>NC_088908.1:30321523-30656265 GCF_037157495.1 Lathamus discolor
TTTTTGGCCATTTCTAACCCTTTTTTGCAAATCTCTAAGCACCTTAAAGCCATTTTTAGCATTTCTAACCCATGTTTGCAAATCTCTAAGCACTTTCAAGCCATTTTTAGCATTTCTAACCCATGTTTGCACATCTCTAAGCAATTTTGAATGACATTTTTGGCCATTTCTAACCCATTTTTGCCGATCTCTACGAACTTTTAAGCCTTTTTTGGCCTTTTCTATCCCGTCTGCACATCTCTAACAATTATGAAGCCATTTTTGGCCATTTCTGACTCATGTTTGCTCATCCCTAAGCAATTCTGAATTGCGTTTTTCGCTGTTTCTAACCCATTTTTGCAGATCTCTACGAACTTTTATGCCTTTTTTGGCCTTTTCTATCCAGTTTGCACACCTCTAACCATTTTGAAGCCATTTTTGGCCATTTCTAACCTTTTTTTGCAAATCTCTAAGCACTTTAAAGCCATTTTTAGCATTTCTAACCTATTTTTGCAAATCTCTAAGCACTTTCAAGCCATTTTTAGCATTTCTAACCCATGTTTGCACATCTCTAAGCAATTTTGAATGGCATTTTTGGACGTTTCTAACCCATGTTTGCACATCTCTAAGCAATTTTGAATGGCATTTTTGGCCGTTTCTAACCCATTTTTGCAAATCCCTAAGCACTTTAAAGCCTTTTTTGGCTTTTTCTTTCCAGTTTGCACATCTCTACCCATTTCAAAGCCATTTTTGGCCATTTCTAACCCTTTTTTGCTAATGTCTAAGCACTTTAAAGCCATTTTGGCCATTTCTAACCAATTTTTGCAAATCCCAAAGCACTTTAAAGCCATTTTTGGCATTTGTAACCCATGTTTGCACATCTCTAAGCAATTTTGAATGGCATTTTTGGCCGTTTCTAACCCATTGTTGCAGATCTCTAAGCATTTTTAAGACTTTTTTGTCCTTTTCTATGCAGTTTGTGCATCTCTAACCATTTTGAAGCCATTTTTGGCCATTTCTAACCCTTTTTTGCTAATCTCTAAGCACTTTCAAGCCATTTTTAGCATTTCTAACCCATGTTTGCACATCTCGAAGCAATTTTGAATGGCATTTTTGGACGTTTCTAACCCATTTTTGCAAATCCCTAAGCACTTTAAAGCCATTTTCAGCATTTCTAACTCGTTATTGCACATCTCTATGCACTTTTAAGCCATTTTGGCCATTCCTAACCCATTTTTGCACATCTCTAAGCACTTTTAAACCATTTTTTGTCCATTTCTAACCCATGTTTGCACATCTCTAAGCAATTTTGAATGGCATTTTTGGCCGTTTCTAACCATTTTTGCAAATCCCTAAGCACTTTAAAGCCATTTTTGGCATTTCTAACCCGTTTTTGGAAATCTCTAAGCACTTTAAAGCCATGTTTGGCATTTCGAACCCATTTTTGCACATCTCTAAGCACTTTTAAACCATTTTTGGCCATTTCTAACCCATGCTTGCTCATCTCTAAGCAATTTTGAATGACATTTTTGGCCATTTCTAACCCATTTTTGCCGATCTCTACGAACTTTTAAGCCTTTTTTGGCCTTTTCTATCCCGTCTGCACATCTCTAACAATTTTGAAGCCATTTTTGGCCATTTCTAACTCATGTTTGCTCATCCCTAAGCAATTCTGAATTGCATTTTTCGCTGTTTCTATCCCATTTTTGCAGATCTCTACGAACTTTTATGCCTTTTTTGGCCTTTTCTATCCAGTTTGCACATCTCTAACCATTTTGAAGCCATTTTTGGCCATTTCTAACCCTTTTTTGCAAATCTCTAAGCACTTTAAAGCCATTTTTAGCATTTCTAACCCATGTTTGCACATCTCTAAGCAATTTTGAATGGCATTTTTGGACGTTTCTAACCCATGTTTGCACATCTCTAAGCAATTTTGAATGGCATTTTTGGCCGTTTCTAACCCATTTTTGCAAATCCCTAAGCACTTTAAAGCCTTTTTTGGCTTTTTCTTTCCAGTTTGCACATCTCTACCCATTTCAAAGCCATTTTTGGCCATTTCTAACCCTTTTTTGCTAATGTCTAAGCACTTTAAAGCCATTTTGGCCATTTCTAACCAATTTTTGCAAATCCCAAAGCACTTTAAAGCCATTTTTGGCATTTGTAACCCATGTTTGCACATCTCTAAGCAATTTTGAATGGCATTTTTGGCCGTTTCTAACCCATTGTTGCAGATCTCTAAGCATTTTTAAGACTTTTTTGTCCTTTTCTATGCAGTTTGTGCATCTCTAACCATTTTGAAGCCATTTTTGGCCATTTCTAACCCTTTTTTGCTAATCTCTAAGCACTTTCAAGCCATTTTTAGCATTTCTAACCCATGTTTGCACATCTCGAAGCAATTTTGAATGGCATTTTTGGCCGTTTCTAACCCATTTTTGCAAATCCCTAAGCACTTTAAAGCCATTTTCAGCATTTCTAACTCGTTATTGCACATCTCTATGCACTTTTAAGCCATTTTGGCCATTCCTAACCCATTTTTGCACATCTCTAAGCACTTTTAAACCATTTTTGGTCCATTTCTAACCCATGTTTGCACATCTCTAAGCAATTTTGAATGGCATTTTTGGCCGTTTCTAACCATTTTTGCAAATCCCTAAGCACTTTAAAGCCATTTTTGGCATTTCTAACCCGTTTTTGGAAATCTCTAAGCACTTTAAAGCCATGTTTGGCATTTCGAACCCATTTTTGCACATCTCTAAGCACTTTTAAACCATTTTTGGCCATTTCTAACCCATGCTTGCTCATCTCTAAGCAATTTTGAATGACATTTTTGGCCATTTCTAACCCATTTTTGCCGATCTCTACGAACTTTTAAGCCTTTTTTGGCCTTTTCTATCCCGTCTGCACATCTCTAACAATTTTGAAGCCATTTTTGGCCATTTCTAACTCATGTTTGCTCATCCCTAAGCAATTCTGAATTGCATTTTTCGCTGTTTCTAACCCATTTTTGCAGATCTCTACGAACTTTTATGCCTTTTTTGGCCTTTTCTATCCAGTTTGCACATCTCTAACCATTTTGAAGCCATTTTTGGCCATTTCTAACCCTTTTTTGCAAATCTCTAAGCACCTTAAAGCCATTTTTAGCATTTCTAACCCATGTTTGCAAATCTCTAAGCACTTTCAAGCCATTTTTAGCATTTCTAACCCATGTTTGCACATCTCTAAGCAATTTTGAATGACATTTTTGGCCATTTCTAACCCATTTTTGCCGATCTCTACGAACTTTTAAGCCTTTTTTGGCCTTTTCTATCCCGTCTGCACATCTCTAACAATTATGAAGCCATTTTTGGCCATTTCTAACTCATGTTTGCTCATCCCTAAGCAATTCTGAATTGCATTTTTCGCTGTTTCTAACCCATTTTTGCAGATCTCTACGAACTTTTATGCCTTTTTTGGCCTTTTCTATCCAGTTTGCACACCTCTAACCATTTTGAAGCCATTTTTGGCCATTTCTAACCTTTTTTTGCAAATCTCTAAGCACTTTAAAGCCATTTTTAGCATTTCTAACCCATTTTTGCAAATCTCTAAGCACTTTCAAGCCATTTTTAGCATTTCTAACCCATGTTTGCACATCTCTAAGCAATTTTGAATGGCATTTTTGGACGTTTCTAACCCTTGTTTGCACATCTCTAAGCAATTTTGAATGGCATTTTTGGCCGTTTCTAACCCATTTTTGCAAATCCCTAAGCACTTTAAAGCCTTTTTTGGCTTTTTCTTTCCAGTTTGCACATCTCTACCCATTTCAAAGCCATTTTTGGCCATTTCTAACCCTTTTTTGCTAATGTCTAAGCACTTTAAAGCCATTTTGGCCATTTCTAACCAATTTTTGCAAATCCCAAAGCACTTTAAAGCCATTTTTGGCATTTGTAACCCATGTTTGCACATCTCTAAGCAATTTTGAATGGCATTTTTGGCCGTTTCTAACCCATTGTTGCAGATCTCTAAGCATTTTTAAGACTTTTTTGTCCTTTTCTATGCAGTTTGTGCATCTCTAACCATTTTGAAGCCATTTTTGGCCATTTCTAACCCTTTTTTGCTAATCTCTAAGCACTTTCAAGCCATTTTTAGCATTTCTAACCCATGTTTGCACATCTCGAAGCAATTTTGAATGGCATTTTTGGCCGTTTCTAACCCATTTTTGCAAATCCCTAAGCACTTTAAAGCCATTTTCAGCATTTCTAACTCGTTATTGCACATCTCTATGCACTTTTAAGCCATTTTGGCCATTCCTAACCCATTTTTGCACATCTCTAAGCACTTTTAAACCATTTTTGGTCCATTTCTAACCCATGTTTGCACATCTCTAAGCAATTTTGAATGGCATTTTTGGCCGTTTCTAACCATTTTTGCAAATCCCTAAGCACTTTAAAGCCATTTTTGGCATTTCTAACCCGTTTTTGGAAATCTCTAAGCACTTTAAAGCCATGTTTGGCATTTCGAACCCATTTTTGCACATCTCTAAGCACTTTTAAACCATTTTTGGCCATTTCTAACCCATGCTTGCTCATCTCTAAGCAATTTTGAATGACATTTTTGGCCATTTCTAACCCATTTTTGCCGATCTCTACGAACTTTTAAGCCTTTTTTGGCCTTTTCTATCCCGTCTGCACATCTCTAACAATTTTGAAGCCATTTTTGGCCATTTCTAACTCATGTTTGCTCATCCCTAAGCAATTCTGAATTGCATTTTTCGCTGTTTCTATCCCATTTTTGCAGATCTCTACGAACTTTTATGCCTTTTTTGGCCTTTTCTATCCAGTTTGCACATCTCTAACCATTTTGAAGCCATTTTTGGCCATTTCTAACCCTTTTTTGCAAATCTCTAAGCACCTTAAAGCCATTTTTAGCATTTCTAACCCATGTTTGCAAATCTCTAAGCACTTTCAAGCCATTTTTAGCATTTCTAACCCATGTTTGCACATCTCTAAGCAATTTTGAATGACATTTTTGGCCATTTCTAACCC
The DNA here is from genome assembly GCF_037157495.1 of Lathamus discolor. NCBI lineage: Eukaryota > Metazoa > Chordata > Aves > Psittaciformes > Psittacidae > Lathamus > Lathamus discolor. The sequence goes on from NC_088908.1 coordinate 30,326,524, forward strand.
ATTTTTGCCGATCTCTACTAACTTTTAAGCCTTTTTTGGCCTTTTCTATCCCATCTGCACATCTCTAACAATTTTGAAGCCATTTTTGGCCATTTCTAACTCATGTTTGCTCATCCCTAAGCAATTCTGAATTGCATTTTTCGCTGTTTCTAACCCATTTTTGCAGATCTCTACGAACTTTTATGCCTTTTTTGGCCTTTTCTATCCAGTTTGCACACCTCTAACCATTTTGAAGCCATTTTTGGCCATTTCTAACCCTTTTTTGCAAATCTCTAAGCACTTTAAAGCCATTTTTAGCATTTCTAACCCATGTTTGCACATCTCTAAGCAATTTTGAATGGCATTTTTGGACGTTTCTAACCCTTGTTTGCACATCTCTAAGCAATTTTGAATGGCATTTTTGGACGTTTCTAACCCTTGTTTGCACATCTCTAAGCAATTTTGAATGGCATTTTTGGCCGTTTCTAACCCATTTTTGCAAATCCCTAAGCACTTTAAAGCCTTTTTTGGCTTTTTCTTTCCAGTTTGCACATCTCTACCCATTTCAAAGCCATTTTTGGCCATTTCTAACCCTTTTTTGCTAATGTCTAAGCACTTTAAAGCCATTTTGGCCATTTCTAACCAATTTTTGCAAATCCCAAAGCACTTTAAAGCCATTTTTGGCATTTGTAACCCATGTTTGCACATCTCTAAGCAATTTTGAATGGCATTTTTGGCCGTTTCTAACCCATTGTTGCAGATCTCTAAGCATTTTTAAGACTTTTTTGTCCTTTTCTATGCAGTTTGTGCATCTCTAACCATTTTGAAGCCATTTTTGGCCATTTCTAACCCTTTTTTGCTAATCTCTAAGCACTTTCAAGCCATTTTTAGCATTTCTAACCCATGTTTGCACATCTCGAAGCAATTTTGAATGGCATTTTTGGCCGTTTCTAACCCATTTTTGCAAATCCCTAAGCACTTTAAAGCCATTTTCAGCATTTCTAACTCGTTATTGCACATCTCTATGCACTTTTAAGCCATTTTGGCCATTCCTAACCCATTTTTGCACATCTCTAAGCACTTTTAAACCATTTTTGGTCCATTTCTAACCCATGTTTGCACATCTCTAAGCAATTTTGAATGGCATTTTTGGCCGTTTCTAACCATTTTTGCAAATCCCTAAGCACTTTAAAGCCATTTTTGGCATTTCTAACCCGTTTTTGGAAATCTCTAAGCACTTTAAAGCCATGTTTGGCATTTCGAACCCATTTTTGCACATCTCTAAGCACTTTTAAACCATTTTTGGCCATTTCTAACCCATGCTTGCTCATCTCTAAGCAATTTTGAATGACATTTTTGGCCATTTCTAACCCATTTTTGCCGATCTCTACGAACTTTTAAGCCTTTTTTGGCCTTTTCTATCCCGTCTGCACATCTCTAACAATTTTGAAGCCATTTTTGGCCATTTCTAACTCATGTTTGCTCATCCCTAAGCAATTCTGAATTGCATTTTTCGCTGTTTCTATCCCATTTTTGCAGATCTCTACGAACTTTTATGCCTTTTTTGGCCTTTTCTATCCAGTTTGCACATCTCTAACCATTTTGAAGCCATTTTTGGCCATTTCTAACCCTTTTTTGCAAATCTCTAAGCACCTTAAAGCCATTTTTAGCATTTCTAACCCATGTTTGCAAATCTCTAAGCACTTTCAAGCCATTTTTAGCATTTCTAACCCATGTTTGCACATCTCTAAGCAATTTTGAATGACATTTTTGGCCATTTCTAACCCATTTTTGCCGATCTCTACGAACTTTTAAGCCTTTTTTGGCCTTTTCTATCCCGTCTGCACATCTCTACCCATTTCAAAGCCATTTTTGGCCATTTCTAACTCATGTTTGCTCATCCCTAAGCAATTCTGAATTGCATTTTTCGCTGTTTCTAACCCATTTTTGCAGATCTCTACGAACTTTTATGCCTTTTTTGGCCTTTTCTATCCAGTTTGCACACCTCTAACCATTTTGAAGCCATTTTTGGCCATTTCTAACCTTTTTTTGCAAATCTCTAAGCACTTTAAAGCCATTTTTAGCATTTCTAACCTATTTTTGCAAATCTCTAAGCACTTTCAAGCCATTTTTAGCATTTCTAACCCATGTTTGCACATCTCTAAGCAATTTTGAATGGCATTTTTGGCCGTTTCTAACCCATTTTTGCAAATCCCTAAGCACTTTAAAGCCTTTTTTGGCTTTTTCTTTCCAGTTTGCACATCTCTACCCATTTCAAAGCCATTTTTGGCCATTTCTAACCCTTTTTTGCTAATGTCTAAGCACTTTAAAGCCATTTTGGCCATTTCTAACCAATTTTTGCAAATCCCAAAGCACTTTAAAGCCATTTTTGGCATTTGTAACCCATGTTTGCACATCTCTAAGCAATTTTGAATGGCATTTTTGGCCGTTTCTAACCCATTGTTGCAGATCTCTAAGCATTTTTAAGACTTTTTTGTCCTTTTCTATGCAGTTTGTGCATCTCTAACCATTTTGAAGCCATTTTTGGCCATTTCTAACCCTTTTTTGCTAATCTCTAAGCACTTTCAAGCCATTTTTAGCATTTCTAACCCATGTTTGCACATCTCGAAGCAATTTTGAATGGCATTTTTGGACGTTTCTAACCCATTTTTGCTAATGTCTAAGCACTTTAAAGCCATTTTCAGCATTTCTAACTCGTTATTGCACATCTCTATGCACTTTTAAGCCATTTTGGCCATTCCTAACCCATTTTTGCACATCTCTAAGCACTTTTAAACCATTTTTTGTCCATTTCTAACCCATGTTTGCACATCTCTAAGCAATTTTGAATGGCATTTTTGGCCGTTTCTAACCATTTTTGCAAATCCCTAAGCACTTTAAAGCCATTTTTGGCATTTCTAACCCGTTTTTGGAAATCTCTAAGCACTTTAAAGCCATGTTTGGCATTTCGAACCCATTTTTGCACATCTCTAAGCACTTTTAAACCATTTTTGGCCATTTCTAACCCATGCTTGCTCATCTCTAAGCAATTTTGAATGACATTTTTGGCCATTTCTAACCCATTTTTGCCGATCTCTACGAACTTTTAAGCCTTTTTTGGCCTTTTCTATCCCGTCTGCACATCTCTAACAATTTTGAAGCCATTTTTGGCCATTTCTAACTCATGTTTGCTCATCCCTAAGCAATTCTGAATTGCATTTTTCGCTGTTTCTATCCCATTTTTGCAGATCTCTACGAACTTTTATGCCTTTTTTGGCCTTTTCTATCCAGTTTGCACATCTCTAACCATTTTGAAGCCATTTTTGGCCATTTCTAACCCTTTTTTGCAAATCTCTAAGCACCTTAAAGCCATTTTTAGCATTTCTAACCCATGTTTGCAAATCTCTAAGCACTTTCAAGCCATTTTTAGCATTTCTAACCCATGTTTGCACATCTCTAAGCAATTTTGAATGACATTTTTGGCCATTTCTAACCCATTTTTGCCGATCTCTACGAACTTTTAAGCCTTTTTTGGCCTTTTCTATCCCGTCTGCACATCTCTAACAATTATGAAGCCATTTTTGGCCATTTCTGACTCATGTTTGCTCATCCCTAAGCAATTCTGAATTGCATTTTTCGCTGTTTCTAACCCATTTTTGCAGATCTCTACGAACTTTTATGCCTTTTTTGGCCTTTTCTATCCAGTTTGCACACCTCTAACCATTTTGAAGCCATTTTTGGCCATTTCTAACCTTTTTTTGCAAATCTCTAAGCACTTTAAAGCCATTTTTAGCATTTCTAACCTATTTTTGCAAATCTCTAAGCACTTTCAAGCCATTTTTAGCATTTCTAACCCATGTTTGCACATATCTAAGCAATTTTGAATGGCATTTTTGGATGTTTCTAACCCATGTTTGCACATCTCTAAGCAATTTTGAATGGCATTTTTGGCCGTTTCTAACCCATTTTTGCAAATCCCTAAGCACTTTAAAGCCTTTTTTGGCTTTTTCTTTCCAGTTTGCACATCTCTACCCATTTCAAAGCCATTTTTGGCCATTTCTAACCCTTTTTTGCTAATGTCTAAGCACTTTAAAGCCATTTTGGCCATTTCTAACCAATTTTTGCAAATCCCAAAGCACTTTAAAGCCATTTTTGGCATTTGTAACCCATGTTTGCACATCTCTAAGCAATTTTGAATGGCATTTTTGGCCGTTTCTAACCCATTGTTGCAGATCTCTAAGCATTTTTAAGACTTTTTTGTCCTTTTCTATGCAGTTTGTGCATCTCTAACCATTTTGAAGCCATTTTTGGCCATTTCTAACCCTTTTTTGCTAATCTCTAAGCACTTTCAAGCCATTTTTAGCATTTCTAACCCATGTTTGCACATCTCGAAGCAATTTTGAATGGCATTTTTGGCCGTTTCTAACCCATTTTTGCAAATCCCTAAGCACTTTAAAGCCATTTTCAGCATTTCTAACTCGTTATTGCACATCTCTATGCACTTTTAAGCCATTTTGGCCATTCCTAACCCATTTTTGCACATCTCTAAGCACTTTTAAACCATTTTTTGTCCATTTCTAACCCATGTTTGCACATCTCTAAGCAATTTTGAATGGCATTTTTGGCCGTTTCTAACCATTTTTGCAAATCCCTAAGCACTTTAAAGCCATTTTTGGCATTTCTAACCCGTTTTTGGAAATCTCTAAGCACTTTAAAGCCATGTTTGGCATTTCGAACCCATTTTTGCACATCTCTAAGCACTTTTAAACCATTTTTGGCCATTTCTAACCCATGCTTGCTCATCTCTAAGCAATTTTGAATGACATTTTTGGCCATTTCTAACCCATTTTTGCCGATCTCTACGAACTTTTAAGCCTTTTTTGGCCTTTTCTATCCCGTCTGCACATCTCTAACAATTTTGAAGCCATTTTTGGCCATTTCTAACTCATGTTTGCTCATCCCTAAGCAATTCTGAATTGCATTTTTCGCTGTTTCTATCCCATTTTTGCAGATCTCTACGAACTTTTATGCCTTTTTTGGCCTTTTCTATCCAGTTTGCACATCTCTAACCATTTTGAAGCCATTTTTGGCCATTTCTAACCCTTTTTTGCAAATCTCTAAGCACTTTAAAGCCATTTTTAGCATTTCTAACCCATGTTTGCACGTCTCTAAGCAATTTTGAATGGCATTTTTGGACGTTTCTAACCCATGTTTGCACATCTCTAAGCAATTTTGAATGGCATTTTTGGCCGTTTCTAACCCATTTTTGCAAATCCCTAAGCACTTTAAAGCCTTTTTTGGCTTTTTCTTTCCAGTTTGCACATCTCTACCCATTTCAAAGCCATTTTTGGCCATTTCTAACCCTTTTTTGCTAATGTCTAAGCACTTTAAAGCCATTTTGGCCATTTCTAACCAATTTTTGCAAATCCCAAAGCACTTTAAAGCCATTTTTGGCATTTGTAACCCATGTTTGCACATCTCTAAGCAATTTTGAATGGCATTTTTGGCCGTTTCTAACCCATTGTTGCAGATCTCTAAGCATTTTTAAGACTTTTTTGTCCTTTTCTATGCAGTTTGTGCATCTCTAACCATTTTGAAGCCATTTTTGGCCATTTCTAACCCTTTTTTGCTAATCTCTAAGCACTTTCAAGCCATTTTTAGCATTTCTAACCCATGTTTGCACATCTCGAAGCAATTTTGAATGGCATTTTTGGCCGTTTCTAACCCATTTTTGCAAATCCCTAAGCACTTTAAAGCCATTTTCAGCATTTCTAACTCGTTATTGCACATCTCTATGCACTTTTAAGCCATTTTGGCCATTCCTAACCCATTTTTGCACATCTCTAAGCACTTTTAAACCATTTTTTGTCCATTTCTAACCCATGTTTGCACATCTCTAAGCAATTTTGAATGGCATTTTTGGCCGTTTCTAACCATTTTTGCAAATCCCTAAGCACTTTAAAGCCATTTTTGGCATTTCTAACCCGTTTTTGGAAATCTCTAAGCACTTTAAAGCCATGTTTGGCATTTCGAACCCATTTTTGCACATCTCTAAGCACTTTTAAACCATTTTTGGCCATTTCTAACCCATGCTTGCTCATCTCTAAGCAATTTTGAATGACATTTTTGGCCATTTCTAACCCATTTTTGCCGATCTCTACGAACTTTTATGCCTTTTTTGGCCTTTTCTATCCAGTTTGCACATCTCTAACCATTTTGAAGCCATTTTTGGCCATTTCTAACCCTTTTTTTGCAAATCTCTAAGCACTTTCAAGCCATTTTTAGCATTTCTAACCCATGTTTGCACATCTCTAAGCAATTTTGAATGGCATTTTTGGACGTTTCTAACCCTTGTTTGCACATCTCTAAGCAATTTTGAATGGCATTTTTGGCCGTTTCTAACCCATTTTTGCAAATCCCTAAGCACTTTAAAGCCTTTTTTGGCTTTTTCTTTCCAGTTTGCACATCTCTACCCATTTCAAAGCCATTTTTGGCCATTTCTAACCCTTTTTTGCTAATGTCTAAGCACTTTAAAGCCATTTTGGCCATTTCTAACCAATTTTTGCAAATCCCAAAGCACTTTAAAGCCATTTTTGGCATTTGTAACCCATGTTTGCACATCTCTAAGCAATTTTGAATGGCATTTTTGGCCGTTTCTAACCCATTGTTGCAGATCTCTAAGCATTTTTAAGACTTTTTTGTCCTTTTCTATGCAGTTTGTGCATCTCTAACCATTTTGAAGCCATTTTTGGCCATTTCTAACCCTTTTTTGCTAATCTCTAAGCACTTTCAAGCCATTTTTAGCATTTCTAACCCATGTTTGCACATCTCGAAGCAATTTTGAATGGCATTTTTGGACGTTTCTAACCCATTTTTGCTAATGTCTAAGCACTTTAAAGCCATTTTCAGCATTTCTAACTCGTTATTGCACATCTCTATGCACTTTTAAGCCATTTTGGCCATTCCTAACCCATTTTTGCACATCTCTAAGCACTTTTAAACCATTTTTTGTCCATTTCTAACCCATGTTTGCACATCTCTAAGCAATTTTGAATGGCATTTTTGGCCGTTTCTAACCATTTTTGCAAATCCCTAAGCACTTTAAAGCCATTTTTGGCATTTCTAACCCGTTTTTGGAAATCTCTAAGCACTTTAAAGCCATGTTTGGCATTTCGAACCCATTTTTGCACATCTCTAAGCACTTTTAAACCATTTTTGGCCATTTCTAACCCATGCTTGCTCATCTCTAAGCAATTTTGAATGACATTTTTGGCCATTTCTAACCCATTTTTGCCGATCTCTACGAACTTTTAAGCCTTTTTTGGCCTTTTCTATCCCGTCTGCACATCTCTAACAATTTTGAAGCCATTTTTGGCCATTTCTAACTCATGTTTGCTCATCCCTAAGCAATTCTGAATTGCATTTTTCGCTGTTTCTATCCCATTTTTGCAGATCTCTACGAACTTTTATGCCTTTTTTGGCCTTTTCTATCCAGTTTGCACATCTCTAACCATTTTGAAGCCATTTTTGGCCATTTCTAACCCTTTTTTGCAAATCTCTAAGCACCTTAAAGCCATTTTTAGCATTTCTAACCCATGTTTGCAAATCTCTAAGCACTTTCAAGCCATTTTTAGCATTTCTAACCCATGTTTGCACATCTCTAAGCAATTTTGAATGACATTTTTGGCCATTTCTAACCCATTTTTGCCGATCTCTACGAACTTTTAAGCCTTTTTTGGCCTTTTCTATCCCGTCTGCACATCTCTAACAATTATGAAGCCATTTTTGGCCATTTCTGACTCATGTTTGCTCATCCCTAAGCAATTCTGAATTGCATTTTTCGCTGTTTCTAACCCATTTTTGCAGATCTCTACGAACTTTTATGCCTTTTTTGGCCTTTTCTATCCAGTTTGCACACCTCTAACCATTTTGAAGCCATTTTTGGCCATTTCTAACCTTTTTTTGCAAATCTCTAAGCACTTTAAAGCCATTTTTAGCATTTCTAACCTATTTTTGCAAATCTCTAAGCACTTTCAAGCCATTTTTAGCATTTCTAACCCATGTTTGCACATATCTAAGCAATTTTGAATGGCATTTTTGGATGTTTCTAACCCATGTTTGCACATCTCTAAGCAATTTTGAATGGCATTTTTGGCCGTTTCTAACCCATTTTTGCAAATCCCTAAGCACTTTAAAGCCTTTTTTGGCTTTTTCTTTCCAGTTTGCACATCTCTACCCATTTCAAAGCCATTTTTGGCCATTTCTAACCCTTTTTTGCTAATGTCTAAGCACTTTAAAGCCATTTTGGCCATTTCTAACCAATTTTTGCAAATCCCAAAGCACTTTAAAGCCATTTTTGGCATTTGTAACCCATGTTTGCACATCTCTAAGCAATTTTGAATGGCATTTTTGGCCGTTTCTAACCCATTGTTGCAGATCTCTAAGCATTTTTAAGACTTTTTTGTCCTTTTCTATGCAGTTTGTGCATCTCTAACCATTTTGAAGCCATTTTTGGCCATTTCTAACCCTTTTTTGCTAATCTCTAAGCACTTTCAAGCCATTTTTAGCATTTCTAACCCATGTTTGCACATCTCGAAGCAATTTTGAATGGCATTTTTGGACGTTTCTAACCCATTTTTGCAAATCCCTAAGCACTTTAAAGCCATTTTCAGCATTTCTAACTCGTTATTGCACATCTCTATGCACTTTTAAGCCATTTTGGCCATTCCTAACCCATTTTTGCACATCTCTAAGCACTTTTAAACCATTTTTTGTCCATTTCTAACCCATGTTTGCACATCTCTAAGCAATTTTGAATGGCATTTTTGGCCGTTTCTAACCATTTTTGCAAATCCCTAAGCACTTTAAAGCCATTTTTGGCATTTCTAACCCGTTTTTGGAAATCTCTAAGCACTTTAAAGCCATGTTTGGCATTTCGAACCCATTTTTGCACATCTCTAAGCACTTTTAAACCATTTTTGGCCATTTCTAACCCATGCTTGCTCATCTCTAAGCAATTTTGAATGACATTTTTGGCCATTTCTAACCCATTTTTGCCGATCTCTACGAACTTTTAAGCCTTTTTTGGCCTTTTCTATCCCGTCTGCACATCTCTAACAATTTTGAAGCCATTTTTGGCCATTTCTAACTCATGTTTGCTCATCCCTAAGCAATTCTGAATTGCATTTTTCGCTGTTTCTATCCCATTTTTGCAGATCTCTACGAACTTTTATGCCTTTTTTGGCCTTTTCTATCCAGTTTGCACATCTCTAACCATTTTGAAGCCATTTTTGGCCATTTCTAACCCTTTTTTGCAAATCTCTAAGCACTTTAAAGCCATTTTTAGCATTTCTAACCCATGTTTGCACGTCTCTAAGCAATTTTGAATGGCATTTTTGGACGTTTCTAACCCATGTTTGCACATCTCTAAGCAATTTTGAATGGCATTTTTGGCCGTTTCTAACCCATTTTTGCAAATCCCTAAGCACTTTAAAGCCTTTTTTGGCTTTTTCTTTCCAGTTTGCACATCTCTACCCATTTCAAAGCCATTTTTGGCCATTTCTAACCCTTTTTTGCTAATGTCTAAGCACTTTAAAGCCATTTTGGCCATTTCTAACCAATTTTTGCAAATCCCAAAGCACTTTAAAGCCATTTTTGGCATTTGTAACCCATGTTTGCACATCTCTAAGCAATTTTGAATGGCATTTTTGGCCGTTTCTAACCCATTGTTGCAGATCTCTAAGCATTTTTAAGACTTTTTTGTCCTTTTCTATGCAGTTTGTGCATCTCTAACCATTTTGAAGCCATTTTTGGCCATTTCTAACCCTTTTTTGCTAATCTCTAAGCACTTTCAAGCCATTTTTAGCATTTCTAACCCATGTTTGCACATCTCGAAGCAATTTTGAATGGCATTTTTGGCCGTTTCTAACCCATTTTTGCAAATCCCTAAGCACTTTAAAGCCATTTTCAGCATTTCTAACTCGTTATTGCACATCTCTATGCACTTTTAAGCCATTTTGGCCATTCCTAACCCATTTTTGCACATCTCTAAGCACTTTTAAACCATTTTTTGTCCATTTCTAACCCATGTTTGCACATCTCTAAGCAATTTTGAATGGCATTTTTGGCCGTTTCTAACCATTTTTGCAAATCCCTAAGCACTTTAAAGCCATTTTTGGCATTTCTAACCCGTTTTTGGAAATCTCTAAGCACTTTAAAGCCATGTTTGGCATTTCGAACCCATTTTTGCACATCTCTAAGCACTTTTAAACCATTTTTGGCCATTTCTAACCCATGCTTGCTCATCTCTAAGCAATTTTGAATGACATTTTTGGCCATTTCTAACCCATTTTTGCCGATCTCTACGAACTTTTAAGCCTTTTTTGGCCTTTTCTATCCCGTCTGCACATCTCTAACAATTTTGAAGCCATTTTTGGCCATTTCTAACTCATGTTTGCTCATCCCTAAGCAATTCTGAATTGCATTTTTCGCTGTTTCTATCCCATTTTTGCAGATCTCTACGAACTTTTATGCCTTTTTTGGCCTTTTCTATCCAGTTTGCACATCTCTAACCATTTTGAAGCCATTTTTGGCCATTTCTAACCCTTTTTTGCAAATCTCTAAGCACCTTAAAGCCATTTTTAGCATTTCTAACCCATGTTTGCAAATCTCTAAGCACTTTCAAGCCATTTTTAGCATTTCTAACCCATGTTTGCACATCTCTAAGCAATTTTGAATGACATTTTTGGCCATTTCTAACCCATTTTTGCCGATCTCTACGAACTTTTAAGCCTTTTTTGGCCTTTTCTATCCCGTCTGCACATCTCTAACAATTATGAAGCCATTTTTGGCCATTTCTGACTCATGTTTGCTCATCCCTAAGCAATTCTGAATTGCATTTTTCGCTGTTTCTAACCCATTTTTGCAGATCTCTACGAACTTTTATGCCTTTTTTGGCCTTTTCTATCCAGTTTGCACACCTCTAACCATTTTGAAGCCATTTTTGGCCATTTCTAACCTTTTTTTGCAAATCTCTAAGCACTTTAAAGCCATTTTTAGCATTTCTAACCTATTTTTGCAAATCTCTAAGCACTTTCAAGCCATTTTTAGCATTTCTAACCCATGTTTGCACATATCTAAGCAATTTTGAATGGCATTTTTGGATGTTTCTAACCCATGTTTGCACATCTCTAAGCAATTTTGAATGGCATTTTTGGCCGTTTCTAACCCATTTTTGCAAATCCCTAAGCACTTTAAAGCCTTTTTTGGCTTTTTCTTTCCAGTTTGCACATCTCTACCCATTTCAAAGCCATTTTTGGCCATTTCTAACCCTTTTTTGCTAATGTCTAAGCACTTTAAAGCCATTTTGGCCATTTCTAACCAATTTTTGCAAATCCCAAAGCACTTTAAAGCCATTTTTGGCATTTGTAACCCATGTTTGCACATCTCTAAGCAATTTTGAATGGCATTTTTGGCCGTTTCTAACCCATTGTTGCAGATCTCTAAGCATTTTTAAGACTTTTTTGTCCTTTTCTATGCAGTTTGTGCATCTCTAACCATTTTGAAGCCATTTTTGGCCATTTCTAACCCTTTTTTGCTAATCTCTAAGCACTTTCAAGCCATTTTTAGCATTTCTAACCCATGTTTGCACATCTCGAAGCAATTTTGAATGGCATTTTTGGACGTTTCTAACCCATTTTTGCAAATCCCTAAGCACTTTAAAGCCATTTTCAGCATTTCTAACTCGTTATTGCACATCTCTATGCACTTTTAAGCCATTTTGGCCATTCCTAACCCATTTTTGCACATCTCTAAGCACTTTTAAACCATTTTTTGTCCATTTCTAACCCATGTTTGCACATCTCTAAGCAATTTTGAATGGCATTTTTGGCCGTTTCTAACCATTTTTGCAAATCCCTAAGCACTTTAAAGCCATTTTTGGCATTTCTAACCCGTTTTTGGAAATCTCTAAGCACTTTAAAGCCATGTTTGGCATTTCGAACCCATTTTTGCACATCTCTAAGCACTTTTAAACCATTTTTGGCCATTTCTAACCCATGCTTGCTCATCTCTAAGCAATTTTGAATGACATTTTTGGCCATTTCTAACCCATTTTTGCCGATCTCTACGAACTTTTAAGCCTTTTTTGGCCTTTTCTATCCCGTCTGCACATCTCTAACAATTTTGAAGCCATTTTTGGCCATTTCTAACTCATGTTTGCTCATCCCTAAGCAATTCTGAATTGCATTTTTCGCTGTTTCTATCCCATTTTTGCAGATCTCTACGAACTTTTATGCCTTTTTTGGCCTTTTCTATCCAGTTTGCACATCTCTAACCATTTTGAAGCCATTTTTGGCCATTTCTAACCCTTTTTTGCAAATCTCTAAGCACTTTAAAGCCATTTTTAGCATTTCTAACCCATGTTTGCACGTCTCTAAGCAATTTTGAATGGCATTTTTGGACGTTTCTAACCCATGTTTGCACATCTCTAAGCAATTTTGAATGGCATTTTTGGCCGTTTCTAACCCATTTTTGCAAATCCCTAAGCACTTTAAAGCCTTTTTTGGCTTTTTCTTTCCAGTTTGCACATCTCTACCCATTTCAAAGCCATTTTTGGCCATTTCTAACCCTTTTTTGCTAATGTCTAAGCACTTTAAAGCCATTTTGGCCATTTCTAACCAATTTTTGCAAATCCCAAAGCACTTTAAAGCCATTTTTGGCATTTGTAACCCATGTTTGCACATCTCTAAGCAATTTTGAATGGCATTTTTGGCCGTTTCTAACCCATTGTTGCAGATCTCTAAGCATTTTTAAGACTTTTTTGTCCTTTTCTATGCAGTTTGTGCATCTCTAACCATTTTGAAGCCATTTTTGGCCATTTCTAACCCTTTTTTGCTAATCTCTAAGCACTTTCAAGCCATTTTTAGCATTTCTAACCCATGTTTGCACATCTCGAAGCAATTTTGAATGGCATTTTTGGCCGTTTCTAACCCATTTTTGCAAATCCCTAAGCACTTTAAAGCCATTTTCAGCATTTCTAACTCGTTATTGCACATCTCTATGCACTTTTAAGCCATTTTGGCCATTCCTAACCCATTTTTGCACATCTCTAAGCACTTTTAAACCATTTTTTGTCCATTTCTAACCCATGTTTGCACATCTCTAAGCAATTTTGAATGGCATTTTTGGCCGTTTCTAACCATTTTTGCAAATCCCTAAGCACTTTAAAGCCATTTTTGGCATTTCTAACCCGTTTTTGGAAATCTCTAAGCACTTTAAAGCCATGTTTGGCATTTCGAACCCATTTTTGCACATCTCTAAGCACTTTTAAACCATTTTTGGCCATTTCTAACCCATGCTTGCTCATCTCTAAGCAATTTTGAATGACATTTTTGGCCATTTCTAACCCATTTTTGCCGATCTCTACGAACTTTTAAGCCTTTTTTGGCCTTTTCTATCCCGTCTGCACATCTCTAACAATTTTGAAGCCATTTTTGGCCATTTCTAACTCATGTTTGCTCATCCCTAAGCAATTCTGAATTGCATTTTTCGCTGTTTCTATCCCATTTTTGCAGATCTCTACGAACTTTTATGCCTTTTTTGGCCTTTTCTATCCAGTTTGCACATCTCTAACCATTTTGAAGCCATTTTTGGCCATTTCTAACCCTTTTTTTGCAAATCTCTAAGCACTTTCAAGCCATTTTTAGCATTTCTAACCCATGTTTGCACATCTCTAAGCAATTTTGAATGGCATTTTTGGACGTTTCTAACCCATGTTTGCACATCTCTAAGCAATTTTGAATGGCATTTTTGGCCGTTTCTAACCCATTTTTGCAAATCCCTAAGCACTTTAAAGCCTTTTTTGGCTTTTTCTTTCCAGTTTGCACATCTCTACCCATTTCAAAGCCATTTTTGGCCATTTCTAACCCTTTTTTGCTAATGTCTAAGCACTTTAAAGCCATTTTGGCCATTTCTAACCAATTTTTGCAAATCCCAAAGCACTTTAAAGCCATTTTTGGCATTTGTAACCCATGTTTGCACATCTCTAAGCAATTTTGAATGGCATTTTTGGCCGTTTCTAACCCATTGTTGCAGATCTCTAAGCATTTTTAAGACTTTTTTGTCCTTTTCTATGCAGTTTGTGCATCTCTAACCATTTTGAAGCCATTTTTGGCCATTTCTAACCCTTTTTTGCTAATCTCTAAGCACTTTCAAGCCATTTTTAGCATTTCTAACCCATGTTTGCACATCTCTAAGCAATTTTGAATGGCATTTTTGGCCGTTTCTAACCCATTTTTGCAAATCCCTAAGCACTTTAAAGCCATTTTCAGCATTTCTAACTCGTTATTGCACATCTCTATGCACTTTTAAGCCATTTTGGCCATTCCTAACCCATTTTTGCACATCTCTAAGCACTTTGAAACCATTTTTTGTCCATTTCTAACCCATGTTTGCACATCTCTAAGCAATTTTGAATGGCATTTTTGGCCGTTTCTAACCATTTTTGCAAATCCCTAAGCACTTTAAAGCCATTTTTGGCATTTCTAACCCGTTTTTGGAAATCTCTAAGCACTTTAAAGCCATGTTTGGCATTTCGAACCCATTTTTGCACATCTCTAAGCACTTTTAAACCATTTTTGGCCATTTCTAACCCATGCTTGCTCATCTCTAAGCAATTTTGAATGACATTTTTGGCCATTTCTAACCCATTTTTGCCGATCTCTACGAACTTTTAAGCCTTTTTTGGCCTTTTCTATCCCGTCTGCACATCTCTAACAATTTTGAAGCCATTTTTGGCCATTTCTAACTCATGTTTGCTCATCCCTAAGCAATTCTGAATTGCATTTTTCGCTGTTTCTATCCCATTTTTGCAGATCTCTACGAACTTTTATGCCTTTTTTGGCCTTTTCTATCCAGTTTGCACATCTCTAACCATGTTGAAGCCATTTTTGGCCATTTCTAACCCTTTTTTGCAAATCTCTAAGCACTTTAAAGCCATTTTTAGCATTTCTAACCCATGTTTGCACATCTCTAAGCAATTTTGAATGGCATTTTTGGACGTTTCTAACCCATGTTTGCACATCTCTAAGCAATTTTGAATGGCATTTTTGGCCGTTTCTAACCCATTTTTGCAAATCCCTAAGCACATTAAAGCCTTTTTTGGCTTTTTCTTTCCAGTTTGCACATCTCTACCCATTTCAAAGCCATTTTTGGCCATTTCTAACCCTTTTTTGCTAATGTCTAAGCACTTTAAAGCCATTTTGGCCATTTCTAACCAATTTTTGCAAATCCCAAAGCACTTTAAAGCCATTTTTGGCATTTGTAACCCATGTTTGCACATCTCTAAGCAATTTTGAATGGCATTTTTGGCCGTTTCTAACCCATTGTTGCAGATCTCTAAGCATTTTTAAGACTTTTTTGTCCTTTTCTATGCAGTTTGTGCATCTCTAACCATTTTGAAGCCATTTTTGGCCATTTCTAACCCTTTTTTGCTAATCTCTAAGCACTTTCAAGCCATTTTTAGCATTTCTAACCCATGTTTCCACATCTCGAAGCAATTTTGAATGGCATTTTTGGACGTTTCTAACCCATTTTTGCAAATCCCTAAGCACTTTAAAGCCATTTTCAGCATTTCTAACTCGTTATTGCACATCTCTATGCACTTTTAAGCCATTTTGGCAATTCCTAACCCATTTTTGCACATCTCTAAGCACTTTTAAACCATTTTTTGTCCATTTCTAACCCATGTTTGCACATCTCTAAGCAATTTTGAATGGCATTTTTGGCCGTTTCTAACCCATTTTTGCAAATCCCTAAGCACTTTAAAGCCTTTTTTGGCTTTTTCTTTCCCGTTTGCACATCTCTACCCATTTCAAAGCCATTTTTGGCCATTTCTAACCCTTTTTTGCTAATGTCTAAGCACTTTAAAGCCATTTTGGCCATTTCTAACCAATTTTTGCAAATCCCAAAGCACTTTAAAGCCATTTTTGGCATTTGTAACCCATGTTTGCACATCTCTAAGCAATTTTGAATGGCATTTTTGGCCGTTTCTAACCTATTGTTGCAGATCTCTAAGCATTTTTAAGACTTTTTTGTCCTTTTCTATGCAGTTTGTGCATCTCTAACCATTTTGAAGCCATTTTTGGCCATTTCTAACCCTTTTTTGCTAATCTCTAAGCACTTTCAAGCCATTTTTAGCATTTCTAACCCATGTTTGCACATCTCGAAGCAATTTTGAATGGCATTTTTGGACGTTTCTAACCATTTTTGCAAATCCCTAAGCACTTTAAAGCCATTTTTGGCATTTCTAACCCGTTTTTGGAAATCTCTAAGCACTTTAAAGCCATGTTTGGCATTTCGAACCCATTTTTGCACATCTCTAAGCACTTTTAAACCATTTTTGGCCATTTCTAACCCATGCTTGCTCATCTCTAAGCAATTTTGAATGACATTTTTGGCCATTTCTAACCCATTTTTGCCGATCTCTACGAACTTTTAAGCCTTTTTTGGCCTTTTCTATCCCGTCTGCACATCTCTAACAATTTTGAAGCCATTTTTGGCCATTTCTAACTCATGTTTGCTCATCCCTAAGCAATTCTGAATTGCATTTTTCGCTGTTTCTATCCCATTTTTGCAGATCTCTACGAACTTTTATGCCTTTTTTGGCCTTTTCTATCCAGTTTGCACATCTCTAACCATTTTGAAGCCATTTTTGGCCATTTCTAACCCTTTTTTGCAAATCTCTAAGCACTTTAAAGCCATTTTTAGCATTTCTAACCCATGTTTGCACATCTCTAAGCAATTTTGAATGGCATTTTTGGACGTTTCTAACCCATGTTTGCACATCTCTAAGCAATTTTGAATGGCATTTTTGGCCGTTTCTAACCCATTTTTGCAAATCCCTGAGCACTTTAAAGCCTTTTTTGGCTTTTTCTTTCCAGTTTGCACATCTCTACCCATTTCAAAGCCATTTTTGGCCATTTCTAACCCTTTTTTGCTAATGTCTAAGCACTTTAAAGCCATTTTGGCCATTTCTAACCAATTTTTGCAAATCCCAAAGCACTTTAAAGCCATTTTTGGCATTTGTAACCCATGTTTGCACATCTCTAAGCAATTTTGAATGGCATTTTTGGCCGTTTCTAACCCATTGTTGCAGATCTCTAAGCATTTTTAAGACTTTTTTGTCCTTTTCTATGCAGTTTGTGCATCTCTAACCATTTTGAAGCCATTTTTGGCCATTTCTAACCCTTTTTTGCTAATCTCTAAGCACTTTCAAGCCATTTTTAGCATTTCTAACCCATGTTTGCACATCTCGAAGCAATTTTGAATGGCATTTTTGGACGTTTCTAACCCATTTTTGCAAATCCCTAAGCACTTTAAAGCCATTTTCAGCATTTCTAACTCGTTATTGCACATCTCTATGCACTTTTAAGCCATTTTGGCCATTCCTAACCCATTTTTGCACATCTCTAAGCACTTTTAAACCATTTTTTGTCCATTTCTAACCCATGTTTGCACATCTCTAAGCAATTTTGAATGGCATTTTTGGCCGTTTCTAACCATTTTTGCAAATCCCTAAGCACTTTAAAGCCATTTTTGGCATTTCTAACCCGTTTTTGGAAATCTCTAAGCACTTTAAAGCCATGTTTGGCATTTCGAACCCATTTTTGCACATCTCTAAGCACTTTTAAACCATTTTTGGCCATTTCTAACCCATGCTTGCTCATCTCTAAGCAATTTTGAATGACATTTTTGGCCATTTCTAACCCATTTTTGCCGATCTCTACGAACTTTTAAGCCTTTTTTGGCCTTTTCTATCCCGTCTGCACATCTCTAACAATTTTGAAGCCATTTTTGGCCATTTCTAACTCATGTTTGCTCATCCCTAAGCAATTCTGAATTGCATTTTTCGCTGTTTCTATCCCATTTTTGCAGATCTCTACGAACTTTTATGCCTTTTTTGGCCTTTTCTATCCAGTTTGCACATCTCTAACCATTTTGAAGCCATTTTTGGCCATTTCTAACCCTTTTTTGCAAATCTCTAAGCACTTTAAAGCCATTTTTAGCATTTCTAACCCATTTTTGCAAATCTCTAAGCACTTTCAAGCCATTTTTAGCATTTCTAACCCATGTTTGCACATCTCTAAGCAATTTTGAATGGCATTTTTGGACGTTTCTAACCCATGTTTGCACATCTCTAAGCAATTTTGAATGGCATTTTTGGACGTTTCTAACCCATTTTTGCAAATCCCTAAGCACTTTAAAGCCTTTTTTGGCTTTTTCTTTCCAGTTTGCACATCTCTACCCATTTCAAAGCCATTTTTGGCCATTTCTAACCCTTTTTTGCTAATGTCTAAGCACTTTAAAGCCATTTTGGCCATTTCTAACCAATTTTTGCAAATCCCAAAGCACTTTAAAGCCATTTTTGGCATTTGTAACCCATGTTTGCACATCTCTAAGCAATTTTGAATGGCATTTTTGGCCGTTTCTAACCCACTGTTGCAGATCTCTAAGCATTTTTAAGACTTTTTTGTCCTTTTCTATGCAGTTTGTGCATCTCTAACCATTTTGAAGCCATTTTTGGCCATTTCTAACCCTTTTTTGCTAATCTCTAAGCACTTTCAAGCCATTTTTAGCATTTCTAACCCATGTTTGCACATCTCGAAGCAATTTTGAATGGCATTTTTGGACGTTTCTAACCCATTTTTGCAAATCCCTAAGCACTTTAAAGCCATTTTCAGCATTTCTAACTCGTTATTGCACATCTCTATGCACTTTTAAGCCATTTTGGCAATTCCTAACCCATTTTTGCACATCTCTAAGCACTTTTAAACCATTTTTTGTCCATTTCTAACCCATGTTTGCACATCTCTAAGCAATTTTGAATGGCATTTTTGGCCGTTTCTAACCCATTTTTGCAAATCCCTAAGCACTTTAAAGCCTTTTTTGGCTTTTTCTTTCCCGTTTGCACATCTCTACCCATTTCAAAGCCATTTTTGGCCATTTCTAACCCTTTTTTGCTAATGTCTAAGCACTTTAAAGCCATTTTGGCCATTTCTAACCAATTTTTGCAAATCCCAAAGCACTTTAAAGCCATTTTTGGCATTTGTAACCCATGTTTGCACATCTCTAAGCAATTTTGAATGGCATTTTTGGCCGTTTCTAACCCATTGTTGCAGATCTCTAAGCATTTTTAAGACTTTTTTGTCCTTTTCTATGCAGTTTGTGCATCTCTAACCATTTTGAAGCCATTTTTGGCCATTTCTAACCCTTTTTTGCTAATCTCTAAGCACTTTCAAGCCATTTTTAGCATTTCTAACCCATGTTTGCACATCTCGAAGCAATTTTGAATGGCATTTTTGGACGTTTCTAACCCATTTTTGCAAATCCCTAAGCACTTTAAAGCCATTTTCAGCATTTCTAACTCGTTATTGCACATCTCTATGCACTTTTAAGCCATTTTGGCCATTCCTAACCCATTTTTGCACATCTCTAAGCACTTTTAAACCATTTTTGGTCCATTTCTAACCCATGTTTGCACATCTCTAAGCAATTTTGAATGGCATTTTTGGCCGTTTCTAACCATTTTTGCAAATCCCTAAGCACTTTAAAGCCATTTTTGGCATTTCTAACCCGTTTTTGGAAATCTCTAAGCACTTTAAAGCCATGTTTGGCATTTCGAACCCATTTTTGCACATCTCTAAGCACTTTTAAACCATTTTTGGCCATTTCTAACCCATGCTTGCTCATCTCTAAGCAATTTTGAATGACATTTTTGGCCATTTCTAACCCATTTTTGCCGATCTCTACGAACTTTTAAGCCTTTTTTGGCCTTTTCTATCCCGTCTGCACATCTCTAACAATTTTGAAGCCATTTTTGGCCATTTCTAACTCATGTTTGCTCATCCCTAAGCAATTCTGAATTGCATTTTTCGCTGTTTCTAACCCATTTTTGCAGATCTCTACGAACTTTTATGCCTTTTTTGGCCTTTTCTATCCAGTTTGCACATCTCTAACCATTTTGAAGCCATTTTTGGCCATTTCTAACCCTTTTTTGCAAATCTCTAAGCACCTTAAAGCCATTTTTAGCATTTCTAACCCATGTTTGCAAATCTCTAAGCACTTTCAAGCCATTTTTAGCATTTCTAACCCATGTTTGCACATCTCTAAGCAATTTTGAATGACATTTTTGGCCATTTCTAACCCATTTTTGCCGATCTCTACTAACTTTTAAGCCTTTTTTGGCCTTTTCTATCCCATCTGCACATCTCTAACAATTATGAAGCCATTTTTGGCCATTTCTAACTCATGTTTGCTCATCCCTAAGCAATTCTGAATTGCATTTTTCGCTGTTTCTAACCCATTTTTGCAGATCTCTACGAACTTTTATGCCTTTTTTGGCCTTTTCTATCCAGTTTGCACACCTCTAACCATTTTGAAGCCATTTTTGGCCATTTCTAACCTTTTTTTGCAAATCTCTAAGCACTTTAAAGCCATTTTTAGCATTTCTAACCTATTTTTGCAAATCTCTAAGCACTTTCAAGCCATTTTTAGCATTTCTAACCCATGTTTGCACATCTCTAAGCAATTTTGAATGGCATTTTTGGACGTTTCTAACCCTTGTTTGCACATCTCTAAGCAATTTTGAATGGCATTTTTGGCCGTTTCTAACCCATTTTTGCAAATCCCTAAGCACTTTAAAGCCTTTTTTGGCTTTTTCTTTCCAGTTTGCACATCTCTACCCATTTCAAAGCCATTTTTGGCCATTTCTAACCCTTTTTTGCTAATGTCTAAGCACTTTAAAGCCATTTTGGCCATTTCTAACCAATTTTTGCAAATCCCAAAGCACTTTAAAGCCATTTTTGGCATTTGTAACCCATGTTTGCACATCTCTAAGCAATTTTGAATGGCATTTTTGGCCGTTTCTAACCCATTGTTGCAGATCTCTAAGCATTTTTAAGACTTTTTTGTCCTTTTCTATGCAGTTTGTGCATCTCTAACCATTTTGAAGCCATTTTTGGCCATTTCTAACCCTTTTTTGCTAATCTCTAAGCACTTTCAAGCCATTTTTAGCATTTCTAACCCATGTTTGCACATCTCGAAGCAATTTTGAATGGCATTTTTGGCCGTTTCTAACCCATTTTTGCAAATCCCTAAGCACTTTAAAGCCATTTTCAGCATTTCTAACTCGTTATTGCACATCTCTATGCACTTTTAAGCCATTTTGGCCATTCCTAACCCATTTTTGCACATCTCTAAGCACTTTTAAACCATTTTTTGTCCATTTCTAACCCATGTTTGCACATCTCTAAGCAATTTTGAATGGCATTTTTGGCCGTTTCTAACCATTTTTGCAAATCCCTAAGCACTTTAAAGCCATTTTTGGCATTTCTAACCCGTTTTTGGAAATCTCTAAGCACTTTAAAGCCATGTTTGGCATTTCGAACCCATTTTTGCACATCTCTAAGCACTTTTAAACCATTTTTGGCCATTTCTAACCCATGCTTGCTCATCTCTAAGCAATTTTGAATGACATTTTTGGCCATTTCTAACCCATTTTTGCCGATCTCTACGAACTTTTAAGCCTTTTTTGGCCTTTTCTATCCCGTCTGCACATCTCTAACAATTTTGAAGCCATTTTTGGCCATTTCTAACTCATGTTTGCTCATCCCTAAGCAATTCTGAATTGCATTTTTCGCTGTTTCTATCCCATTTTTGCAGATCTCTACGAACTTTTATGCCTTTTTTGGCCTTTTCTATCCAGTTTGCACATCTCTAACCATTTTGAAGCCATTTTTGGCCATTTCTAACCTGTTTTTGCAAATCTCTAAGCACTTTAAAGCCATTTTGGCCATTTCTAACCCATTTTTGCAAATCTCTAAGCACTTTCAAGCCATTTTTAGCATTTCTAACCCATGTTTGCACATCTCTAAGCAATTTTGAATGGCATTTTTGGACGTTTCTAACCCATGTTTGCACATCTCTAAGCAATTTTGAATGGCATTTTTGGCCGTTTCTAACCCATTTTTGCAAATCCCTAAGCACTTTAAAGCCTTTTTTGGCTTTTTCTTTCCAGTTTGCACATCTCTACCCATTTCAAAGCCATTTTTGGCCATTTCTAACCCTTTTTTGCTAATGTCTAAGCACTTTAAAGCCATTTTGGCCATTTCTAACCAATTTTTGCAAATCCCAAAGCACTTTAAAGCCATTTTTGGCATTTGTAACCCATGTTTGCACATCTCTAAGCAATTTTGAATGGCATTTTTGGCCGTTTCTAACCCATTGTTGCAGATCTCTAAGCATTTTTAAGACTTTTTTGTCCTTTTCTATGCAGTTTGTGCATCTCTAACCATTTTGAAGCCATTTTTGGCCATTTCTAACCCTTTTTTGCTAATCTCTAAGCACTTTCAAGCCATTTCTAGCATTTCTAACCCATGTTTGCACATCTCTAAGCAATTTTGAATGGCATTTTTGGACGTTTCTAACCCATTTTTGCAAATCCCTAAGCACTTTAAAGCCATTTTCAGCATTTCTAACTCGTTATTGCACATCTCTATGCACTTTTAAGCCATTTTGGCCATTCCTAACCCATTTTTGCACATCTCTAAGCACTTTTAAACCGTTTTTTGTCCATTTCTAACCCATGTTTGCACATCTCTAAGCAATTTTGAATGGCATTTTTGGCCGTTTCTAACCATTTTTGCAAATCCCTAAGCACTTTAAAGCCATTTTTGGCATTTCTAACCCGTTTTTGGAAATCTCTAAGCACTTTAAAGCCATGTTTGGCATTTCGAACCCATTTTTGCACATCTCTAAGCACTTTTAAACCATTTTTGGCCATTTCTAACCCATGCTTGCTCATCTCTAAGCAATTTTGAATGACATTTTTGGCCATTTCTAACCCATTTTTGCCGATCTCTACGAACTTTTAAGCCTTTTTTGGCCTTTTCTATCCCGTCTGCACATCTCTAACAATTTTGAAGCCATTTTTGGCCATTTCTAACTCATGTTTGCTCATCCCTAAGCAATTCTGAATTGCATTTTTCGCTGTTTCTATCCCATTTTTGCAGATCTCTACGAACTTTTATGCCTTTTTTGGCCTTTTCTATCCAGTTTGCACATCTCTAACCATTTTGAAGCCATTTTTGGCCATTTCTAACCCTTTTTTGCAAATCTCTAAGCACTTTAAAGCCATTTTTAGCATTTCTAACCCATTTTTGCACATCTCTAAGCAATTTTGAATGGCATTTTTGGACGTTTCTAACCCTTGTTTGCACATCTCTAAGCAATTTTGAATGGCATTTTTGGCCGTTTCTAACCCATTTTTGCAAATCCCTAAGCACTTTAAAGCCTTTTTTGGCTTTTTCTTTCCAGTTTGCACATCTCTACCCATTTCAAAGCCATTTTTGGCCATTTCTAACCCTTTTTTGCTAATGTCTAAGCACTTTAAAGCCATTTTGGCCATTTCTAACCAATTTTTGCAAATCCCAAAGCACTTTAAAGCCATTTTTGGCATTTGTAACCCATGTTTGCACATCTCTAAGCAATTTTGAATGGCATTTTTGGCCGTTTCTAACCCATTGTTGCAGATCTCTAAGCATTTTTAAGACTTTTTTGTCCTTTTCTATGCAGTTTGTGCATCTCTAACCATTTTGAAGCCATTTTTGGCCATTTCTAACCCTTTTTTGCTAATCTCTAAGCACTTTCAAGCCATTTTTAGCATTTCTAACCCATGTTTGCACATCTCGAAGCAATTTTGAATGGCATTTTTGGCCGTTTCTAACCATTTTTGCAAATCCCTAAGCACTTTAAAGCCATTTTTGGCATTTCTAACCCGTTTTTGGAAATCTCTAAGCACTTTAAAGCCATGTTTGGCATTTCGAACCCATTTTTGCACATCTCTAAGCACTTTTAAACCATTTTTGGCCATTTCTAACCCATGCTTGCTCATCTCTAAGCAATTTTGAATGACATTTTTGGCCATTTCTAACCCATTTTTGCCGATCTCTACGAACTTTTAAGCCTTTTTTGGCCTTTTCTATCCCGTCTGCACATCTCTAACAATTTTGAAGCCATTTTTGGCCATTTCTAACTCATGTTTGCTCATCCCTAAGCAATTCTGAATTGCATTTTTCGCTGTTTCTATCCCATTTTTGCAGATCTCTACGAACTTTTATGCCTTTTTTGGCCTTTTCTATCCAGTTTGCACATCTCTAACCATTTTGAAGCCATTTTTGGCCATTTCTAACCCTTTTTTGCAAATCTCTAAGCACTTTAAAGCCATTTTTAGCATTTCTAACCCATTTTTGCAAATCTCTAAGCACTTTCAAGCCATTTTTAGCATTTCTAACCCATGTTTGCACATCTCTAAGCAATTTTGAATGGCATTTTTGGACGTTTCTAACCCTTGTTTGCACATCTCTAAGCAATTTTGAATGGCATTTTTGGACGTTTCTAACCCATTTTTGCAAATCCCTAAGCACTTTAAAGCCTTTTTTGGCTTTTTCTTTCCAGTTTGCACATCTCTACCCATTTCAAAGCCATTTTTGGCCATTTCTAACCCTTTTTTGCTAATGTCTAAGCACTTTAAAGCCATTTTGGCCATTTCTAACCAATTTTTGCAAATCCCAAAGCACTTTAAAGCCATTTTTGGCATTTGTAACCCATGTTTGCACATCTCTAAGCAATTTTGAATGGCATTTTTGGCCGTTTCTAACCCATTGTTGCAGATCTCTAAGCATTTTTAAGACTTTTTTGTCCTTTTCTATGCAGTTTGTGCATCTCTAACCATTTTGAAGCCATTTTTGGCCATTTCTAACCCTTTTTTGCTAATCTCTAAGCACTTTCAAGCCATTTTTAGCATTTCTAACCCATGTTTGCACATCTCGAAGCAATTTTGAATGGCATTTTTGGCCGTTTCTAACCATTTTTGCAAATCCCTAAGCACTTTAAAGCCATTTTTGGCATTTCTAACCCGTTTTTGGAAATCTCTAAGCACTTTAAAGCCATGTTTGGCATTTCGAACCCATTTTTGCACATCTCTAAGCACTTTTAAACCATTTTTGGCCATTTCTAACCCATGCTTGCTCATCTCTAAGCAATTTTGAATGACATTTTTGGCCATTTCTAACCCATTTTTGCCGATCTCTACGAACTTTTAAGCCTTTTTTGGCCTTTTCTATCCCGTCTGCACATCTCTAACAATTTTGAAGCCATTTTTGGCCATTTCTAACTCATGTTTGCTCATCCCTAAGCAATTCTGAATTGCATTTTTCGCTGTTTCTATCCCATTTTTGCAGATCTCTACGAACTTTTATGCCTTTTTTGGCCTTTTCTATCCAGTTTGCACATCTCTAACCATTTTGAAGCCATTTTTGGCCATTTCTAACCCTTTTTTGCAAATCTCTAAGCACTTTCAAGCCATTTTTAGCATTTCTAACCCATGTTTGCACATCTCTAAGCAATTTTGAATGGCATTTTTGGACGTTTCTAACCCTTGTTTGCACATCTCTAAGCAATTTTGAATGGCATTTTTGGCCGTTTCTAACCCATTTTTGCAAATCCCTAAGCACTTTAAAGCCTTTTTTGGCTTTTTCTTTCCAGTTTGCACATCTCTACCCATTTCAAAGCCATTTTTGGCCATTTCTAACCCTTTTTTGCTAATGTCTAAGCACTTTAAAGCCATTTTGGCCATTTCTAACCAATTTTTGCAAATCCCAAAGCACTTTAAAGCCATTTTTGGCATTTGTAACCCATGTTTGCACATCTCTAAGCAATTTTGAATGGCATTTTTGGCCGTTTCTAACCCATTGTTGCAGATCTCTAAGCATTTTTAAGACTTTTTTGTCCTTTTCTATGCAGTTTGTGCATCTCTAACCATTTTGAAGCCATTTTTGGCCATTTCTAACCCTTTTTTGCTAATCTCTAAGCACTTTCAAGCCATTTTTAGCATTTCTAACCCATGTTTGCACATCTCGAAGCAATTTTGAATGGCATTTTTGGACGTTTCTAACCCATGTTTGCACATCTCTAAGCAATTTTGAATGGCATTTTTGGCCGTTTCTAACCCATTTTTGCAAATCCCTAAGCACTTTAAAGCCATTTTCAGCATTTCTAACTCGTTATTGCACATCTCTATGCACTTTTAAGCCATTTTGGCCATTCCTAACCCATTTTTGCACATCTCTAAGCACTTTTAAACCATTTTTGGTCCATTTCTAACCCATGTTTGCACATCTCTAAGCAATTTTGAATGGCATTTTTGGCCGTTTCTAACCATTTTTGCAAATCCCTAAGCACTTTAAAGCCATTTTTGGCATTTCTAACCCGTTTTTGGAAATCTCTAAGCACTTTAAAGCCATGTTTGGCATTTCGAACCCATTTTTGCACATCTCTAAGCACTTTTAAACCATTTTTGGCCATTTCTAACCCATGCTTGCTCATCTCTAAGCAATTTTGAATGACATTTTTGGCCATTTCTAACCCATTTTTGCCGATCTCTACGAACTTTTAAGCCTTTTTTGGCCTTTTCTATCCCGTCTGCACATCTCTAACAATTTTGAAGCCATTTTTGGCCATTTCTAACTCATGTTTGCTCATCCCTAAGCAATTCTGAATTGCATTTTTCGCTGTTTCTATCCCATTTTTGCAGATCTCTACGAACTTTTAAGCCTTTTTTGGCCTTTTCTATCCAGTTTGCACATCTCTAACCATTTTGAAGCCATTTTTGGCCATTTCTAACCCTTTTTTGCAAATCTCTAAGCACCTTAAAGCCATTTTTAGCATTTCTAACCCATGTTTGCAAATCTCTAAGCACTTTCAAGCCATTTTTAGCATTTCTAACCCATGTTTGCACATCTCTAAGCAATTTTGAATGACATTTTTGGCCATTTCTAACCCATTTTTGCCGATCTCTACGAACTTTTAAGCCTTTTTTGGCCTTTTCTATCCCGTCTGCACATCTCTAACAATTATGAAGCCATTTTTGGCCATTTCTAACTCATGTTTGCTCATCCCTAAGCAATTCTGAATTGCATTTTTCGCTGTTTCTAACCCATTTTTGCAGATCTCTACGAACTTTTATGCCTTTTTTGGCCTTTTCTATCCAGTTTGCACACCTCTAACCATTTTGAAGCCATTTTTGGCCATTTCTAACCTTTTTTTGCAAATCTCTAAGCACTTTAAAGCCATTTTTAGCATTTCTAACCCATGTTTGCACATCTCGAAGCAATTTTGAATGGCATTTTTGGACGTTTCTTACCCTTGTTTGCACATCTCTAAGCAATTTTGAATGGCATTTTTGGCCGTTTCTAACCCATTTTTGCAAATCCCTAAGCACT
Organism: Lathamus discolor; assembly: GCF_037157495.1. Lineage (NCBI taxonomy): Eukaryota > Metazoa > Chordata > Aves > Psittaciformes > Psittacidae > Lathamus > Lathamus discolor. The sequence goes on from NC_088908.1 coordinate 30,353,841, forward strand.
TTAAAGCCTTTTTTGGCTTTTTCTTTCCAGTTTGCACATCTCTACCCATTTCAAAGCCATTTTTGGCCATTTCTAACCCTTTTTTGCTAATGTCTAAGCACTTTAAAGCCATTTTGGCCATTTCTAACCAATTTTTGCAAATCCCAAAGCACTTTAAAGCCATTTTTGGCATTTGTAACCCATGTTTGCACATCTCTAAGCAATTTTGAATGGCATTTTTGGCCGTTTCTATCCCATTGTTGCAGATCTCTAAGCATTTTTAAGACTTTTTTGTCCTTTTCTATGCAGTTTGTGCATCTCTAACCATTTTGAAGCCATTTTTGGCCATTTCTAACCCTTTTTTGCTAATCTCTAAGCACTTTCAAGCCATTTTTAGCATTTCTAACCCATGTTTGCACATCTCGAAGCAATTTTGAATGGCATTTTTGGACGTTTCTAACCCATGTTTGCACATCTCTAAGCAATTTTGAATGGCATTTTTGGCCGTTTCTAACCCATTTTTGCAAATCCCTAAGCACTTTAAAGCCATTTTCAGCATTTCTAACTCGTTATTGCACATCTCTATGCACTTTTAAGCCATTTTGGCCATTCCTAACCCATTTTTGCACATCTCTAAGCACTTTTAAACCATTTTTGGTCCATTTCTAACCCATGTTTGCACATCTCTAAGCAATTTTGAATGGCATTTTTGGCCGTTTCTAACCATTTTTGCAAATCCCTAAGCACTTTAAAGCCATTTTTGGCATTTCTAACCCGTTTTTGGAAATCTCTAAGCACTTGAAAGCCATGTTTGGCATTTCGAACCCATTTTTGCACATCTCTAAGCACTTTTAAACCATTTTTGGCCATTTCTAACCCATGCTTGCTCATCTCTAAGCAATTTTGAATGACATTTTTGGCCATTTCTAACCCATTTTTGCCGATCTCTACGAACTTTTAAGCCTTTTTTGGCCTTTTCTATCCCGTCTGCACATCTCTAACAATTTTGAAGCCATTTTTGGCCATTTCTAACTCATGTTTGCTCATCCCTAAGCAATTCTGAATTGCATTTTTCGCTGTTTCTATCCCATTTTTGCAGATCTCTACGAACTTTTATGCCTTTTTTGGCCTTTTCTATCCAGTTTGCACATCTCTAACCATTTTGAAGCCATTTTTGGCCATTTCTAACCCTTTTTTGCAAATCTCTAAGCACCTTAAAGCCATTTTTAGCATTTCTAACCCATGTTTGCAAATCTCTAAGCACTTTCAAGCCATTTTTAGCATTTCTAACCCATGTTTGCACATCTCTAAGCAATTTTGAATGACATTTTTGGCCATTTCTAACCCATTTTTGCCGATCTCTACGAACTTTTAAGCCTTTTTTGGCCTTTTCTATCCCGTCTGCACATCTCTAACAATTATGAAGCCATTTTTGGCCATTTCTAACTCATGTTTGCTCATCCCTAAGCAATTCTGAATTGCATTTTTCGCTGTTTCTAACCCATTTTTGCAGATCTCTACGAACTTTTATGCCTTTTTTGGCCTTTTCTATCCAGTTTGCACACCTCTAACCATTTTGAAGCCATTTTTGGCCATTTCTAACCTTTTTTTGCAAATCTCTAAGCACTTTAAAGCCATTTTTAGCATTTCTAACCTATTTTTGCAAATCTCTAAGCACTTTCAAGCCATTGTTAGCATTTCTAACCCATGTTTGCACATCTCTAAGCAATTTTGAATGGCATTTTTGGCCGTTTCTAACCCATTTTTGCAAATCCCTAAGCACTTTAAAGCCTTTTTTGGCTTTTTCTTTCCAGTTTGCACATCTCTACCCATTTCAAAGCCATTTTTGGCCATTTCTAACCCTTTTTTGCTAATGTCTAAGCACTTTAAAGCCATTTTGGCCATTTCTAACCAATTTTTGCAAATCCCAAAGCACTTTAAAGCCATTTTTGGCATTTGTAACCCATGTTTGCACATCTCTAAGCAATTTTGAATGGCATTTTTGGCCGTTTCTAACCCATTGTTGCAGATCTCTAAGCATTTTTAAGACTTTTTTGTCCTTTTCTATGCAGTTTGTGCATCTCTAACCATTTTGAAGCCATTTTTGGCCATTTCTAACCCTTTTTTGCTAATCTCTAAGCACTTTCAAGCCATTTTTAGCATTTCTAACCCATGTTTGCACATCTCGAAGCAATTTTGAATGGCATTTTTGGACGTTTCTAACCCATGTTTGCACATCTCTAAGCAATTTTGAATGGCATTTTTGGCCGTTTCTAACCCATTTTTGCAAATCCCTAAGCACTTTAAAGCCATTTTCAGCATTTCTAACTCGTTATTGCACATCTCTATGCACTTTTAAGCCATTTTGGCCATTCCTAACCCATTTTTGCACATCTCTAAGCACTTTTAAACCATTTTTGGTCCATTTCTAACCCATGTTTGCACATCTCTAAGCAATTTTGAATGGCATTTTTGGCCGTTTCTAACCATTTTTGCAAATCCCTAAGCACTTTAAAGCCATTTTTGGCATTTCTAACCCGTTTTTGGAAATCTCTAAGCACTTTAAAGCCATGTTTGGCATTTCGAACCCATTTTTGCACATCTCTAAGCACTTTTAAACCATTTTTGGCCATTTCTAACCCATGCTTGCTCATCTCTAAGCAATTTTGAATGACATTTTTGGCCATTTCTAACCCATTTTTGCCGATCTCTACGAACTTTTAAGCCTTTTTTGGCCTTTTCTATCCCGTCTGCACATCTCTAACAATTTTGAAGCCATTTTTGGCCATTTCTAACTCATGTTTGCTCATCCCTAAGCAATTCTGAATTGCATTTTTCGCTGTTTCTATCCCATTTTTGCAGATCTCTACGAACTTTTAAGCCTTTTTTGGCCTTTTCTATCCAGTTTGCACATCTCTAACCATTTTGAAGCCATTTTTGGCCATTTCTAACCCTTTTTTGCAAATCTCTAAGCACCTTAAAGCCATTTTTAGCATTTCTAACCCATGTTTGCAAATCTCTAAGCACTTTCAAGCCATTTTTAGCATTTCTAACCCATGTTTGCACATCTCTAAGCAATTTTGAATGACATTTTTGGCCATTTCTAACCCATTTTTGCCGATCTCTACGAACTTTTAAGCCTTTTTTGGCCTTTTCTATCCCGTCTGCACATCTCTAACAATTATGAAGCCATTTTTGGCCATTTCTAACTCATGTTTGCTCATCCCTAAGCAATTCTGAATTGCATTTTTCGCTGTTTCTAACCCATTTTTGCAGATCTCTACGAACTTTTATGCCTTTTTTGGCCTTTTCTATCCAGTTTGCACACCTCTAACCATTTTGAAGCCATTTTTGGCCATTTCTAACCTTTTTTTGCAAATCTCTAAGCACTTTAAAGCCATTTTTAGCATTTCTAACCCATTTTTGCAAATCTCTAAGCACTTTCAAGCCATTTTTAGCATTTCTAACCCATGTTTGCACATCTCGAAGCAATTTTGAATGGCATTTTTGGACGTTTCTTACCCTTGTTTGCACATCTCTAAGCAATTTTGAATGGCATTTTTGGCCGTTTCTAACCCATTTTTGCAAATCCCTAAGCACTTTAAAGCCTTTTTTGGCTTTTTCTTTCCAGTTTGCACATCTCTACCCATTTCAAAGCCATTTTTGGCCATTTCTAACCCTTTTTTGCTAATGTCTAAGCACTTTAAAGCCATTTTGGCCATTTCTAACCAATTTTTGCAAATCCCAAAGCACTTTAAAGCCATTTTTGGCATTTGTAACCCATGTTTGCACATCTCTAAGCAATTTTGAATGGCATTTTTGGCCGTTTCTATCCCATTGTTGCAGATCTCTAAGCATTTTTAAGACTTTTTTGTCCTTTTCTATGCAGTTTGTGCATCTCTAACCATTTTGAAGCCATTTTTGGCCATTTCTAACCCTTTTTTGCTAATCTCTAAGCACTTTCAAGCCATTTTTAGCATTTCTAACCCATGTTTGCACATCTCGAAGCAATTTTGAATGGCATTTTTGGACGTTTCTAACCCATGTTTGCACATCTCTAAGCAATTTTGAATGGCATTTTTGGCCGTTTCTAACCCATTTTTGCAAATCCCTAAGCACTTTAAAGCCATTTTCAGCATTTCTAACTCGTTATTGCACATCTCTATGCACTTTTAAGCCATTTTGGCCATTCCTAACCCATTTTTGCACATCTCTAAGCACTTTTAAACCATTTTTGGTCCATTTCTAACCCATGTTTGCACATCTCTAAGCAATTTTGAATGGCATTTTTGGCCGTTTCTAACCATTTTTGCAAATCCCTAAGCACTTTAAAGCCATTTTTGGCATTTCTAACCCGTTTTTGGAAATCTCTAAGCACTTTAAAGCCATGTTTGGCATTTCGAACCCATTTTTGCACATCTCTAAGCACTTTTAAACCATTTTTGGCCATTTCTAACCCATGCTTGCTCATCTCTAAGCAATTTTGAATGACATTTTTGGCCATTTCTAACCCATTTTTGCCGATCTCTACGAACTTTTAAGCCTTTTTTGGCCTTTTCTATCCCGTCTGCACATCTCTAACAATTTTGAAGCCATTTTTGGCCATTTCTAACTCATGTTTGCTCATCCCTAAGCAATTCTGAATTGCATTTTTCGCTGTTTCTATCCCATTTTTGCAGATCTCTACGAACTTTTATGCCTTTTTTGGCCTTTTCTATCCAGTTTGCACATCTCTAACCATTTTGAAGCCATTTTTGGCCATTTCTAACCCTTTTTTGCAAATCTCTAAGCACCTTAAAGCCATTTTTAGCATTTCTAACCCATGTTTGCAAATCTCTAAGCACTTTCAAGCCATTTTTAGCATTTCTAACCCATGTTTGCACATCTCTAAGCAATTTTGAATGACATTTTTGGCCATTTCTAACCCATTTTTGCCGATCTCTACGAACTTTTAAGCCTTTTTTGGCCTTTTCTATCCCGTCTGCACATCTCTAACAATTATGAAGCCATTTTTGGCCATTTCTGACTCATGTTTGCTCATCCCTAAGCAATTCTGAATTGCATTTTTCGCTGTTTCTAACCCATTTTTGCAGATCTCTACGAACTTTTATGCCTTTTTTGGCCTTTTCTATCCAGTTTGCACACCTCTAACCATTTTGAAGCCATTTTTGGCCATTTCTAACCTTTTTTTGCAAATCTCTAAGCACTTCAAAGCCATTTTTAGCATTTCTAACCTATTTTTGCAAATCTCTAAGCACTTTCAAGCCATTTTTAGCATTTCTAACCCATGTTTGCACATCTCTAAGCAATTTTGAATGGCATTTTTGGCCGTTTCTAACCCATTTTTGCAAATCCCTAAGCACTTTAAAGCCTTTTTTGGCTTTTTCTTTCCAGTTTGCACATCTCTACCCATTTCAAAGCCATTTTTGGCCATTTCTAACCCTTTTTTGCTAATGTCTAAGCACTTTAAAGCCATTTTGGCCATTTCTAACCAATTTTTGCAAATCCCAAAGCACTTTAAAGCCATTTTTGGCATTTGTAACCCATGTTTGCACATCTCTAAGCAATTTTGAATGGCATTTTTGGCCGTTTCTAACCATTTTTGCAAATCCCTAAGCACTTTAAAGCCATTTTTGGCATTTCTAACCCTTTTTTGGAAATCTCTAAGCACTTTAAAGCCATGTTTGGCATTTCGAACCCATTTTTGCACATCTCTAAGCACTTTTAAACCATTTTTGGCCATTTCTAACCCATGCTTGCTCATCTCTAAGCAATTTTGAATGACATTTTTGGCCATTTCTAACCCATTTTTGCCGATCTCTACGAACTTTTAAGCCTTTTTTGGCCTTTTCTATCCCGTCTGCACATCTCTAACAATTTTGAAGCCATTTTTGGCCATTTCTAACTCATGTTTGCTCATCCCTAAGCAATTCTGAATTGCATTTTTCGCTGTTTCTATCCCATTTTTGCAGATCTCTACGAACTTTTATGCCTTTTTTGGCCTTTTCTATCCAGTTTGCACATCTCTAACCATTTTGAAGCCATTTTTGGCCATTTCTAACCCTTTTTTGCAAATCTCTAAGCACTTTAAAGCCATTTTTAGCATTTCTAACCCATGTTTGCACATCTCTAAGCAATTTTGAATGGCATTTTTGGACGTTTCTAACCCTTGTTTGCACATCTCTAAGCAATTTTGAATGGCATTTTTGGCCGTTTCTAACCCATTTTTGCAAATCCCTAAGCACTTTAAAGCCTTTTTTGGCTTTTTCTTTCCAGTTTGCACATCTCTACCCATTTCAAAGCCATTTTTGGCCATTTCTAACCCTTTTTTGCTAATGTCTAAGCACTTTAAAGCCATTTTGGCCATTTCTAACCAATTTTTGCAAATCCCAAAGCACTTTAAAGCCATTTTTGGCATTTGTAACCCATGTTTGCACATCTCTAAGCAATTTTGAATGGCATTTTTGGCCGTTTCTAACCCATTGTTGCAGATCTCTAAGCATTTTTAAGACTTTTTTGTCCTTTTCTATGCAGTTTGTGCATCTCTAACCATTTTGAAGCCATTTTTGGCCATTTCTAACCCTTTTTTGCTAATCTCTAAGCACTTTCAAGCCATTTTTAGCATTTCTAACCCATGTTTGCACATCTCGAAGCAATTTTGAATGGCATTTTTGGCCGTTTCTAACCCATTTTTGCAAATCCCTAAGCACTTTAAAGCCATTTTCAGCATTTCTAACTTGTTATTGCACATCTCTATGCACTTTTAAGCCATTTTGGCCATTCCTAACCCATTTTTGCACATCTCTAAGCACTTTTAAACCATTTTTGGTCCATTTCTAACCCATGTTTGCACATCTCTAAGCAATTTTGAATGGCATTTTTGGCCGTTTCTAACCATTTTTGCAAATCCCTAAGCACTTTAAAGCCATTTTTGGCATTTCTAACCCGTTTTTTGGAAATCTCTAAGCACTTTAAAGCCATGTTTGGCATTTCGAACCCATTTTTGCACATCTCTAAGCACTTTTAAACCATTTTTGGCCATTTCTAACCCATGCTTGCTCATCTCTAAGCAATTTTGAATGACATTTTTGGCCATTTCTAACCCATTTTTGCCGATCTCTACGAACTTTTAAGCCTTTTTTGGCCTTTTCTATCCCGTCTGCACATCTCTAACAATTTTGAAGCCATTTTTGGCCATTTCTAACTCATGTTTGCTCATCCCTAAGCAATTCTGAATTGCATTTTTCGCTGTTTCTATCCCATTTTTGCAGATCTCTACGAACGTTTATGAGTTTTTTGGCCTTTTCTATCCAGTTTGCACATCTCTAACCATTTTGAAGCCATTTTTGGCCATTTCTAACCCTTTTTTGCAAATGTCTAAGCACTTTAAAGCCATTTTTAGCATTTCTAACCCATTTTTGCAAATCTCTAAGCACTTTCAAGCCATTTTTAGCATTTCTAACCCATGTTTGCACATCTCTAAGCAATTTTGAATGGCATTTTTGGACGTTTCTAACCCATGTTTGCACATCTCTAAGCAATTTTGAATGGCATTTTTGGCCGTTTCTAACCCATTTTTGCAAATCCCTAAGCACTTTAAAGCCATTTTCAGCATTTCTAACTCGTTATTGCACATCTCTATGCACTTTTAAGCCATTTTGGCCATTCCTAACCCATTTTTGCAAATCCCTAAGCACTTTAAAGCCATTTTTAGCATTTCTAACCCATGTTTGCACATCTCTAAGCAATTTTGAATGGCATTTTTGGCCGTTTCTAACCATTTTTGCAAATCCCTAAGCACTTTAAAGCCATTTTTGGCATTTCTAACCCGTTTTTGGAAATCTCTAAGCACTTTAAAGCCATGTTTGGCATTTCGAACCCATTTTTGCACATCTGTAAGCACTTTTAAACCATTTTTGGCCATTTCTAACCCATTTTTGCCGATCTCTACGAACTTTTAAGCCTTTTTTGGCCTTTTCTATCCCGTCTGCACATCTCTAACAATTTTGAAGCCATTTTTGGCCATTTCTAACTCATGTTTGCTCATCCCTAAGCAATTCTGAATTGCATTTTTTGCTGTTTCTATCCCATTTTTGCAGATCTCTACGAACTTTTATGCCTTTTTTGGCCTTTTCTATCCAGTTTGCACATCTCTAACCATTTTGAAGCCATTTTTGGCCATTTCTAACCCGTTTTTGGAAATCTCTAAGCACTTTAAAGCCATTTTTAGCATTTCTAACCCATGTTTGCACATCTCTAAGCAATTTTGAATGGCATTTTTGGCCGTTTCTAAGCCATTTTTGCAAATCCCTAAGCACTTTAAAGCCATTTTCAGCATTTCTAACTCGTTATTGCACATCTCTATGCACTTTTAAGCCATTTTGGCCATTCCTAACCCATTTTTGCACATCTCTAAGCACTTTTAAACCATTTTTTGTCCATTTCTAACCCATGTTTGCACATCTCTTAGCAATTTTGAATGGCATTTTTGGCCGTTTCTAACCATTTTTGCAAATCCCTAAGCACTTTAAAGCCATTTTTGGCATTTCTAACCCGTTTTTGGAAATCTCTAAGCACTTTAAAGCCATGTTTGGCATTTCGAACCCATTTTTGCACATCTCTAAGCACTTTTAAACCATTTTTGGCCATTTCTAACCCATGCTTGCTCATCTCTAAGCAATTTTGAATGACATTTTTGGCCATTTCTAACCCATTTTTGCCGATCTCTACGAACTTTTAAGCCTTTTTTGGCCTTTTCTATCCCGTCTGCACATCTCTAACAATTTTGAAGCCATTTTTGGCCATTTCTAACTCATGTTTGCTCATCCCTAAGCAATTCTGAATTGCATTTTTCGCTGTTTCTATCCCATTTTTGCAGATCTCTACGAACTTTTATGCCTTTTTTGGCCTTTTCTATCCAGTTTGCACATCTCTAACCATTTTGAAGCCATTTTTGGCCATTTCTAACCCTTTTTTGCAAATCTCTAAGCACCTTAAAGCCATTTTTAGCATTTCTAACCCATGTTTGCAAATCTCTAAGCACTTTCAAGCCATTTTTAGCATTTCTAACCCATGTTTGCACATCTCTAAGCAATTTTGAATGACATTTTTGGCCATTTCTAACCCATTTTTGCCGATCTCTACGAACTTTTAAGCCTTTTTTGGCCTTTTCTATCCCGTCTGCACATCTCTAACAATTTTGAAGCCATTTTTGGCCATTTCTAACTCATGTTTGCTCATCCCTAAGCAATTCTGAATTGCATTTTTCGCTGTTTCTAACCCATTTTTGCAGATCTCTACGAACTTTTATGCCTTTTTTGGCCTTTTCTATCCAGTTTGCACACCTCTAACCATTTTGAAGCCATTTTTGGCCATTTCTAACCTTTTTTTTGCAAATCTCTAAGCACTTTAAAGCCATTTTTAGCATTTCTAACCCATTTTTGCAAATCTCTAAGCACTTTCAAGCCATTGTTAGCATTTCTAACCCATGTTTGCACATCTCTAAGCAATTTTGAATGGCATTTTTGGCCGTTTCTAACCCATTTTTGCAAATCCCTAAGCACTTTAAAGCCTTTTTTGGCTTTTTCTTTCCAGTTTGCACATCTCTACCCATTTCAAAGCCATTTTTGGCCATTTCTAACCCTTTTTTGCTAATGTCTAAGCACTTTAAAGCCATTTTGGCCATTCCTAACCCATTTTTGCACATCCCAAAGCACTTTAAAGCCATTTTTGGCATTTGTAACCCATGTTTGCACATCTCTAAGCAATTTTGAATGGCATTTTTGGCCGTTTCTAACCATTTTTGCAAATCCCTAAGCACTTTAAAGCCATTTTTGGCATTTCTAACCCTTTTTTGGAAATCTCTAAGCACTTTAAAGCCATGTTTGGCATTTCGAACCCATTTTTGCACATCTCTAAGCACTTTTAAACCATTTTTGGCCATTTCTAACCCATGCTTGCTCATCTCTAAGCAATTTTGAATGACATTTTTGGCCATTTCTAACCCATTTTTGCCGATCTCTACGAACTTTTAAGCCTTTTTTGGCCTTTTCTATCCCGTCTGCACATCTCTAACAATTTTGAAGCCATTTTTGGCCATTTCTAACTCATGTTTGCTCATCCCTAAGCAATTCTGAATTGCATTTTTCGCTGTTTCTATCCCATTTTTGCAGATCTCTACGAACTTTTATGCCTTTTTTGGCCTTTTCTATCCAGTTTGCACATCTCTAACCATTTTGAAGCCATTTTTGGCCATTTCTAACCCTTTTTTGCAAATCTCTAAGCACTTTAAAGCCATTTTTAGCATTTCTAACCCATGTTTGCACATCTCTAAGCAATTTTGAATGGCATTTTTGGACGTTTCTAACCCTTGTTTGCACATCTCTAAGCAATTTTGAATGGCATTTTTGGCCGTTTCTAACCCATTTTTGCAAATCCCTAAGCACTTTAAAGCCTTTTTTGGCTTTTTCTTTCCAGTTTGCACATCTCTACCCATTTCAAAGCCTTTTTTGGCCATTTCTAACCCTTTTTTGCTAATGTCTAAGCACTTTAAAGCCATTTTGGCCATTTCTAACCAATTTTTGCAAATCCCAAAGCACTTTAAAGCCATTTTTGGCATTTGTAACCCATGTTTGCACATCTCTAAGCAATTTTGAATGGCATTTTTGGCCGTTTCTAACCCATTGTTGCAGATCTCTAAGCATTTTTAAGACTTTTTTGTCCTTTTCTATGCAGTTTGTGCATCTCTAACCATTTTGAAGCCATTTTTGGCCATTTCTAACCCTTTTTTGCTAATCTCTAAGCACTTTCAAGCCATTTTTAGCATTTCTAACCCATGTTTGCACATCTCGAAGCAATTTTGAATGGCATTTTTGGACGTTTCTAACCCATTTTTGCAAATCCCTAAGCACTTTAAAGCCATTTTCAGCATTTCTAACTCGTTATTGCACATCTCTATGCACTTTTAAGCCATTTTGGCCATTCCTAACCCATTTTTGCACATCTCTAAGCACTTTTAAACCATTTTTGGTCCATTTCTAACCCATGTTTGCACATCTCTAAGCAATTTTGAATGGCATTTTTGGCCGTTTCTAACCATTTTTGCAAATCCCTAAGCACTTTAAAGCCATTTTTGGCATTTCTAACCCGTTTTTTGGAAATCTCTAAGCACTTTAAAGCCATGTTTGGCATTTCGAACCCATTTTTGCACATCTCTAAGCACTTTTAAACCATTTTTGGCCATTTCTAACCCATGCTTGCTCATCTCTAAGCAATTTTGAATGACATTTTTGGCCATTTCTAACCCATTTTTGCCGATCTCTACGAACTTTTAAGCCTTTTTTGGCCTTTTCTATCCCGTCTGCACATCTCTAACAATTTTGAAGCCATTTTTGGCCATTTCTAACTCATGTTTGCTCATCCCTAAGCAATTCTGAATTGCATTTTTCGCTGTTTCTATCCCATTTTTGCAGATCTCTACGAACTTTTATGAGTTTTTTGGCCTTTTCTATCCAGTTTGCACATCTCTAACCATTTTGAAGCCATTTTTGGCCATTTCTAACCCTTTTTTGCAAATGTCTAAGCACTTTAAAGCCATTTTTAGCATTTCTAACCCATTTTTGCAAATCTCTAAGCACTTTCAAGCCATTTTTAGCATTTCTAACCCATGTTTGCACATCTCTAAGCAATTTTGAATGGCATTTTTGGACGTTTCTAACCCATGTTTGCACATCTCTAAGCAATTTTGAATGGCATTTTTGGCCGTTTCTAACCCATTTTTGCAAATCCCTAAGCACTTTAAAGCCATTTTCAGCATTTCTAACTCGTTATTGCACATCTCTATGCACTTTTAAGCCATTTTGGCCATTCCTAACCCATTTTTGCAAATCCCTAAGCACTTTAAAGCCATTTTTAGCATTTCTAACCCATGTTTGCACATCTCTAAGCAATTTTGAATGGCATTTTTGGCCGTTTCTAACCATTTTTGCAAATCCCTAAGCACTTTAAAGCCATTTTTGGCATTTCTAACCCGTTTTTGGAAATCTCTAAGCACTTTAAAGCCATGTTTGGCATTTCGAACCCATTTTTGCACATCTGTAAGCACTTTTAAACCATTTTTGGCCATTTCTAACCCATTTTTGCCGATCTCTACGAACTTTTAAGCCTTTTTTGGCCTTTTCTATCCCGTCTGCACATCTCTAACAATTTTGAAGCCATTTTTGGCCATTTCTAACTCATGTTTGCTCATCCCTAAGCAATTCTGAATTGCATTTTTCGCTGTTTCTATCCCATTTTTGCAGATCTCTACGAACTTTTATGCCTTTTTTGGCCTTTTCTATCCAGTTTGCACATCTCTAACCATTTTGAAGCCATTTTTGGCCATTTCTAACCCGTTTTTGGAAATCTCTAAGCACTTTAAAGCCATTTTTAGCATTTCTAACCCATGTTTGCACATCTCTAAGCAATTTTGAATGGCATTTTTGGCCGTTTCTAAGCCATTTTTGCAAATCCCTAAGCACTTTAAAGCCATTTTCAGCATTTCTAACTCGTTATTGCACATCTCTATGCACTTTTAAGCCATTTTGGCCATTCCTAACCCATTTTTGCACATCTCTAAGCACTTTTAAACCATTTTTTGTCCATTTCTAACCCATGTTTGCACATCTCTTAGCAATTTTGAATGGCATTTTTGGCCGTTTCTAACCATTTTTGCAAATCCCTAAGCACTTTAAAGCCATTTTTGGCATTTCTAACCCGTTTTTGGAAATCTCTAAGCACTTTAAAGCCATGTTTGGCATTTCGAACCCATTTTTGCACATCTCTAAGCACTTTTAAACCATTTTTGGCCATTTCTAACCCATGCTTGCTCATCTCTAAGCAATTTTGAATGACATTTTTGGCCATTTCTAACCCATTTTTGCCGATCTCTACGAACTTTTAAGCCTTTTTTGGCCTTTTCTATCCCGTCTGCACATCTCTAACAATTTTGAAGCCATTTTTGGCCATTTCTAACTCATGTTTGCTCATCCCTAAGCAATTCTGAATTGCATTTTTCGCTGTTTCTATCCCATTTTTGCAGATCTCTACGAACTTTTATGCCTTTTTTGGCCTTTTCTATCCAGTTTGCACATCTCTAACCATTTTGAAGCCATTTTTGGCCATTTCTAACCCTTTTTTGCAAATCTCTAAGCACCTTAAAGCCATTTTTAGCATTTCTAACCCATGTTTGCAAATCTCTAAGCACTTTCAAGCCATTTTTAGCATTTCTAACCCATGTTTGCACATCTCTAAGCAATTTTGAATGACATTTTTGGCCATTTCTAACCCATTTTTGCCGATCTCTACGAACTTTTAAGCCTTTTTTGGCCTTTTCTATCCCGTCTGCACATCTCTAACAATTTTGAAGCCATTTTTGGCCATTTCTAACTCATGTTTGCTCATCCCTAAGCAATTCTGAATTGCATTTTTCGCTGTTTCTAACCCATTTTTGCAGATCTCTACGAACTTTTATGCCTTTTTTGGCCTTTTCTATCCAGTTTGCACACCTCTAACCATTTTGAAGCCATTTTTGGCCATTTCTAACCTTTTTTTTGCAAATCTCTAAGCACTTTAAAGCCATTTTTAGCATTTCTAACCCATTTTTGCAAATCTCTAAGCACTTTCAAGCCATTGTTAGCATTTCTAACCCATGTTTGCACATCTCTAAGCAATTTTGAATGGCATTTTTGGCCGTTTCTAACCCATTTTTGCAAATCCCTAAGCACTTTAAAGCCTTTTTTGGCTTTTTCTTTCCAGTTTGCACATCTCTACCCATTTCAAAGCCATTTTTGGCCATTTCTAACCCTTTTTTGCTAATGTCTAAGCACTTTAAAGCCATTTTGGCCATTTCTAACCAATTTTTGCAAATCCCAAAGCACTTTAAAGCCATTTTTGGCATTTGTAACCCATGTTTGCACATCTCTAAGCAATTTTGAATGGCATTTTTGGCCGTTTCTAACCATTTTTGCAAATCCCTAAGCACTTTAAAGCCATTTTTGGCATTTCTAACCCGTTTTTGGAAATCTCTAAGCACTTTAAAGCCATGTTTGGCATTTCGAACCCATTTTTGCACATCTCTAAGCACTTTTAAACCATTTTTGGCCATTTCTAACCCATGCTTGCTCATCTCTAAGCAATTTTGAATGACATTTTTGGCCATTTCTAACCCATTTTTGCCGATCTCTACGAACTTTTAAGCCTTTTTTGGCCTTTTCTATCCCGTCTGCACATCTCTAACAATTTTGAAGCCATTTTTGGCCATTTCTAACTCATGTTTGCTCATCCCTAAGCAATTCTGAATTGCATTTTTCGCTGTTTCTATCCCATTTTTGCAGATCTCTACGAACTTTTATGCCTTTTTTGGCCTTTTCTATCCAGTTTGCACATCTCTAACCATTTTGAAGCCATTTTTGGCCATTTCTAACCCTTTTTTGCAAATCTCTAAGCACTTTAAAGCCATTTTTAGCATTTCTAACCCATGTTTGCACATCTCTAAGCAATTTTGAATGGCATTTTTGGACGTTTCTAACCCTTGTTTGCACATCTCTAAGCAATTTTGAATGGCATTTTTGGCCGTTTCTAACCCATTTTTGCAAATCCCTAAGCACTTTAAAGCCTTTTTTGGCTTTTTCTTTCCAGTTTGCACATCTCTACCCATTTCAAAGCCATTTTTGGCCATTTCTAACCCTTTTTTGCTAATGTCTAAGCACTTTAAAGCCATTTTGGCCATTTCTAACCAATTTTTGCAAATCCCAAAGCACTTTAAAGCCATTTTTGGCATTTGTAACCCATGTTTGCACATCTCTAAGCAATTTTGAATGGCATTTTTGGCCGTTTCTAACCCATTGTTGCAGATCTCTAAGCATTTTTAAGACTTTTTTGTCCTTTTCTATGCAGTTTGTGCATCTCTAACCATTTTGAAGCCATTTTTGGCCATTTCTAACCCTTTTTTGCTAATCTCTAAGCACTTTCAAGCCATTTTTAGCATTTCTAACCCATGTTTGCACATCTCGAAGCAATTTTGAATGGCATTTTTGGCCGTTTCTAACCCATTTTTGCAAATCCCTAAGCACTTTAAAGCCATTTTCAGCATTTCTAACTCGTTATTGCACATCTCTATGCACTTTTAAGCCATTTTGGCCATTCCTAACCCATTTTTGCACATCTCTAAGCACTTTTAAACCATTTTTGGTCCATTTCTAACCCATGTTTGCACATCTCTAAGCAATTTTGAATGGCATTTTTGGCCGTTTCTAACCATTTTTGCAAATCCCTAAGCACTTTAAAGCCATTTTTGGCATTTCTAACCCGTTTTTTGGAAATCTCTAAGCACTTTAAAGCCATGTTTGGCATTTCGAACCCATTTTTGCACATCTCTAAGCACTTTTAAACCATTTTTGGCCATTTCTAACCCATGCTTGCTCATCTCTAAGCAATTTTGAATGACATTTTTGGCCATTTCTAACCCATTTTTGCCGATCTCTACGAACTTTTAAGCCTTTTTTGGCCTTTTCTATCCCGTCTGCACATCTCTAACAATTTTGAAGCCATTTTTGGCCATTTCTAACTCATGTTTGCTCATCCCTAAGCAATTCTGAATTGCATTTTTCGCTGTTTCTATCCCATTTTTGCAGATCTCTACGAACTTTTATGCCTTTTTTGGCCTTTTCTATCCAGTTTGCACATCTCTAACCATTTTGAAGCCATTTTTGGCCATTTCTAACCCTTTTTTGCAAATGTCTAAGCACTTTAAAGCCATTTTTAGCATTTCTAACCCATTTTTGCAAATCTCTAAGCACTTTCAAGCCATTTTTAGCATTTCTAACCCATGTTTGCACATCTCGAAGCAATTTTGAATGGCATTTTTGGACGTTTCTAACCCATGTTTGCACATCTCTAAGCAATTTTGAATGGCATTTTTGGCCGTTTCTAACCCATTTTTGCAAATCCCTAAGCACTTTAAAGCCATTTTCAGCATTTCTAACTCGTTATTGCACATCTCTATGCACTTTTAAGCCATTTTGGCCATTCCTAACCCATTTTTGCAAATCCCTAAGCACTTTAAAGCCATTTTTAGCATTTCTAACCCATGTTTGCACATCTCTAAGCAATTTTGAATGGCATTTTTGGCCGTTTCTAACCATTTTTGCAAATCCCTAAGCACTTTAAAGCCATTTTTGGCATTTCTAACCCGTTTTTGGAAATCTCTAAGCACTTTAAAGCCATGTTTGGCATTTCGAACCCATTTTTGCACATCTGTAAGCACTTTTAAACCATTTTTGGCCATTTCTAACCCATTTTTGCCGATCTCTACGAACTTTTAAGCCTTTTTTGGCCTTTTCTATCCCGTCTGCACATCTCTAACAATTTTGAAGCCATTTTTGGCCATTTCTAACTCATGTTTGCTCATCCCTAAGCAATTCTGAATTGCATTTTTCGCTGTTTCTATCCCATTTTTGCAGATCTCTACGAACTTTTATGCCTTTTTTGGCCTTTTCTATCCAGTTTGCACATCTCTAACCATTTTGAAGCCATTTTTGGCCATTTCTAACCCGTTTTTGGAAATCTCTAAGCACTTTAAAGCCATTTTTAGCATTTCTAACCCATGTTTGCACATCTCTAAGCAATTTTGAATGGCATTTTTGGCCGTTTCTAAGCCATTTTTGCAAATCCCTAAGCACTTTAAAGCCATTTTCAGCATTTCTAACTCGTTATTGCACATCTCTATGCACTTTTAAGCCATTTTGGCCATTCCTAACCCATTTTTGCACATCTCTAAGCACTTTTAAACCATTTTTTGTCCATTTCTAACCCATGTTTGCACATCTCTTAGCAATTTTGAATGGCATTTTTGGAAGTTTCTAACCCATTGTTGCAGATCTCTAAGCATTTTTAAGACTTTTTTGTCCTTTTCTATGCAGTTTGTGCATCTCTAACCATTTTGAAGCCATTTTTGGCCATTTCTAACCCTTTTTTGCTAATCTCTAAGCACTTTCAAGCCATTTTTAGCATTTCTAACCCATGTTTGCACATCTCGAAGCAATTTTGAATGGCATTTTTGGACGTTTCTAACCCATTTTTGCAAATCCCTAAGCACTTTAAAGCCATTTTCAGCATTTCTAACTCGTTATTGCACATCTCTATGCACTTTTAAGCCATTTTGGCCATTCCTAACCCATTTTTGCACATCTCTAAGCACTTTTAAACCATTTTTTGTCCATTTCTAACCCATGTTTGCACATCTCTAAGCAATTTTGAATGGCATTTTTGGCCGTTTCTAACCATTTTTGCAAATCCCTAAGCACTTTAAAGCCATTTTTGGCATTTCTAACCCGTTTTTGGAAATCTCTAAGCACTTTAAAGCCATGTTTGGCATTTCGAACCCATTTTTGCACATCTCTAAGCACTTTTAAACCATTTTTGGCCATTTCTAACCCATGCTTGCTCATCTCTAAGCAATTTTGAATGACATTTTTGGCCATTTCTAACCCATTTTTGCCGATCTCTACGAACTTTTAAGCCTTTTTTGGCCTTTTCTATCCCGTCTGCACATCTCTAACAATTTTGAAGCCATTTTTGGCCATTTCTAACTCATGTTTGCTCATCCCTAAGCAATTCTGAATTGCATTTTTCGCTGTTTCTATCCCATTTTTGCAGATCTCTACGAACTTTTATGCCTTTTTTGGCCTTTTCTATCCAGTTTGCACATCTCTAACCATTTTGAAGCCATTTTTGGCCATTTCTAACCCTTTTTTGCAAATCCCTAAGCACTTTAAAGCCATTTTTAGCATTTCTAACCCATTTTTGCAAATCTCTAAGCACTTTCAAGCCATTTTTAGCATTTCTAACCCATGTTTGCACATCTCTAAGCAATTTTGAATGGCATTTTTGGACGTTTCTAACCCATGTTTGCACATCTCTAAGCAATTTTGAATGGCATTTTTGGCCGTTTCTAACCCATTTTTGCAAATCCCTTAGCACTTTAAAGCCTTTTTTGGCTTTTTCTTTCCAGTTTGCACATCTCTACCCATTTCAAAGCCATTTTTGGCCATTTCTAACCCTTTTTTGCTAATGTCTAAGCACTTTAAAGCCATTTTGGCCATTTCTAACCAATTTTTGCAAATCCCAAAGCACTTTAAAGCCATTTTTGGCATTTGTAACCCATGTTTGCACATCTCTAAGCAATTTTGAATGGCATTTTTGGCCGTTTCTAACCCATTGTTGCAGATCTCTAAGCATTTTTAAGACTTTTTTGTCCTTTTCTATGCAGTTTGTGCATCTCTAACCATTTTGAAGCCATTTTTGGCCATTTCTAACCCTTTTTTGCTAATCTCTAAGCACTTTCAAGCCATTTTTAGCATTTCTAACCCATGTTTGCACATCTCGAAGCAATTTTGAATGGCATTTTTGGCCGTTTCTAACCCATTTTTGCAAATCCCTAAGCACTTTAAAGCCATTTTCAGCATTTCTAACTCGTTATTGCACATCTCTATGCACTTTTAAGCCATTTTGGCCATTCCTAACCCATTTTTGCACATCTCTAAGCACTTTTAAACCATTTTTGGTCCATTTCTAACCCATGTTTGCACATCTCTAAGCAATTTTGAATGGCATTTTTGGCCGTTTCTAACCATTTTTGCAAATCCCTAAGCACTTTAAAGCCATTTTTGGCATTTCTAACCCGTTTTTGGAAATCTCTAAGCACTTTAAAGCCATGTTTGGCATTTCGAACCCATTTTTGCACATCTCTAAGCACTTTTAAACCATTTTTGGCCATTTCTAACCCATGCTTGCTCATCTCTAAGCAATTTTGAATGACATTTTTGGCCATTTCTAACCCATTTTTGCCGATCTCTACGAACTTTTAAGCCTTTTTTGGCCTTTTCTATCCCGTCTGCACATCTCTAACAATTTTGAAGCCATTTTTGGCCATTTCTAACTCATGTTTGCTCATCCCTAAGCAATTCTGAATTGCATTTTTCGCTGTTTCTAACCCATTTTTGCAGATCTCTACGAACTTTTATGCCTTTTTTGGCCTTTTCTATCCAGTTTGCACATCTCTAACCATTTTGAAGCCATTTTTGGCCATTTCTAACCCTTTTTTGCAAATCTCTAAGCACCTTAAAGCCATTTTTAGCATTTCTAACCCATGTTTGCAAATCTCTAAGCACTTTCAAGCCATTTTTAGCATTTCTAACCCATGTTTGCACATCTCTAAGCAATTTTGAATGACATTTTTGGCCATTTCTAACCCATTTTTGCCGATCTCTACGAACTTTTAAGCCTTTTTTGGCCTTTTCTATCCCGTCTACACATCTCTAACAATTATGAAGCCATTTTTGGCCATTTCTAACTCATGTTTGCTCATCCCTAAGCAATTCTGAATTGCATTTTTCGCTGTTTCTAACCCATTTTTGCAGATCTCTACGAACTTTTATGCCTTTTTTGGCCTTTTCTATCCAGTTTGCACACCTCTAACCATTTTGAAGCCATTTTTGGCCATTTCTAACCTTTTTTTGCAAATCTCTAAGCACTTTAAAGCCATTTTTAGCATTTCTAGCCTATTTTTGCAAATCTCTAAGCACTTTCAAGCCATTTTTAGCATTTCTAACCCATGTTTGCACATCTCTAAGCAATTTTGAATGGCATTTTTGGACGTTTCTAACCCATGTGTGCACATCTCTAAGCAATTTTGAATGGCATTTTTGGCCGTTTCTAACCCATTTTTGCAAATCCCTAAGCACTTTAAAGCCTTTTTTGGCTTTTTCTTTCCAGTTTGCACATCTCTACCCATTTCAAAGCCATTTTTGGCCATTTCTAACCCTTTTTTGCTAATGTCTAAGCACTTTAAAGCCTTTTTGGCCATTTCTAACCAATTTTTGCAAATCCCAAAGCACTTTAAAGCCATTTTTGGCATTTGTAACCCATGTTTGCACATCTCTAAGCAATTTTGAATGGCATTTTTGGAAGTTTCTAACCCATTGTTGCAGATCTCTAAGCATTTTTAAGACTTTTTTGTCCTTTTCTATGCAGTTTGTGCATCTCTAACCATTTTGAAGCCATTTTTGGCCATTTCTAACCCTTTTTTGCTAATCTCTAAGCACTTTCAAGCCATTTTTAGCATTTCTAACCCATGTTTGCACATCTCGAAGCAATTTTGAATGGCATTTTTGGCCGTTTCTAACCCATTTTTGCAAATCCCTAAGCACTTTAAAGCCATTTTCAGCATTTCTAACTCGTTATTGCACATCTCTATGCACTTTTAAGCCATTTTGGCCATTCCTAACCCATTTTTGCACATCTCTAAGCACTTTTAAACCATTTTTGGTCCATTTCTAACCCATGTTTGCACATCTCTAAGCAATTTTGAATGGCATTTTTGGCCGTTTCTAACCATTTTTGCAAATCCCTAAGCACTTTAAAGCCATTTTTGGCATTTCTAACCCGTTTTTGGAAATCTCTAAGCACTTTAAAGCCATGTTTGGCATTTCGAACCCATTTTTGCACATCTCTAAGCACTTTTAAACCATTTTTGGCCATTTCTAACCCATGCTTGCTCATCTCTAAGCAATTTTGAATGACATTTTTGGCCATTTCTAACCCATTTTTGCCGATCTCTACGAACTTTTAAGCCTTTTTTGGCCTTTTCTATCCCGTCTGCACATCTCTAACAATTTTGAAGCCATTTTTGGCCATTTCTAACTCATGTTTGCTCATCCCTAAGCAATTCTGAATTGCATTTTTCGCTGTTTCTATCCCATTTTTGCAGATCTCTACGAACTTTTATGCCTTTTTTGGCCTTTTCTATCCAGTTTGCACATCTCTAACCATTTTGAAGCCATTTTTGGCCATTTCTAACCCTTTTTTGCAAATCTCTAAGCACCTTAAAGCCATTTTTAGCATTTCTAACCCATGTTTGCAAATCTCTAAGCACTTTCAAGCCATTTTTAGCATTTCTAACCCATGTTTGCACATCTCTAAGCAATTTTGAATGACATTTTTGGCCATTTCTAACCCATTTTTGCCGATCTCTACGAACTTTTAAGCCTTTTTTGGCCTTTTCTATCCCGTCTACACATCTCTAACAATTATGAAGCCATTTTTGGCCATTTCTAACTCATGTTTGCTCATCCCTAAGCAATTCTGAATTGCATTTTTCGCTGTTTCTAACCCATTTTTGCAGATCTCTACGAACTTTTATGCCTTTTTTGGCCTTTTCTATCCAGTTTGCACATCTCTAACCATTTTGAAGCCATTTTTGGCCATTTCTAACCCTTTTTTGCAAATCTCTAAGCACCTTAAAGCCATTTTTAGCATTTCTAACCCATGTTTGCAAATCTCTAAGCACTTTCAAGCCATTTTTAGCATTTCTAACCCA
The DNA here is from genome assembly GCF_037157495.1 of Lathamus discolor. Classification (NCBI taxonomy): domain Eukaryota; kingdom Metazoa; phylum Chordata; class Aves; order Psittaciformes; family Psittacidae; genus Lathamus; species Lathamus discolor. The sequence goes on from NC_088908.1 coordinate 30,375,235, forward strand.
TGTTTGCACATCTCTAAGCAATTTTGAATGACATTTTTGGCCATTTCTAACCCATTTTTGCCGATCTCTACGAACTTTTAAGCCTTTTTTGGCCTTTTCTATCCCGTCTGCACATCTCTAACAATTATTATGCCATTTTTGGCCATTTCTAACTCATGTTTGCTCATCCCTAAGCAATTCTGAATTGCATTTTTCGCTGTTTCTAACCCATTTTTGCAGATCTCTACGAACTTTTATGCCTTTTTTGGCCTTTTCTATCCAGTTTGCACACCTCTAACCATTTTGAAGCCATTTTTGGCCATTTCTAACCTTTTTTTGCAAATCTCTAAGCACTTTAAAGCCATTTTTAGCATTTCTAACCTATTTTTGCAAATCTCTAAGCACTTTCAAGCCATTTTTAGCATTTCTAACCCATGTTTGCACATCTCTAAGCAATTTTGAATGGCATTTTTGGACGTTTCTAACCCTTGTTTGCACATCTCTAAGCAATTTTGAATGGCATTTTTGGCCGTTTCTAACCCATTTTTGCAAATCCCTAAGCACTTTAAAGCCTTTTTTGGCTTTTTCTTTCCAGTTTGCACATCTCTACCCATTTCAAAGCCATTTTTGGCCATTTCTAACCCTTTTTTGCTAATGTCTAAGCACTTTAAAGCCATTTTGGCCATTTCTAACCAATTTTTGCAAATCCCAAAGCACTTTAAAGCCATTTTTGGCATTTGTAACCCATGTTTGCACATCTCTAAGCAATTTTGAATGGCATTTTTGGCCGTTTCTAACCCATTGTTGCAGATCTCTAAGCATTTTTAAGACTTTTTTGTCCTTTTCTATGCAGTTTGTGCATCTCTAACCATTTTGAAGCCATTTTTGGCCATTTCTAACCCTTTTTTGCTAATCTCTAAGCACTTTCAAGCCATTTTTAGCATTTCTAACCCATGTTTGCACATCTCGAAGCAATTTTGAATGGCATTTTTGGCCGTTTCTAACCCATTTTTGCAAATCCCTAAGCACTTTAAAGCCATTTTCAGCATTTCTAACTCGTTATTGCACATCTCTATGCACTTTTAAGCCATTTTGGCCATTCCTAACCCATTTTTGCACATCTCTAAGCACTTTTAAACCATTTTTGGTCCATTTCTAACCCATGTTTGCACATCTCTAAGCAATTTTGAATGGCATTTTTGGCCGTTTCTAACCATTTTTGCAAATCCCTAAGCACTTTAAAGCCATTTTTGGCATTTCTAACCCGTTTTTGGAAATCTCTAAGCACTTTAAAGCCATGTTTGGCATTTCGAACCCATTTTTGCACATCTCTAAGCACTTTTAAACCATTTTTGGCCATTTCTAACCCATGCTTGCTCATCTCTAAGCAATTTTGAATGACATTTTTGGCCATTTCTAACCCATTTTTGCCGATCTCTACGAACTTTTAAGCCTTTTTTGGCCTTTTCTATCCCGTCTGCACATCTCTAACAATTATGAAGCCATTTTTGGCCATTTCTAACTCATGTTTGCTCATCCCTAAGCAATTCTGAATTGCATTTTTCGCTGTTTCTAACCCATTTTTGCAGATCTCTACGAACTTTTATGCCTTTTTTGGCCTTTTCTATCCAGTTTGCACACCTCTAACCATTTTGAAGCCATTTTTGGCCATTTCTAACCTTTTTTTGCAAATCTCTAAGCACTTTAAAGCCATTTTTAGCATTTCTAACCTATTTTTGCAAATCTCTAAGCACTTTCAAGCCATTTTTAGCATTTCTAACCCATGTTTGCACATCTCTAAGCAATTTTGAATGGCATTTTTGGACGTTTCTAACCCTTGTTTGCACATCTCTAAGCAATTTTGAATGGCATTTTTGGCCGTTTCTAACCCATTTTTGCAAATCCCTAAGCACTTTAAAGCCTTTTTTGGCTTTTTCTTTCCAGTTTGCACATCTCTACCCATTTCAAAGCCATTTTTGGCCATTTCTAACCCTTTTTTGCTAATGTCTAAGCACTTTAAAGCCATTTTGGCCATTTCTAACCAATTTTTGCAAATCCCAAAGCACTTTAAAGCCATTTTTGGCATTTGTAACCCATGTTTGCACATCTCTAAGCAATTTTGAATGGCATTTTTGGCCGTTTCTAACCCATTGTTGCAGATCTCTAAGCATTTTTAAGACTTTTTTGTCCTTTTCTATGCAGTTTGTGCATCTCTAACCATTTTGAAGCCATTTTTGGCCATTTCTAACCCTTTTTTGCTAATCTCTAAGCACTTTCAAGCCATTTTTAGCATTTCTAACCCATGTTTGCACATCTCTAAGCAATTTTGAATGGCATTTTTGGCCGTTTCTAACCCATTTTTGCAAATCCCTAAGCACTTTAAAGCCATTTTCAGCATTTCTAACTCGTTATTGCACATCTCTATGCACTTTTAAGCCATTTTGGCCATTCCTAACCCATTTTTGCACATCTCTAAGCACTTTTAAACCATTTTTGGTCCATTTCTAACCCATGTTTGCACATCTCTAAGCAATTTTGAATGGCATTTTTGGCCGTTTCTAACCATTTTTGCAAATCCCTAAGCACTTTAAAGCCATTTTTGGCATTTCTAACCCGTTTTTGGAAATCTCTAAGCACTTTAAAGCCATGTTTGGCATTTCGAACCCATTTTTGCACATCTCTAAGCACTTTTAAACCATTTTTGGCCATTTCTAACCCATGCTTGCTCATCTCTAAGCAATTTTGAATGACATTTTTGGCCATTTCTAACCCATTTTTGCCGATCTCTACGAACTTTTAAGCCTTTTTTGGCCTTTTCTATCCCGTCTGCACATCTCTAACCATTTTGAAGCCATTTTTGGCCATTTCTAACTCATGTTTGCTCATCCCTAAGCAATTCTGAATTGCATTTTTCGCTGTTTCTATCCCATTTTTGCAGATCTCTACGAACTTTTATGCCTTTTTTGGCCTTTTCTATCCAGTTTGCACATCTCTAACCATTTTGAAGCCATTTTTGGCCATTTCTAACCCTTTTTTGCAAATCTCTAAGCACCTTAAAGCCATTTTTAGCATTTCTAACCCATGTTTGCAAATCTCTAAGCACTTTCAAGCCATTTTTAGCATTTCTAACCCATGTTTGCACATCTCTAAGCAATTTTGAATGACATTTTTGGCCATTTCTAACCCATTTTTGCCGATCTCTACTAACTTTTAAGCCTTTTTTGGCCTTTTCTATCCCATCTGCACATCTCTAACAATTATGAAGCCATTTTTGGCCATTTCTAACTCATGTTTGCTCATCCCTAAGCAATTCTGAATTGCATTTTTCGCTGTTTCTAACCCATTTTTGCAGATCTCTACGAACTTTTATGCCTTTTTTGGCCTTTTCTATCCAGTTTGCACACCTCTAACCATTTTGAAGCCATTTTTGGCCATTTCTAACCCATGTTTGCACATCTCTAAGCAATTTTGAATGGCATTTTTGGACGTTTCTAACCCTTGTTTGCACATCTCTAAGCAATTTTGAATGGCATTTTTGGACGTTTCTAACCCTTGTTTGCACATCTCTAAGCAATTTTGAATGGCATTTTTGGCCGTTTCTAACCCATGTTTGCAAATCCCTAAGCACTTTAAAGCCATTTTTTGCATTTCTAACTCGTTTTTGCAAATCTCTAAGCACTTCAAAGCCATTTTTAGCATTTCTAACCCATGTTTGCACATCTCGAAGCAATTTTGAATGGCATTTTTGGCCGTTTCTAACCATTTTTGCAAATCCCTAAGCACTTTAAAGCCATTTTTGGCATTTCTAACCCGTTTTTGGAAATCTCTAAGCACTTTAAAGCCATGTTTGGCATTTCGAACCCATTTTTGCACATCTCTAAGCACTTTTAAACCATTTTTGGCCATTTCTAACCCATGCTTGCTCATCTCTAAGCAATTTTGAATGACATTTTTGGCCATTTCTAACCCATTTTTGCCGATCTCTACGAACTTTTAAGCCTTTTTTGGCCTTTTCTATCCCGTCTGCACATCTCTAACAATTTTGAAGCCATTTTTGGCCATTTCTAACTCATGTTTGCTCATCCCTAAGCAATTCTGAATTGCATTTTTCGCTGTTTCTATCCCATTTTTGCAGATCTCTACGAACTTTTATGCCTTTTTTGGCCTTTTCTATCCAGTTTGCACATCTCTAACCATTTTGAAGCCATTTTTGGCCATTTCTAACCCTTTTTTGCAAATCTCTAAGCACTTTAAAGCCATTTTTAGCATTTCTAACCCATTTTTGCAAATCTCTAAGCACTTTCAAGCCATTTTTAGCATTTCTAACCCATGTTTGCACATCTCTAAGCAATTTTGAATGGCATTTTTGGACGTTTCTAGCCCTTGTTTGCACATCTCTAAGCAATTTTGAATGGCATTTTTGGACGTTTCTAACCCATTTTTGCAAATCCCTAAGCACTTTAAAGCCTTTTTTGGCTTTTTCTTTCCAGTTTGCACATCTCTACCCATTTCAAAGCCATTTTTGGCCATTTCTAACCCTTTTTTGCTAATGTCTAAGCACTTTAAAGCCATTTTGGCCATTTCTAACCAATTTTTGCAAATCCCAAAGCACTTTAAAGCCATTTTTGGCATTTGTAACCCATGTTTGCACATCTCTAAGCAATTTTGAATGGCATTTTTGGCCGTTTCTAACCCATTGTTGCAGATCTCTAAGCATTTTTAAGACTTTTTTGTCCTTTTCTATGCAGTTTGTGCATCTCTAACCATTTTGAAGCCATTTTTGGCCATTTCTAACCCTTTTTTGCTAATCTCTAAGCACTTTCAAGCCATTTTTAGCATTTCTAACCCATGTTTGCACATCTCGAAGCAATTTTGAATGGCATTTTTGGCCGTTTCTAACCCATTTTTGCAAATCCCTAAGCACTTTAAAGCCATTTTCAGCATTTCTAACTCGTTATTGCACATCTCTATGCACTTTTAAGCCATTTTGGCCATTCCTAACCCATTTTTGCACATCTCTAAGCACTTTTAAACCATTTTTTGTCCATTTCTAACCCATGTTTGCACATCTCTAAGCAATTTTGAATGGCATTTTTGGCCGTTTCTAACCATTTTTGCAAATCCCTAAGCACTTTAAAGCCATTTTTGGCATTTCTAACCCGTTTTTGGAAATCTCTAAGCACTTTAAAGCCATGTTTGGCATTTCGAACCCATTTTTGCACATCTCTAAGCACTTTTAAACCATTTTTGGCCATTTCTAACCCATGCTTGCTCATCTCTAAGCAATTTTGAATGACATTTTTGGCCATTTCTAACCCATTTTTGCCGATCTCTACGAACTTTTATGCCTTTTTTGGCCTTTTCTATCCAGTTTGCACATCTCTAACCATTTTGAAGCCATTTTTGGCCATTTCTAACCCTTTTTTTGCAAATCTCTAAGCACTTTCAAGCCATTTTTAGCATTTCTAACCCATGTTTGCACATCTCTAAGCAATTTTGAATGGCATTTTTGGACGTTTCTAACCCTTGTTTGCACATCTCTAAGCAATTTTGAATGGCATTTTTGGCCGTTTCTAACCCATTTTTGCAAATCCCTAAGCACTTTAAAGCCTTTTTTGGCTTTTTCTTTCCAGTTTGCACATCTCTACCCATTTCAAAGCCATTTTTGGCCATTTCTAACCCTTTTTTGCTAATGTCTAAGCACTTTAAAGCCATTTTGGCCATTTCTAAGCAATTTTTGCAAATCCCAAAGCACTTTAAAGCCATTTTTGGCATTTGTAACCCATGTTTGCACATCTCTAAGCAATTTTGAATGGCATTTTTGGAAGTTTCTAACCCATTGTTGCAGATCTCTAAGCATTTTTAAGACTTTTTTGTCCTTTTCTATGCAGTTTGTGCATCTCTAACCATTTTGAAGCCATTTTTGGCCATTTCTAACCCTTTTTTGCTAATCTCTAAGCACTTTCAAGCCATTTTTAGCATTTCTAACCCATGTTTGCACATCTCGAAGCAATTTTGAATGGCATTTTTGGACGTTTCTAACCCATTTTTGCAAATCCCTAAGCACTTTAAAGCCATTTTCAGCATTTCTAACTCGTTATTGCACATCTCTATGCACTTTTAAGCCATTTTGGCCATTCCTAACCCATTTTTGCACATCTCTAAGCACTTTTAAACCATTTTTTGTCCATTTCTAACCCATGTTTGCACATCTCTAAGCAATTTTGAATGGCATTTTTGGCCGTTTCTAACCATTTTTGCAAATCCCTAAGCACTTTAAAGCCATTTTTGGCATTTCTAACCCGTTTTTGGAAATCTCTAAGCACTTTAAAGCCATGTTTGGCATTTCGAACCCATTTTTGCACATCTCTAAGCACTTTTAAACCATTTTTGGCCATTTCTAACCCATGCTTGCTCATCTCTAAGCAATTTTGAATGACATTTTTGGCCATTTCTAACCCATTTTTGCCGATCTCTACGAACTTTTAAGCCTTTTTTGGCCTTTTCTATCCCGTCTGCACATCTCTAACAATTTTGAAGCCATTTTTGGCCATTTCTAACTCATGTTTGCTCATCCCTAAGCAATTCTGAATTGCATTTTTCGCTGTTTCTATCCCATTTTTGCAGATCTCTACGAACTTTTATGCCTTTTTTGGCCTTTTCTATCCAGTTTGCACATCTCTAACCATTTTGAAGCCATTTTTGGCCATTTCTAACCCTTTTTTGCAAATCTCTAAGCACCTTAAAGCCATTTTTAGCATTTCTAACCCATGTTTGCAAATCTCTAAGCACTTTCAAGCCATTTTTAGCATTTCTAACCCATGTTTGCACATCTCTAAGCAATTTTGAATGACATTTTTGGCCATTTCTAACCCATTTTTGCCGATCTCTACTAACTTTTAAGCCTTTTTTGGCCTTTTCTATCCCATCTGCACATCTCTAACAATTATGAAGCCATTTTTGGCCATTTCTAACTCATGTTTGCTCATCCCTAAGCAATTCTGAATTGCATTTTTCGCTGTTTCTAACCCATTTTTGCAGATCTCTACGAACTTTTATGCCTTTTTTGGCCTTTTCTATCCAGTTTGCACACCTCTAACCATTTTGAAGCCATTTTTGGCCATTTCTAACCTTTTTTTGCAAATCTCTAAGCACTTTAAAGCCATTTTTAGCATTTCTAACCCATGTTTGCACATCTCTAAGCAATTTTGAATGGCATTTTTGGACGTTTCTAACCCTTGTTTGCACATCTCTAAGCAATTTTGAATGGCATTTTTGGACGTTTCTAACCCATTTTTGCAAATCCCTAAGCACTTTAAAGCCTTTTTTGGCTTTTTCTTTCCAGTTTGCACATCTCTACCCATTTCAAAGCCATTTTTGGCCATTTCTAACCCTTTTTTGCTAATGTCTAAGCACTTTAAAGCCATTTTGGCCATTTCTAACCAATTTTTGCAAATCCCAAAGCACTTTAAAGCCATTTTTGGCATTTGTAACCCATGTTTGCACATCTCTAAGCAATTTTGAATGGCATTTTTGGCCGTTTCTAACCCATTGTTGCAGATCTCTAAGCATTTTTAAGACTTTTTTGTCCTTTTCTATGCAGTTTGTGCATCTCTAACCATTTTGAAGCCATTTTTGGCCATTTCTAACCCTTTTTTGCTAATCTCTAAGCACTTTCAAGCCATTTTTAGCATTTCTAACCCATGTTTGCACATCTCGAAGCAATTTTGAATGGCATTTTTGGCCGTTTCTAACCCATTTTTGCAAATCCCTAAGCACTTTAAAGCCATTTTCAGCATTTCTAACTCGTTATTGCACATCTCTATGCACTTTTAAGCCATTTTGGCCATTCCTAACCCATTTTTGCACATCTCTAAGCACTTTTAAACCATTTTTGGTCCATTTCTAACCCATGTTTGCACATCTCTAAGCAATTTTGAATGGCATTTTTGGCCGTTTCTAACCATTTTTGCAAATCCCTAAGCACTTTAAAGCCATTTTTGGCATTTCTAACCCGTTTTTGGAAATCTCTAAGCACTTTAAAGCCATGTTTGGCATTTCGAACCCATTTTTGCACATCTCTAAGCACTTTTAAACCATTTTTGGCCATTTCTAACCCATGCTTGCTCATCTCTAAGCAATTTTGAATGACATTTTTGGCCATTTCTAACCCATTTTTGCCGATCTCTACGAACTTTTAAGCCTTTTTTGGCCTTTTCTATCCCGTCTGCACATCTCTAACCATTTTGAAGCCATTTTTGGCCATTTCTAACTCATGTTTGCTCATCCCTAAGCAATTCTGAATTGCATTTTTCGCTGTTTCTATCCCATTTTTGCAGATCTCTACGAACTTTTATGCCTTTTTTGGCCTTTTCTATCCAGTTTGCACATCTCTAACCATTTTGAAGCCATTTTTGGCCATTTCTAACCCTTTTTTGCAAATCTCTAAGCACCTTAAAGCCATTTTTAGCATTTCTAACCCATGTTTGCAAATCTCTAAGCACTTTCAAGCCATTTTTAGCATTTCTAACCCATGTTTGCACATCTCTAAGCAATTTTGAATGACATTTTTGGCCATTTCTAACCCATTTTTGCCGATCTCTACTAACTTTTAAGCCTTTTTTGGCCTTTTCTATCCCATCTGCACATCTCTAACAATTATGAAGCCATTTTTGGCCATTTCTAACTCATGTTTGCTCATCCCTAAGCAATTCTGAATTGCATTTTTCGCTGTTTCTAACCCATTTTTGCAGATCTCTACGAACTTTTATGCCTTTTTTGGCCTTTTCTATCCAGTTTGCACACCTCTAACCATTTTGAAGCCATTTTTGGCCATTTCTAACCCTTTTTTGCAAATCTCTAAGCACTTTAAAGCCATTTTTAGCATTTCTAACCCATGTTTGCACATCTCTAAGCAATTTTGAATGGCATTTTTGGACGTTTCTAACCCTTGTTTGCACATCTCTAAGCAATTTTGAATGGCATTTTTGGACGTTTCTAACCCTTGTTTGCACATCTCTAAGCAATTTTGAATGGCATTTTTGGCCGTTTCTAACCCATTTTTGCAAATCCCTAAGCACTTTAAAGCCTTTTTTGGCTTTTTCTTTCCAGTTTGCACATCTCTACCCATTTCAAAGCCATTTTTGGCCATTTCTAACCCTTTTTTGCTAATGTCTAAGCACTTAAAACCATTTTGGCCATTTCTAACCAATTTTTGCAAATCCCAAAGCACTTTAAAGCCATTTTTGGCATTTGTAACCCATGTTTGCACATCTCTAAGCAATTTTGAATGGCATTTTTGGCCGTTTCTAACCCATTGTTGCAGATCTCTAAGCATTTTTAAGACTTTTTTGTCCTTTTCTATGCAGTTTGTGCATCTCTAACCATTTTGAAGCCATTTTTGGCCATTTCTAACCCTTTTTTGCTAATCTCTAAGCACTTTCAAGCCATTTTTAGCATTTCTAACCCATGTTTGCACATCTCGAAGCAATTTTGAATGGCATTTTTGGCCGTTTCTAACCCATTTTTGCAAATCCCTAAGCACTTTAAAGCCATTTTCAGCATTTCTAACTCGTTATTGCACATCTCTATGCACTTTTAAGCCATTTTGGCCATTCCTAACCCATTTTTGCACATCTCTAAGCACTTTTAAACCATTTTTGGTCCATTTCTAACCCATGTTTGCACATCTCTAAGCAATTTTGAATGGCATTTTTGGCCGTTTCTAACCATTTTTGCAAATCCCTAAGCACTTTAAAGCCATTTTTGGCATTTCTAACCCGTTTTTGGAAATCTCTAAGCACTTTAAAGCCATGTTTGGCATTTCGAACCCATTTTTGCACATCTCTAAGCACTTTTAAACCATTTTTGGCCATTTCTAACCCATGCTTGCTCATCTCTAAGCAATTTTGAATGACATTTTTGGCCATTTCTAACCCATTTTTGCCGATCTCTACGAACTTTTAAGCCTTTTTTGGCCTTTTCTATCCCGTCTGCACATCTCTAACAATTTTGAAGCCATTTTTGGCCATTTCTAACTCATGTTTGCTCATCCCTAAGCAATTCTGAATTGCATTTTTCGCTGTTTCTATCCCATTTTTGCAGATCTCTACGAACTTTTATGCCTTTTTTGGCCTTTTCTATCCAGTTTGCACATCTCTAACCATTTTGAAGCCATTTTTGGCCATTTCTAACCCTTTTTTGCAAATCTCTAAGCACCTTAAAGCCATTTTTAGCATTTCTAACCCATTTTTGCAAATCTCTAAGCACTTTCAAGCCATTTTTAGCATTTCTAACCCATGTTTGCACATCTCTAAGCAATTTTGAATGGCATTTTTGGAGGTTTCTAACCCATGTTTGCACATCTCTAAGCAATTTTGAATGGCATTTTTGGCCGTTTCTAACCCATTTTTGCAAATCCCTTAGCACTTTAAAGCCTTTTTTGGCTTTTTCTTTCCAGTTTGCACATCTCTACCCATTTCAAAGCCATTTTTGGCCATTTCTAACCCTTTTTTGCTAATGTCTAAGCACTTTAAAGCCATTTTGGCCATTTCTAACCAATTTTTGCAAATCCCAAAGCACTTTAAAGCCATTTTTGGCATTTGTAACCCATGTTTGCACATCTCTAAGCAATTTTGAATGGCATTTTTGGCCGTTTCTAACCCATTGTTGCAGATCTCTAAGCATTTTTAAGACTTTTTTGTCCTTTTCTATGCAGTTTGTGCATCTCTAACCATTTTGAAGCCATTTTTGGCCATTTCTAACCCTTTTTTGCTAATCTCTAAGCACTTTCAAGCCATTTTTAGCATTTCTAACCCATGTTTGCACATCTCGAAGCAATTTTGAATGGCATTTTTGGCCGTTTCTAACCCATTTTTGCAAATCCCTAAGCACTTTAAAGCCATTTTCAGCATTTCTAACTCGTTATTGCACATCTCTATGCACTTTTAAGCCATTTTGGCCATTCCTAACCCATTTTTGCACATCTCTAAGCACTTTTAAACCATTTTTGGTCCATTTCTAACCCATGTTTGCACATCTCTAAGCAATTTTGAATGGCATTTTTGGCCGTTTCTAACCATTTTTGCAAATCCCTAAGCACTTTAAAGCCATTTTTGGCATTTCTAACCCGTTTTTGGAAATCTCTAAGCACTTTAAAGCCATGTTTGGCATTTCGAACCCATTTTTGCACATCTCTAAGCACTTTTAAACCATTTTTGGCCATTTCTAACCCATGCTTGCTCATCTCTAAGCAATTTTGAATGACATTTTTGGCCATTTCTAACCCATTTTTGCCGATCTCTACGAACTTTTAAGCCTTTTTTGGCCTTTTCTATCCCGTCTGCACATCTCTAACAATTTTGAAGCCATTTTTGGCCATTTCTAACTCATGTTTGCTCATCCCTAAGCAATTCTGAATTGCATTTTTCGCTGTTTCTATCCCATTTTTGCAGATCTCTACGAACTTTTATGCCTTTTTTGGCCTTTTCTATCCAGTTTGCACATCTCTAACCATTTTGAAGCCATTTTTGGCCATTTCTAACCCTTTTTTGCAAATCTCTAAGCACCTTAAAGCCATTTTTAGCATTTCTAACCCATGTTTGCAAATCTCTAAGCACTTTCAAGCCATTTTTAGCATTTCTAACCCATGTTTGCACATCTCTAAGCAATTTTGAATGGCATTTTTGGAGGTTTCTAACCCATGTTTGCACATCTCTAAGCAATTTTGAATGGCATTTTTGGCCGTTTCTAACCCATTTTTGCAAATCCCTTAGCACTTTAAAGCCTTTTTTGGCTTTTTCTTTCCAGTTTGCACATCTCTACCCATTTCAAAGCCATTTTTGGCCATTTCTAACCCTTTTTTGCTAATGTCTAAGCACTTTAAAGCCATTTTGGCCATTTCTAACCAATTTTTGCAAATCCCAAAGCACTTTAAAGCCATTTTTGGCATTTGTAACCCATGTTTGCACATCTCTAAGCAATTTTGAATGGCATTTTTGGCCGTTTCTAACCCATTGTTGCAGATCTCTAAGCATTTTTAAGACTTTTTTGTCCTTTTCTATGCAGTTTGTGCATCTCTAACCATTTTGAAGCCATTTTTGGCCATTTCTAACCCTTTTTTGCTAATCTCTAAGCACTTTCAAGCCATTTTTAGCATTTCTAACCCATGTTTGCACATCTCGAAGCAATTTTGAATGGCATTTTTGGCCGTTTCTAACCCATTTTTGCAAATCCCTAAGCACTTTAAAGCCATTTTCAGCATTTCTAACTCGTTATTGCACATCTCTATGCACTTTTAAGCCATTTTGGCCATTCCTAACCCATTTTTGCACATCTCTAAGCACTTTTAAACCATTTTTGGTCCATTTCTAACCCATGTTTGCACATCTCTAAGCAATTTTGAATGGCATTTTTGGCCGTTTCTAACCATTTTTGCAAATCCCTAAGCACTTTAAAGCCATTTTTGGCATTTCTAACCCGTTTTTGGAAATCTCTAAGCACTTTAAAGCCATGTTTGGCATTTCGAACCCATTTTTGCACATCTCTAAGCACTTTTAAACCATTTTTGGCCATTTCTAACCCATGCTTGCTCATCTCTAAGCAATTTTGAATGACATTTTTGGCCATTTCTAACCCATTTTTGCCGATCTCTACGAACTTTTAAGCCTTTTTTGGCCTTTTCTATCCCGTCTGCACATCTCTAACAATTTTGAAGCCATTTTTGGCCATTTCTAACTCATGTTTGCTCATCCCTAAGCAATTCTGAATTGCATTTTTCGCTGTTTCTATCCCATTTTTGCAGATCTCTACGAACTTTTATGCCTTTTTTGGCCTTTTCTATCCAGTTTGCACATCTCTAACCATTTTGAAGCCATTTTTGGCCATTTCTAACCCATTTTTGCCGATCTCTACTAACTTTTAAGCCTTTTTTGGCCTTTTCTATCCCATCTGCACATCTCTAACAATTATGAAGCCATTTTTGGCCATTTCTAACTCATGTTTGCTCATCCCTAAGCAATTCTGAATTGCATTTTTCGCTGTTTCTAACCCATTTTTGCAGATCTCTACGAACTTTTATGCCTTTTTTGGCCTTTTCTATCCAGTTTGCACACCTCTAACCATTTTGAAGCCATTTTTGGCCATTTCTAACCCTTTTTTGCAAATCTCTAAGCAATTTTGAATGGCATTTTTGGACGTTTCTAACCCTTGTTTGCACATCTCTAAGCAATTTTGAATGGCATTTTTGGACGTTTCTAACCCTTGTTTGCACATCTCTAAGCAATTTTGAATGGCATTTTTGGCCGTTTCTAACCCATTTTTGCAAATCCCTAAGCACTTTAAAGCCTTTTTTGGCTTTTTCTTTCCAGTTTGCACATCTCTACCCATTTCAAAGCCATTTTTGGCCATTTCTAACCCTTTTTTGCTAATGTCTAAGCACTTTAAAGCCATTTTGGCCATTTCTAACCAATTTTTGCAAATCCCAAAGCACTTTAAAGCCATTTTTGGCATTTGTAACCCATGTTTGCACATCTCTAAGCAATTTTGAATGGCATTTTTGGAAGTTTCTAACCCATTGTTGCAGATCTCTAAGCATTTTTAAGACTTTTTTGTCCTTTTCTATGCAGTTTGTGCATCTCTAACCATTTTGAAGCCATTTTTGGCCATTTCTAACCCTTTTTTGCTAATCTCTAAGCACTTTCAAGCCATTTTTAGCATTTCTAACCCATGTTTGCACATCTCGAAGCAATTTTGAATGGCATTTTTGGACGTTTCTAACCCATTTTTGCAAATCCCTAAGCACTTTAAAGCCATTTTCAGCATTTCTAACTCGTTATTGCACATCTCTATGCACTTTTAAGCCATTTTGGCCATTCCTAACCCATTTTTGCACATCTCTAAGCACTTTTAAACCATTTTTTGTCCATTTCTAACCCATGTTTGCACATCTCTAAGCAATTTTGAATGGCATTTTTGGCCGTTTCTAACCATTTTTGCAAATCCCTAAGCACTTTAAAGCCATTTTTGGCATTTCTAACCCGTTTTTGGAAATCTCTAAGCACTTTAAAGCCATGTTTGGCATTTCGAACCCATTTTTGCACATCTCTAAGCACTTTTAAACCATTTTTGGCCATTTCTAACCCATGCTTGCTCATCTCTAAGCAATTTTGAATGACATTTTTGGCCATTTCTAACCCATTTTTGCCGATCTCTACGAACTTTTAAGCCTTTTTTGGCCTTTTCTATCCCGTCTGCACATCTCTAACAATTTTGAAGCCATTTTTGGCCATTTCTAACTCATGTTTGCTCATCCCTAAGCAATTCTGAATTGCATTTTTCGCTGTTTCTATCCCATTTTTGCAGATCTCTACGAACTTTTATGCCTTTTTTGGCCTTTTCTATCCAGTTTGCACATCTCTAACCATTTTGAAGCCATTTTTGGCCATTTCTAACCCTTTTTTGCAAATCTCTAAGCACCTTAAAGCCATTTTTAGCATTTCTAACCCATGTTTGCAAATCTCTAAGCACTTTCAAGCCATTTTTAGCATTTCTAACCCATGTTTGCACATCTCTAAGCAATTTTGAATGGCATTTTTGGAGGTTTCTAACCCATGTTTGCACATCTCTAAGCAATTTTGAATGGCATTTTTGGCCGTTTCTAACCCATTTTTGCAAATCCCTTAGCACTTTAAAGCCTTTTTTGGCTTTTTCTTTCCAGTTTGCACATCTCTACCCATTTCAAAGCCATTTTTGGCCATTTCTAACCCTTTTTTGCTAATGTCTAAGCACTTTAAAGCCATTTTGGCCATTTCTAACCAATTTTTGCAAATCCCAAAGCACTTTAAAGCCATTTTTGGCATTTGTAACCCATGTTTGCACATCTCTAAGCAATTTTGAATGGCATTTTTGGCCGTTTCTAACCCATTGTTGCAGATCTCTAAGCATTTTTAAGACTTTTTTGTCCTTTTCTATGCAGTTTGTGCATCTCTAACCATTTTGAAGCCATTTTTGGCCATTTCTAACCCTTTTTTGCTAATCTCTAAGCACTTTCAAGCCATTTTTAGCATTTCTAACCCATGTTTGCACATCTCGAAGCAATTTTGAATGGCATTTTTGGCCGTTTCTAACCCATTTTTGCAAATCCCTAAGCACTTTAAAGCCATTTTCAGCATTTCTAACTCGTTATTGCACATCTCTATGCACTTTTAAGCCATTTTGGCCATTCCTAACCCATTTTTGCACATCTCTAAGCACTTTTAAACCATTTTTGGTCCATTTCTAACCCATGTTTGCACATCTCTAAGCAATTTTGAATGGCATTTTTGGCCGTTTCTAACCATTTTTGCAAATCCCTAAGCACTTTAAAGCCATTTTTGGCATTTCTAACCCGTTTTTGGAAATCTCTAAGCACTTTAAAGCCATGTTTGGCATTTCGAACCCATTTTTGCACATCTCTAAGCACTTTTAAACCATTTTTGGCCATTTCTAACCCATGCTTGCTCATCTCTAAGCAATTTTGAATGACATTTTTGGCCATTTCTAACCCATTTTTGCCGATCTCTACGAACTTTTAAGCCTTTTTTGGCCTTTTCTATCCCGTCTGCACATCTCTAACAATTTTGAAGCCATTTTTGGCCATTTCTAACTCATGTTTGCTCATCCCTAAGCAATTCTGAATTGCATTTTTCGCTGTTTCTATCCCATTTTTGCAGATCTCTACGAACTTTTATGCCTTTTTTGGCCTTTTCTATCCAGTTTGCACATCTCTAACCATTTTGAAGCCATTTTTGGCCATTTCTAACCCATTTTTGCCGATCTCTACTAACTTTTAAGCCTTTTTTGGCCTTTTCTATCCCATCTGCACATCTCTAACAATTATGAAGCCATTTTTGGCCATTTCTAACTCATGTTTGCTCATCCCTAAGCAATTCTGAATTGCATTTTTCGCTGTTTCTAACCCATTTTTGCAGATCTCTACGAACTTTTATGCCTTTTTTGGCCTTTTCTATCCAGTTTGCACACCTCTAACCATTTTGAAGCCATTTTTGGCCATTTCTAACCCTTTTTTGCAAATCTCTAAGCAATTTTGAATGGCATTTTTGGACGTTTCTAACCCTTGTTTGCACATCTCTAAGCAATTTTGAATGGCATTTTTGGACGTTTCTAACCCTTGTTTGCACATCTCTAAGCAATTTTGAATGGCATTTTTGGCCGTTTCTAACCCATTTTTGCAAATCCCTAAGCACTTTAAAGCCTTTTTTGGCTTTTTCTTTCCAGTTTGCACATCTCTACCCATTTCAAAGCCATTTTTGGCCATTTCTAACCCTTTTTTGCTAATGTCTAAGCACTTTAAAGCCATTTTGGCCATTTCTAACCAATTTTTGCAAATCCCAAAGCACTTTAAAGCCATTTTTGGCATTTGTAACCCATGTTTGCACATCTCTAAGCAATTTTGAATGGCATTTTTGGAAGTTTCTAACCCATTGTTGCAGATCTCTAAGCATTTTTAAGACTTTTTTGTCCTTTTCTATGCAGTTTGTGCATCTCTAACCATTTTGAAGCCATTTTTGGCCATTTCTAACCCTTTTTTGCTAATCTCTAAGCACTTTCAAGCCATTTTTAGCATTTCTAACCCATGTTTGCACATCTCGAAGCAATTTTGAATGGCATTTTTGGACGTTTCTAACCCATTTTTGCAAATCCCTAAGCACTTTAAAGCCATTTTCAGCATTTCTAACTCGTTATTGCACATCTCTATGCACTTTTAAGCCATTTTGGCCATTCCTAACCCATTTTTGCACATCTCTAAGCACTTTTAAACCATTTTTTGTCCATTTCTAACCCATGTTTGCACATCTCTAAGCAATTTTGAATGGCATTTTTGGCCGTTTCTAACCATTTTTGCAAATCCCTAAGCACTTTAAAGCCATTTTTGGCATTTCTAACCCGTTTTTGGAAATCTCTAAGCACTTTAAAGCCATGTTTGGCATTTCGAACCCATTTTTGCACATCTCTAAGCACTTTTAAACCATTTTTGGCCATTTCTAACCCATGCTTGCTCATCTCTAAGCAATTTTGAATGACATTTTTGGCCATTTCTAACCCATTTTTGCCGATCTCTACGAACTTTTAAGCCTTTTTTGGCCTTTTCTATCCCGTCTGCACATCTCTAACAATTTTGAAGCCATTTTTGGCCATTTCTAACTCATGTTTGCTCATCCCTAAGCAATTCTGAATTGCATTTTTCGCTGTTTCTATCCCATTTTTGCAGATCTCTACGAACTTTTATGCCTTTTTTGGCCTTTTCTATCCAGTTTGCACATCTCTAACCATTTTGAAGCCATTTTTGGCCATTTCTAACCCTTTTTTGCAAATCCCTAAGCACTTTAAAGCCATTTTTAGCATTTCTAACCCATTTTTGCAAATCTCTAAGCACTTTCAAGCCATTTTTAGCATTTCTAACCCATGTTTGCACATCTCTAAGCAATTTTGAATGGCATTTTTGGAGGTTTCTAACCCATGTTTGCACATCTCTAAGCAATTTTGAATGGCATTTTTGGCCGTTTCTAACCCATTTTTGCAAATCCCTTAGCACTTTAAAGCCTTTTTTGGCTTTTTCTTTCCAGTTTGCACATCTCTACCCATTTCAAAGCCATTTTTGGCCATTTCTAACCCTTTTTTGCTAATGTCTAAGCACTTTAAAGCCATTTTGGCCATTTCTAACCAATTTTTGCAAATCCCAAAGCACTTTAAAGCCATTTTTGGCATTTGTAACCCATGTTTGCACATCTCTAAGCAATTTTGAATGGCATTTTTGGCCGTTTCTAACCCATTGTTGCAGATCTCTAAGCATTTTTAAGACTTTTTTGTCCTTTTCTATGCAGTTTGTGCATCTCTAACCATTTTGAAGCCATTTTTGGCCATTTCTAACCCTTTTTTGCTAATCTCTAAGCACTTTCAAGCCATTTTTAGCATTTCTAACCCATGTTTGCACATCTCGAAGCAATTTTGAATGGCATTTTTGGCCGTTTCTAACCCATTTTTGCAAATCCCTAAGCACTTTAAAGCCATTTTCAGCATTTCTAACTCGTTATTGCACATCTCTATGCACTTTTAAGCCATTTTGGCCATTCCTAACCCATTTTTGCACATCTCTAAGCACTTTTAAACCATTTTTGGTCCATTTCTAACCCATGTTTGCACATCTCTAAGCAATTTTGAATGGCATTTTTGGCCGTTTCTAACCATTTTTGCAAATCCCTAAGCACTTTAAAGCCATTTTTGGCATTTCTAACCCGTTTTTGGAAATCTCTAAGCACTTTAAAGCCATGTTTGGCATTTCGAACCCATTTTTGCACATCTCTAAGCACTTTTAAACCATTTTTGGCCATTTCTAACCCATGCTTGCTCATCTCTAAGCAATTTTGAATGACATTTTTGGCCATTTCTAACCCATTTTTGCCGATCTCTACGAACTTTTAAGCCTTTTTTGGCCTTTTCTATCCCGTCTGCACATCTCTAACAATTTTGAAGCCATTTTTGGCCATTTCTAACTCATGTTTGCTCATCCCTAAGCAATTCTGAATTGCATTTTTCGCTGTTTCTATCCCATTTTTGCAGATCTCTACGAACTTTTATGCCTTTTTTGGCCTTTTCTATCCAGTTTGCACATCTCTAACCATTTTGAAGCCATTTTTGGCCATTTCTAACCCTTTTTTGCAAATCTCTAAGCACCTTAAAGCCATTTTTAGCATTTCTAACCCATTTTTGCAAATCTCTAAGCACTTTCAAGCCATTTTTAGCATTTCTAACCCATGTTTGCACATCTCTAAGCAATTTTGAATGGCATTTTTGGAGGTTTCTAACCCATGTTTGCACATCTCTAAGCAATTTTGAATGGCATTTTTGGCCGTTTCTAACCCATTTTTGCAAATCCCTTAGCACTTTAAAGCCTTTTTTGGCTTTTTCTTTCCAGTTTGCACATCTCTACCCATTTCAAAGCCATTTTTGGCCATTTCTAACCCTTTTTTGCTAATGTCTAAGCACTTTAAAGCCATTTTGGCCATTTCTAACCAATTTTTGCAAATCCCAAAGCACTTTAAAGCCATTTTTGGCATTTGTAACCCATGTTTGCACATCTCTAAGCAATTTTGAATGGCATTTTTGGCCGTTTCTAACCCATTGTTGCAGATCTCTAAGCATTTGTAAGACTTTTTTGTCCTTTTCTATGCAGTTTGTGCATCTCTAACCATTTTGAAGCCATTTTTGGCCATTTCTAACCCTTTTTTGCTAATCTCTAAGCACTTTCAAGCCATTTTTAGCATTTCTAACCCATGTTTGCACATCTCGAAGCAATTTTGAATGGCATTTTTGGCCGTTTCTAACCCATTTTTGCAAATCCCTAAGCACTTTAAAGCCATTTTCAGCATTTCTAACTCGTTATTGCACATCTCTATGCACTTTTAAGCCATTTTGGCCATTCCTAACCCATTTTTGCACATCTCTAAGCACTTTTAAACCATTTTTGGTCCATTTCTAACCCATGTTTGCACATCTCTAAGCAATTTTGAATGGCATTTTTGGCCGTTTCTAACCATTTTTGCAAATCCCTAAGCACTTTAAAGCCATTTTTGGCATTTCTAACCCGTTTTTGGAAATCTCTAAGCACTTTAAAGCCATGTTTGGCATTTCGAACCCATTTTTGCACATCTCTAAGCACTTTTAAACCATTTTTGGCCATTTCTAACCCATGCTTGCTCATCTCTAAGCAATTTTGAATGACATTTTTGGCCATTTCTAACCCATTTTTGCCGATCTCTACGAACTTTTAAGCCTTTTTTGGCCTTTTCTATCCCGTCTGCACATCTCTAACAATTTTGAAGCCATTTTTGGCCATTTCTAACTCATGTTTGCTCATCCCTAAGCAATTCTGAATTGCATTTTTCGCTGTTTCTATCCCATTTTTGCAGATCTCTACGAACTTTTATGCCTTTTTTGGCCTTTTCTATCCAGTTTGCACATCTCTAACCATTTTGAAGCCATTTTTGGCCATTTCTAACCCTTTTTTGCAAATCTCTAAGCACCTTAAAGCCATTTTTAGCATTTCTAACCCATGTTTGCAAATCTCTAAGCACTTTCAAGCCATTTTTAGCATTTCTAACCCATGTTTGCACATCTCTAAGCAATTTTGAATGACATTTTTGGCCATTTCTAACCCATTTTTGCCGATCTCTACTAACTTTTAAGCCTTTTTTGGCCTTTTCTATCCCATCTGCACATCTCTAACAATTATGAAGCCATTTTTGGCCATTTCTAACTCATGTTTGCTCATCCCTAAGCAATTCTGAATTGCATTTTTCGCTGTTTCTAACCCATTTTTGCAGATCTCTACGAACTTTTATGCCTTTTTTGGCCTTTTCTATCCAGTTTGCACACCTCTAACCATTTTGAAGCCATTTTTGGCCATTTCTAACCTTTTTTTGCAAATCTCTAAGCACTTTAAAGCCATTTTTAGCATTTCTAACCTATTTTTGCAAATCTCTAAGCACTTTCAAGCCATTTTTAGCATTTCTAACCCATGTTTGCACATCTCTAAGCAATTTTGAATGGCATTTTTGGACGTTTCTAACCCTTGTTTGCACATCTCTAAGCAATTTTGAATGGCATTTTTGGCCGTTTCTAACCCATTTTTGCAAATCCCTAAGCACTTTAAAGCCTTTTTTGGCTTTTTCTTTCCAGTTTGCACATCTCTACCCATTTCAAAGCCATTTTTGGCCATTTCTAACCCTTTTTTGCTAATGTCTAAGCACTTTAAAGCCATTTTGGCCATTTCTAACCAATTTTTGCAAATCCCAAAGCACTTTAAAGCCATTTTTGGCATTTGTAACCCATGTTTGCACATCTCTAAGCAATTTTGAATGGCATTTTTGGCCGTTTCTAACCCATTGTTGCAGATCTCTAAGCATTTTTAAGACTTTTTTGTCCTTTTCTATGCAGTTTGTGCATCTCTAACCATTTTGAAGCCATTTTTGGCCATTTCTAACCCTTTTTTGCTAATCTCTAAGCACTTTCAAGCCATTTTTAGCATTTCTAACCCATGTTTGCACATCTCGAAGCAATTTTGAATGGCATTTTTGGACGTTTCTAACCCATTTTTGCAAATCCCTAAGCACTTTAAAGCCATTTTCAGCATTTCTAACTCGTTATTGCACATCTCTATGCACTTTTAAGCCATTTTGGCCATTCCTAACCCATTTTTGCACATCTCTAAGCACTTTTAAACCATTTTTTGTCCATTTCTAACCCATGTTTGCACATCTCTAAGCAATTTTGAATGGCATTTTTGGCCGTTTCTAACCATTTTTGCAAATCCCTAAGCACTTTAAAGCCATTTTTGGCATTTCTAACCCGTTTTTGGAAATCTCTAAGCACTTTAAAGCCATGTTTGGCATTTCGAACCCATTTTTGCACATCTCTAAGCACTTTTAAACCATTTTTGGCCATTTCTAACCCATGCTTGCTCATCTCTAAGCAATTTTGAATGACATTTTTGGCCATTTCTAACCCATTTTTGCCGATCTCTACGAACTTTTAAGCCTTTTTTGGCCTTTTCTATCCCGTCTGCACATCTCTAACAATTTTGAAGCCATTTTTGGCCATTTCTAACTCATGTTTGCTCATCCCTAAGCAATTCTGAATTGCATTTTTCGCTGTTTCTATCCCATTTTTGCAGATCTCTACGAACTTTTATGCCTTTTTTGGCCTTTTCTATCCAGTTTGCACATCTCTAACCATTTTGAAGCCATTTTTGGCCATTTCTAACCTGTTTTTGCAAATCTCTAAGCACTTTAAAGCCATTTTGGCCATTTCTAACCCATTTTTGCAAATCTCTAAGCACTTTCAAGCCATTTTTAGCATTTCTAACCCATGTTTGCACATCTCTAAGCAATTTTGAATGGCATTTTTGGCCGTTTCTAACCCATTTTTGCAAATCCCTAAGCACTTTAAAGCCTTTTTTGGCTTTTTCTTTCCAGTTTGCACATCTCTACCCATTTCAAAGCCATTTTTGGCCATTTCTAACCCTTTTTTGCTAATGTCTAAGCACTTTAAAGCCATTTTGGCCATTTCTAACCAATTTTTGCAAATCCCAAAGCACTTTAAAGCCATTTTTGGCATTTGTAACCCATGTTTGCACATCTCTAAGCAATTTTGAATGGCATTTTTGGCCGTTTCTAACCCATTGTTGCAGATCTCTAAGCATTTTTAAGACTTTTTTGTCCTTTTCTATGCAGTTTGTGCATCTCTAACCATTTTGAAGCCATTTTTGGCCATTTCTAACCCTTTTTTGCTAATCTCTAAGCACTTTCAAGCCATTTTTAGCATTTCTAACCCATGTTTGCACATCTCGAAGCAATTTTGAATGGCATTTTTGGACGTTTCTAACCCATTTTTGCAAATCCCTAAGCACTTTAAAGCCATTTTCAGCATTTCTAACTCGTTATTGCACATCTCTATGCACTTTTAAGCCATTTTGGCCATTCCTAACCCATTTTTGCACATCTCTAAGCACTTTTAAACCATTTTTTGTCCATTTCTAACCCATGTTTGCACATCTCTAAGCAATTTTGAATGGCATTTTTGGCCGTTTCTAACCATTTTTGCAAATCCCTAAGCACTTTAAAGCCATTTTTGGCATTTCTAACCCGTTTTTGGAAATCTCTAAGCACTTTAAAGCCATGTTTGGCATTTCGAACCCATTTTTGCACATCTCTAAGCACTTTTAAACCATTTTTGGCCATTTCTAACCCATGCTTGCTCATCTCTAAGCAATTTTGAATGACATTTTTGGCCATTTCTAACCCATTTTTGCCGATCTCTACGAACTTTTAAGCCTTTTTTGGCCTTTTCTATCCCGTCTGCACATCTCTAACAATTTTGAAGCCATTTTTGGCCATTTCTAACTCATGTTTGCTCATCCCTAAGCAATTCTGAATTGCATTTTTCGCTGTTTCTATCCCATTTTTGCAGATCTCTACGAACTTTTATGCCTTTTTTGGCCTTTTCTATCCAGTTTGCACATCTCTAACCATTTTGAAGCCATTTTTGGCCATTTCTAACCCTTTTTTGCAAATCTCTAAGCACCTTAAAGCCATTTTTAGCATTTCTAACCCATGTTTGCAAATCTCTAAGCACTTTCAAGCCATTTTTAGCATTTCTAACCCATGTTTGCACATCTCTAAGCAATTTTGAATGGCATTTTTGGCCGTTTCTAACCCATTTTTGCAAATCCCTAAGCACTTTAAAGCCTTTTTTGGCTTTTTCTTTCCAGTTTGCACATCTCTACCCATTTCAAAGCCATTTTTGGCCATTTCTAACCCTTTTTTGCTAATGTCTAAGCACTTTAAAGCCATTTTGGCCATTTCTAACCAATTTTTGCAAATCCCAAAGCACTTTAAAGCCATTTTTGGCATTTGTAACCCATGTTTGCACATCTCTAAGCAATTTTGAATGGCATTTTTGGCCGTTTCTAACCCATTGTTGCAGATCTCTAAGCATTTTTAAGACTTTTTTGTCCTTTTCTATGCAGTTTGTGCATCTCTAACCATTTTGAAGCCATTTTTGGCCATTTCTAACCCTTTTTTGCTAATCTCTAAGCACTTTCAAGCCATTTTTAGCATTTCTAACCCATGTTTGCACATCTCGAAGCAATTTTGAATGGCATTTTTGGACGTTTCTAACCCATTTTTGCAAATCCCTAAGCACTTTAAAGCCATTTTCAGCATTTCTAACTCGTTATTGCACATCTCTATGCACTTTTAAGCCATTTTGGCCATTCCTAACCCATTTTTGCACATCTCTAAGCACTTTTAAACCATTTTTTGTCCATTTCTAACCCATGTTTGCACATCTCTAAGCAATTTTGAATGGCATTTTTGGCCGTTTCTAACCATTTTTGCAAATCCCTAAGCACTTTAAAGCCATTTTTGGCATTTCTAACCCGTTTTTGGAAATCTCTAAGCACTTTAAAGCCATGTTTGGCATTTCGAACCCATTTTTGCACATCTCTAAGCACTTTTAAACCATTTTTGGCCATTTCTAACCCATGCTTGCTCATCTCTAAGCAATTTTGAATGACATTTTTGGCCATTTCTAACCCATTTTTGCCGATCTCTACGAACTTTTAAGCCTTTTTTGGCCTTTTCTATCCCGTCTGCACATCTCTAACAATTTTGAAGCCATTTTTGGCCATTTCTAACTCATGTTTGCTCATCCCTAAGCAATTCTGAATTGCATTTTTCGCTGTTTCTATCCCATTTTTGCAGATCTCTACGAACTTTTATGCCTTTTTTGGCCTTTTCTATCCAGTTTGCACATCTCTAACCATTTTGAAGCCATTTTTGGCCATTTCTAACCCTTTTTTGCAAATCTCTAAGCACCTTAAAGCCATTTTTAGCATTTCTAACCCATGTTTGCAAATCTCTAAGCACTTTCAAGCCATTTTTAGCATTTCTAACCCATGTTTGCACATCTCTAAGCAATTTTGAATGACATTTTTGGCCATTTCTAACCCATTTTTGCCGATCTCTACGAACTTTTAAGCCTTTTTTGGCCTTTTCTATCCCGTCTGCACATCTCTAACAATTATGAAGCCATTTTTGGCCATTTCTGACTCATGTTTGCTCATCCCTAAGCAATTCTGAATTGCATTTTTCGCTGTTTCTAACCCATTTTTGCAGATCTCTACGAACTTTTATGCCTTTTTTGGCCTTTTCTATCCAGTTTGCACACCTCTAACCATTTTGAAGCCATTTTTGGCCATTTCTAACCTTTTTTTGCAAATCTCTAAGCACTTTAAAGCCATTTTTAGCATTTCTAACCTATTTTTGCAAATCTCTAAGCACTTTCAAGCCATTTTTAGCATTTCTAACCCATGTTTGCACATATCTAAGCAATTTTGAATGGCATTTTTGGACGTTTCTAACCCATGTTTGCACATCTCTAAGCAATTTTGAATGGCATTTTTGGCCGTTTCTAACCCATTTTTGCAAATCCCTAAGCACTTTAAAGCCTTTTTTGGCTTTTTCTTTCCAGTTTGCACATCTCTACCCATTTCAAAGCCATTTTTGGCCATTTCTAACCCTTTTTTGCTAATGTCTAAGCACTTTAAAGCCATTTTGGCCATTTCTAACCAATTTTTGCAAATCCCAAAGCACTTTAAAGCCATTTTTGGCATTTGTAACCCATGTTTGCACATCTCTAAGCAATTTTGAATGGCATTTTTGGCCGTTTCTAACCCATTGTTGCAGATCTCTAAGCATTTTTAAGACTTTTTTGTCCTTTTCTATGCAGTTTGTGCATCTCTAACCATTTTGAAGCCATTTTTGGCCATTTCTAACCCTTTTTTGCTAATCTCTAAGCACTTTCAAGCCATTTTTAGCATTTCTAACCCATGTTTGCACATCTCGAAGCAATTTTGAATGGCATTTTTGGACGTTTCTAACCCATTTTTGCAAATCCCTAAGCACTTTAAAGCCATTTTCAGCATTTCTAACTCGTTATTGCACATCTCTATGCACTTTTAAGCCATTTTGGCCATTCCTAACCCATTTTTGCACATCTCTAAGCACTTTTAAACCATTTTTTGTCCATTTCTAACCCATGTTTGCACATCTCTAAGCAATTTTGAATGGCATTTTTGGCCGTTTCTAACCCATTTTTGCAAATCCCTAAGCACTTTAAAGCCTTTTTTGGCTTTTTCTTTCCCGTTTGCACATCTCTACCCATTTCAAAGCCATTTTTGGCCATTTCTAACCCTTTTTTGCTAATGTCTAAGCACTTTAAAGCCATTTTGGCCATTTCTAACCAATTTTTGCAAATCCCAAAGCACTTTAAAGCCATTTTTGGCATTTGTAACCCATGTTTGCACATCTCTAAGCAATTTTGAATGGCATTTTTGGCCGTTTCTAACCCATTGTTGCAGATCTCTAAGCATTTTTAAGAGTTTTTTGTCCTTTTCTATGCAGTTTGTGCATCTCTAACCATTTTGAAGCCATTTTTGGCCATTTCTAACCCTTTTTTGCTAATCTCTAAGCACTTTCAAGCCATTTTTAGCATTTCTAACCCATGTTTGCACATCTCGAAGCAATTTTGAATGGCATTTTTGGACGTTTCTAACCATTTTTGCAAATCCCTAAGCACTTTAAAGCCATTTTTGGCATTTCTAACCCGTTTTTGGAAATCTCTAAGCACTTTAAAGCCATGTTTGGCATTTCGAACCCATTTTTGCACATCTCTAAGCACTTTTAAACCATTTTTGGCCATTTCTAACCCATGCTTGCTCATCTCTAAGCAATTTTGAATGACATTTTTGGCCATTTCTAACCCATTTTTGCCGATCTCTACGAACTTTTAAGCCTTTTTTGGCCTTTTCTATCCCGTCTGCACATCTCTAACAATTTTGAAGCCATTTTTGGCCATTTCTAACTCATGTTTGCTCATCCCTAAGCAATTCTGAATTGCATTTTTCGCTGTTTCTATCCCATTTTTGCAGATCTCTACGAACTTTTATGCCTTTTTTGGCCTTTTCTATCCAGTTTGCACATCTCTAACCATTTTGAAGCCATTTTTGGCCATTTCTAACCCTTTTTTGCAAATCTCTAAGCACTTTCAAGCCATTTTTAGCATTTCTAACCCATGTTTGCACATCTCTAAGCAATTTTGAATGGCATTTTTGGACGTTTCTAACCCATGTTTGCACATCTCTAAGCAATTTTGTATGGCATTTTTGGCCGTTTCTAACCCATTTTTGCAAATCCCTAAGCACTTTAAAGCCTTTTTTGGCTTTTTCTTTCCAGTTTGCACATCTCTACCCATTTCAAAGCCATTTTTGGCCATTTCTAACCCTTTTTTGCTAATGTCTAAGCACTTTAAAGCCATTTTGGCCATTTCTAACCAATTTTTGCAAATCCCAAAGCACTTTAAAGCCATTTTTGGCATTTGTAACCCATGTTTGCACATCTCTAAGCAATTTTGAATGGCATTTTTGGCCGTTTCTAACCCATTGTTGCAGATCTCTAAGCATTTTTAAGACTTTTTTGTCCTTTTCTATGCAGTTTGTGCATCTCTAACCATTTTGAAGCCATTTTTGGCCATTTCTAACCCTTTTTTGCTAATCTCTAAGCACTTTCAAGCCATTTTTAGCATTTCTAACCCATGTTTGCACATCTCGAAGCAATTTTGAATGGCATTTTTGGCCGTTTCTAACCCATTTTTGCAAATCCCTAAGCACTTTAAAGCCATTTTCAGCATTTCTAACTCGTTATTGCACATCTCTATGCACTTTTAAGCCATTTTGGCCATTCCTAACCCATTTTTGCACATCTCTAAGCACTTTTAAACCATTTTTTGTCCATTTCTAACCCATGTTTGCACATCTCTAAGCAATTTTGAATGGCATTTTTGGCCGTTTCTAACCATTTTTGCAAATCCCTAAGCACTTTAAAGCCATTTTTGGCATTTCTAACCCGTTTTTGGAAATCTCTAAGCACTTTAAAGCCATGTTTGGCATTTCGAACCCATTTTTGCACATCTCTAAGCACTTTTAAACCATTTTTGGCCATTTCTAACCCATGCTTGCTCATCTCTAAGCAATTTTGAATGACATTTTTGGCCATTTCTAACCCATTTTTGCCGATCTCTACGAACTTTTAAGCCTTTTTTGGCCTTTTCTATCCCGTCTGCACATCTCTAACAATTTTGAAGCCATTTTTGGCCATTTCTAACTCATGTTTGCTCATCCCTAAGCAATTCTGAATTGCATTTTTCGCTGTTTCTATCCCATTTTTGCAGATCTCTACGAACTTTTATGCCTTTTTTGGCCTTTTCTATCCAGTTTGCACATCTCTAACCATTTTGAAGCCATTTTTGGCCATTTCTAACCCTTTTTTGCAAATCTCTAAGCACTTTAAAGCCATTTTTAGCATTTCTAACCCATTTTTGCAAATCTCTAAGCACTTTCAAGCCATTTTTAGCATTTCTAACCCATGTTTGCACATCTCTAAGCAATTTTGAATGGCATTTTTGGACGTTTCTAACCCATGTTTGCACATCTCTAAGCAATTTTGAATGGCATTTTTGGCCGTTTCTAACCCATTTTTGCAAATCCCTAAGCACTTTAAAGCCTTTTTTGGCTTTTTCTTTCCAGTTTGCACATCTCTACCCATTTCAAAGCCATTTTTGGCCATTTCTAACCCTTTTTTGCTAATGTCTAAGCACTTTAAAGCCATTTTGGCCATTTCTAACCAATTTTTGCAAATCCCAAAGCACTTTAAAGCCATTTTTGGCATTTGTAACCCATGTTTGCACATCTCTAAGCAATTTTGAATGGCATTTTTGGCCGTTTCTAACCCATTGTTGCAGATCTCTAAGCATTTTTAAGACTTTTTTGTCCTTTTCTATGCAGTTTGTGCATCTCTAACCATTTTGAAGCCATTTTTGGCCATTTCTAACCCTTTTTTGCTAATCTCTAAGCACTTTCAAGCCATTTTTAGCATTTCTAACCCATGTTTGCACATCTCGAAGCAATTTTGAATGGCATTTTTGGACGTTTCTAACCCATTTTTGCAAATCCCTAAGCACTTTAAAGCCATTTTCAGCATTTCTAACTCGTTATTGCACATCTCTATGCACTTTTAAGCCATTTTGGCAATTCCTAACCCATTTTTGCACATCTCTAAGCACTTTTAAACCATTTTTTGTCCATTTCTAACCCATGTTTGCACATCTCTAAGCAATTTTGAATGGCATTTTTGGCCGTTTCTAACCCATTTTTGCAAATCCCTAAGCACTTTAAAGCCTTTTTTGGCTTTTTCTTTCTCGTTTGCACATCTCTACCCATTTCAAAGCCATTTTTGGCCATTTCTAACCCTTTTTTGCTAATGTCTAAGCACTTTAAAGCCATTTTGGCCATTTCTAACCAATTTTTGCAAATCCCAAAGCACTTTAAAGCCATTTTTGGCATTTGTAACCCATGTTTGCACATCTCTAAGCAATTTTGAATGGCATTTTTGGCCGTTTCTAACCCATTGTTGCAGATCTCTAAGCATTTGTAAGACTTTTTTGTCCTTTTCTATGCAGTTTGTGCATCTCTAACCATTTTGAAGCCATTTTTGGCCATTTCTAACCCTTTTTTGCTAATCTCTAAGCACTTTCAAGCCATTTTTAGCATTTCTAACCCATGTTTGCACATCTCGAAGCAATTTTGAATGGCATTTTTGGACGTTTCTAACCCATTTTTGCAAATCCCTAAGCACTTTAAAGCCATTTTCAGCATTTCTAACTCGTTATTGCACATCTCTATGCACTTTTAAGCCATTTTGGCCATTCCTAACCCATTTTTGCACATCTCTAAGCACTTTTAAACCATTTTTGGCCATTTCTAACCCATGCTTGCTCATCTCTAAGCAATTTTGAATGACATTTTTGGCCATTTCTAACCCATTTTTGCCGATCTCTACGAACCTTTAAGCCTTTTTTGGCCTTTTCTATCCCGTCTGCACATCTCTAACAATTTTGAAGCCATTTTTGGCCATTTCTAACTCATGTTTGCTCATCCCTAAGCAATTCTGAATTGCATTTTTCGCTGTTTCTATCCCATTTTTGCAGATCTCTACGAACTTTTATGCCTTTTTTGGCCTTTTCTATCCAGTTTGCACATCTCTAACCATTTTGAAGCCATTTTTGGCCATTTCTAACCCTTTTTTGCAAATCTCTAAGCACTTTAAAGCCATTTTTAGCATTTCTAACCCATTTTTGCAAATCTCTAAGCACTTTCAAGCCATTTTTAGCATTTCTAACCCATGTTTGCACATCTCTAAGCAATTTTGAATGGCATTTTTGGACGTTTCTAACCCATGTTTGCACATCTCTAAGCAATTTTGAATGGCATTTTTGGCCGTTTCTAACCCATTTTTGCAAATCCCTAAGCACTTTAAAGCCTTTTTTGGCTTTTTCTTTCCAGTTTGCACATCTCTACCCATTTCAAAGCCATTTTTGGCCATTTCTAACCCTTTTTTGCTAATGTCTAAGCACTTTAAAGCCATTTTGGCCATTTCTAACCAATTTTTGCAAATCCCAAAGCACTTTAAAGCCATTTTTGGCATTTGTAACCCATGTTTGCACATCTCTAAGCAATTTTGAATGGCATTTTTGGCCGTTTCTAACCCATTGTTGCAGATCTCTAAGCATTTTTAAGAGTTTTTTGTCCTTTTCTATGCAGTTTGTGCATCTCTAACCATTTTGAAGCCATTTTTGGCCATTTCTAACCCTTTTTTGCTAATCTCTAAGCACTTTCAAGCCATTTTTAGCATTTCTAACCCATGTTTGCACATCTCGAAGCAATTTTGAATGGCATTTTTGGACGTTTCTAACCATTTTTGCAAATCCCTAAGCACTTTAAAGCCATTTTTGGCATTTCTAACCCGTTTTTGGAAATCTCTAAGCACTTTAAAGCCATGTTTGGCATTTCGAACCCATTTTTGCACATCTCTAAGCACTTTTAAACCATTTTTGGCCATTTCTAACCCATGCTTGCTCATCTCTAAGCAATTTTGAATGACATTTTTGGCCATTTCTAACCCATTTTTGCCGATCTCTACGAACTTTTAAGCCTTTTTTGGCCTTTTCTATCCCGTCTGCACATCTCTAACAATTTTGAAGCCATTTTTGGCCATTTCTAACTCATGTTTGCTCATCCCTAAGCAATTCTGAATTGCATTTTTCGCTGTTTCTATCCCATTTTTGCAGATCTCTACGAACTTTTATGCCTTTTTTGGCCTTTTCTATCCAGTTTGCACATCTCTAACC
This sequence comes from Lathamus discolor, assembly GCF_037157495.1. Classification (NCBI taxonomy): domain Eukaryota; kingdom Metazoa; phylum Chordata; class Aves; order Psittaciformes; family Psittacidae; genus Lathamus; species Lathamus discolor. The sequence goes on from NC_088908.1 coordinate 30,406,075, forward strand.
ATTTTGAAGCCATTTTTGGCCATTTCTAACCCTTTTTTGCAAATCTCTAAGCACTTTCAAGCCATTTTTAGCATTTCTAACCCATGTTTGCACATCTCTAAGCAATTTTGAATGGCATTTTTGGACGTTTCTAACCCATGTTTGCACATCTCTAAGCAATTTTGTATGGCATTTTTGGCCGTTTCTAACCCATTTTTGCAAATCCCTAAGCACTTTAAAGCCTTTTTTGGCTTTTTCTTTCCAGTTTGCACATCTCTACCCATTTCAAAGCCATTTTTGGCCATTTCTAACCCTTTTTTGCTAATGTCTAAGCACTTTAAAGCCATTTTGGCCATTTCTAACCAATTTTTGCAAATCCCAAAGCACTTTAAAGCCATTTTTGGCATTTGTAACCCATGTTTGCACATCTCTAAGCAATTTTGAATGGCATTTTTGGCCGTTTCTAACCCATTGTTGCAGATCTCTAAGCATTTTTAAGACTTTTTTGTCCTTTTCTATGCAGTTTGTGCATCTCTAACCATTTTGAAGCCATTTTTGGCCATTTCTAACCCTTTTTTGCTAATCTCTAAGCACTTTCAAGCCATTTTTAGCATTTCTAACCCATGTTTGCACATCTCGAAGCAATTTTGAATGGCATTTTTGGCCGTTTCTAACCCATTTTTGCAAATCCCTAAGCACTTTAAAGCCATTTTCAGCATTTCTAACTCGTTATTGCACATCTCTATGCACTTTTAAGCCATTTTGGCCATTCCTAACCCATTTTTGCACATCTCTAAGCACTTTTAAACCATTTTTTGTCCATTTCTAACCCATGTTTGCACATCTCTAAGCAATTTTGAATGGCATTTTTGGCCGTTTCTAACCATTTTTGCAAATCCCTAAGCACTTTAAAGCCATTTTTGGCATTTCTAACCCGTTTTTGGAAATCTCTAAGCACTTTAAAGCCATGTTTGGCATTTCGAACCCATTTTTGCACATCTCTAAGCACTTTTAAACCATTTTTGGCCATTTCTAACCCATGCTTGCTCATCTCTAAGCAATTTTGAATGACATTTTTGGCCATTTCTAACCCATTTTTGCCGATCTCTACGAACTTTTAAGCCTTTTTTGGCCTTTTCTATCCCGTCTGCACATCTCTAACAATTTTGAAGCCATTTTTGGCCATTTCTAACTCATGTTTGCTCATCCCTAAGCAATTCTGAATTGCATTTTTCGCTGTTTCTATCCCATTTTTGCAGATCTCTACGAACTTTTATGCCTTTTTTGGCCTTTTCTATCCAGTTTGCACATCTCTAACCATTTTGAAGCCATTTTTGGCCATTTCTAACCCTTTTTTGCAAATCTCTAAGCACTTTAAAGCCATTTTTAGCATTTCTAACCCATTTTTGCAAATCTCTAAGCACTTTCAAGCCATTTTTAGCATTTCTAACCCATGTTTGCACATCTCTAAGCAATTTTGAATGGCATTTTTGGACGTTTCTAACCCATGTTTGCACATCTCTAAGCAATTTTGAATGGCATTTTTGGCCGTTTCTAACCCATTTTTGCAAATCCCTAAGCACTTTAAAGCCTTTTTTGGCTTTTTCTTTCCAGTTTGCACATCTCTACCCATTTCAAAGCCATTTTTGGCCATTTCTAACCCTTTTTTGCTAATGTCTAAGCACTTTAAAGCCATTTTGGCCATTTCTAACCAATTTTTGCAAATCCCAAAGCACTTTAAAGCCATTTTTGGCATTTGTAACCCATGTTTGCACATCTCTAAGCAATTTTGAATGGCATTTTTGGCCGTTTCTAACCCATTGTTGCAGATCTCTAAGCATTTTTAAGACTTTTTTGTCCTTTTCTATGCAGTTTGTGCATCTCTAACCATTTTGAAGCCATTTTTGGCCATTTCTAACCCTTTTTTGCTAATCTCTAAGCACTTTCAAGCCATTTTTAGCATTTCTAACCCATGTTTGCACATCTCGAAGCAATTTTGAATGGCATTTTTGGCCGTTTCTAACCCATTTTTGCAAATCCCTAAGCACTTTAAAGCCATTTTCAGCATTTCTAACTCGTTATTGCACATCTCTATGCACTTTTAAGCCATTTTGGCAATTCCTAACCCATTTTTGCACATCTCTAAGCACTTTTAAACCATTTTTTGTCCATTTCTAACCCATGTTTGCACATCTCTAAGCAATTTTGAATGGCATTTTTGGCCGTTTCTAACCCATTTTTGCAAATCCCTAAGCACTTTAAAGCCTTTTTTGGCTTTTTCTTTCTCGTTTGCACATCTCTACCCATTTCAAAGCCATTTTTGGCCATTTCTAACCCTTTTTTGCTAATGTCTAAGCACTTTAAAGCCATTTTGGCCATTTCTAACCAATTTTTGCAAATCCCAAAGCACTTTAAAGCCATTTTTGGCATTTGTAACCCATGTTTGCACATCTCTAAGCAATTTTGAATGGCATTTTTGGCCGTTTCTAACCCATTGTTGCAGATCTCTAAGCATTTGTAAGACTTTTTTGTCCTTTTCTATGCAGTTTGTGCATCTCTAACCATTTTGAAGCCATTTTTGGCCATTTCTAACCCTTTTTTGCTAATCTCTAAGCACTTTCAAGCCATTTTTAGCATTTCTAACCCATGTTTGCACATCTCGAAGCAATTTTGAATGGCATTTTTGGACGTTTCTAACCCATTTTTGCAAATCCCTAAGCACTTTAAAGCCATTTTCAGCATTTCTAACTCGTTATTGCACATCTCTATGCACTTTTAAGCCATTTTGGCCATTCCTAACCCATTTTTGCACATCTCTAAGCACTTTTAAACCATTTTTGGCCATTTCTAACCCATGCTTGCTCATCTCTAAGCAATTTTGAATGACATTTTTGGCCATTTCTAACCCATTTTTGCCGATCTCTACGAACCTTTAAGCCTTTTTTGGCCTTTTCTATCCCGTCTGCACATCTCTAACAATTTTGAAGCCATTTTTGGCCATTTCTAACTCATGTTTGCTCATCCCTAAGCAATTCTGAATTGCATTTTTCGCTGTTTCTATCCCATTTTTGCAGATCTCTACGAACTTTTATGCCTTTTTTGGCCTTTTCTATCCAGTTTGCACATCTCTAACCATTTTGAAGCCATTTTTGGCCATTTCTAACCCTTTTTTGCAAATCTCTAAGCACTTTAAAGCCATTTTTAGCATTTCTAACCCATTTTTGCAAATCTCTAAGCACTTTCAAGCCATTTTTAGCATTTCTAACCCATGTTTGCACATCTCTAAGCAATTTTGAATGGCATTTTTGGACGTTTCTAACCCATGTTTGCACATCTCTAAGCAATTTTGAATGGCATTTTTGGCCGTTTCTAACCCATTTTTGCAAATCCCTAAGCACTTTAAAGCCTTTTTTGGCTTTTTCTTTCCAGTTTGCACATCTCTACCCATTTCAAAGCCATTTTTGGCCATTTCTAACCCTTTTTTGCTAATGTCTAAGCACTTTAAAGCCATTTTGGCCATTTCTAACCAATTTTTGCAAATCCCAAAGCACTTTAAAGCCATTTTTGGCATTTGTAACCCATGTTTGCACATCTCTAAGCAATTTTGAATGGCATTTTTGGCCGTTTCTAACCCATTGTTGCAGATCTCTAAGCATTTTTAAGACTTTTTTGTCCTTTTCTATGCAGTTTGTGCATCTCTAACCATTTTGAAGCCATTTTTGGCCATTTCTAACCCTTTTTTGCTAATCTCTAAGCACTTTCAAGCCATTTTTAGCATTTCTAACCCATGTTTGCACATCTCGAAGCAATTTTGAATGGCATTTTTGGACGTTTCTAACCCATTTTTGCAAATCCCTAAGCACTTTAAAGCCATTTTCAGCATTTCTAACTCGTTATTGCACATCTCTATGCACTTTTAAGCCATTTTGGCAATTCCTAACCCATTTTTGCACATCTCTAAGCACTTTTAAACCATTTTTTGTCCATTTCTAACCCATGTTTGCACATCTCTAAGCAATTTTGAATGGCATTTTTGGCCGTTTCTAACCCATTTTTGCAAATCCCTAAGCACTTTAAAGCCTTTTTTGGCTTTTTCTTTCCCATTTGCACATCTCTACCCATTTCAAAGCCATTTTTGGCCATTTCTAACCCTTTTTTGCTAATGTCTAAGCACTTTAAAGCCATTTTGGCCATTTCTAACCAATTTTTGCAAATCCCAAAGCACTTTAAAGCCATTTTTGGCATTTGTAACCCATGTTTGCACATCTCTAAGCAATTTTGAATGGCATTTTTGGCTGTTTCTAACCCATTGTTGCAGATCTCTAAGCATTTTTAAGACTTTTTTGTCCTTTTCTATGCAGTTTGTGCATCTCTAACCATTTTGAAGCCATTTTTGGCCATTTCTAACCCTTTTTTGCTAATCTCTAAGCACTTTCAAGCCATTTTTAGCATTTCTAACCCATGTTTGCACATCTCGAAGCAATTTTGAATGGCATTTTTGGACGTTTCTAACCCATTTTTGCAAATCCCTAAGCACTTTAAAGCCATTTTCAGCATTTCTAACTCGTTATTGCACATCTCTATGCACTTTTAAGCCATTTTGGCCATTCCTAACCCATTTTTGCACATCTCTAAGCACTTTTAAACCATTTTTGGTCCATTTCTAACCCATGTTTGCACATCTCTAAGCAATTTTGAATGGCATTTTTGGCCGTTTCTAACCATTTTTGCAAATCCCTAAGCACTTTAAAGCCATTTTTGGCATTTCTAACCCGTTTTTGGAAATCTCTAAGCACTTTAAAGCCATGTTTGGCATTTCGAACCCATTTTTGCACATCTCTAAGCACTTTTAAACCATTTTTGGCCATTTCTAACCCATGCTTGCTCATCTCTAAGCAATTTTGAATGACATTTTTGGCCATTTCTAACCCATTTTTGCCGATCTCTACGAACTTTTAAGCCTTTTTTGGCCTTTTCTATCCCGTCTGCACATCTCTAACAATTTTGAAGCCATTTTTGGCCATTTCTAACTCATGTTTGCTCATCCCTAAGCAATTCTGAATTGCATTTTTCGCTGTTTCTATCCCATTTTTGCAGATCTCTACGAACTTTTATGCCTTTTTTGGCCTTTTCTATCCAGTTTGCACATCTCTAACCATTTTGAAGCCATTTTTGGCCATTTCTAACCCTTTTTTGCAAATCTCTAAGCACTTTAAAGCCATTTTTAGCATTTCTAACCCATGTTTGCACATCTCTAAGCAATTTTGAATGGCATTTTTGGACGTTTCTAACCCATGTTTGCACATCTCTAAGCAATTTTGAATGGCATTTTTGGCCGTTTCTAACCCATTTTTGCAAATCCCTAAGCACTTTAATGCCTTTTTTGGCTTTTTCTTTCCAGTTTGCACATCTCTACCCATTTCAAAGCCATTTTTGGCCATTTCTAACCCTTTTTTGCTAATGTCTAAGCACTTTAAAGCCATTTTGGCCATTTCTAACCAATTTTTGCAAATCCCAAAGCACTTTAAAGCCATTTTTGGCATTTGTAACCCATGTTTGCACATCTCTAAGCAATTTTGAATGGCATTTTTGGCCGTTTCTAACCCATTGTTGCAGATCTCTAAGCATTTTTAAGACTTTTTTGTCCTTTTCTATGCAGTTTGTGCATCTCTAACCATTTTGAAGCCATTTTTGGCCATTTCTAACCCTTTTTTGCTAATCTCTAAGCACTTTCAAGCCATTTTTAGCATTTCTAACCCATGTTTGCACATCTCGAAGCAATTTTGAATGGCATTTTTGGACGTTTCTAACCCATTTTTGCAAATCCCTAAGCACTTTAAAGCCATTTTCAGCATTTCTAACTCGTTATTGCACATCTCTATGCACTTTTAAGCCATTTTGGCCATTCCTAACCCATTTTTGCACATCTCTAAGCACTTTTAAACCATTTTTTGTCCATTTCTAACCCATGTTTGCACATCTCTAAGCAATTTTGAATGGCATTTTTGGCCGTTTCTAACCATTTTTGCAAATCCCTAAGCACTTTAAAGCCATTTTTGGCATTTCTAACCCGTTTTTGGAAATCTCTAAGCACTTTAAAGCCATGTTTGGCATTTCGAACCCATTTTTGCACATCTCTAAGCACTTTTAAACCATTTTTGGCCATTTCTAACCCATGCTTGCTCATCTCTAAGCAATTTTGAATGACATTTTTGGCCATTTCTAACCCATTTTTGCCGATCTCTACGAACTTTTAAGCCTTTTTTGGCCTTTTCTATCCCGTCTGCACATCTCTAACAATTTTGAAGCCATTTTTGGCCATTTCTAACTCATGTTTGCTCATCCCTAAGCAATTCTGAATTGCATTTTTCGCTGTTTCTATCCCATTTTTGCAGATCTCTACGAACTTTTATGCCTTTTTTGGCCTTTTCTATCCAGTTTGCACATCTCTAACCATTTTGAAGCCATTTTTGGCCATTTCTAACCCTTTTTTGCAAATCTCTAAGCACTTTAAAGCCATTTTTAGCATTTCTAACCCATGTTTGCACATCTCTAAGCAATTTTGAATGGCATTTTTGGACGTTTCTAACCCATGTTTGCACATCTCTAAGCAATTTTGAATGGCATTTTTGGCCGTTTCTAACCCATTTTTGCAAATCCCTAAGCACTTTAAAGCCTTTTTTGGCTTTTTCTTTCCAGTTTGCACATCTCTACCCATTTCAAAGCCATTTTTGGCCATTTCTAACCCTTTTTTGCTAATGTCTAAGCACTTTAAAGCCATTTTGGCCATTTCTAACCAATTTTTGCAAATCCCAAAGCACTTTAAAGCCATTTTTGGCATTTGTAACCCATGTTTGCACATCTCTAAGCAATTTTGAATGGCATTTTTGGCCGTTTCTAACCCATTGTTGCAGATCTCTAAGCATTTTTAAGACTTTTTTGTCCTTTTCTATGCAGTTTGTGCATCTCTAACCATTTTGAAGCCATTTTTGGCCATTTCTAACCCTTTTTTGCTAATCTCTAAGCACTTTCAAGCCATTTTTAGCATTTCTAACCCATGTTTGCACATCTCGAAGCAATTTTGAATGGCATTTTTGGACGTTTCTAACCCATTTTTGCAAATCCCTAAGCACTTTAAAGCCATTTTCAGCATTTCTAACTCGTTATTGCACATCTCTATGCACTTTTAAGCCATTTTGGCCATTCCTAACCCATTTTTGCACATCTCTAAGCACTTTTAAACCATTTTTGGTCCATTTCTAACCCATGTTTGCACATCTCTAAGCAATTTTGAATGGCATTTTTGGCCGTTTCTAACCATTTTTGCAAATCCCTAAGCACTTTAAAGCCATTTTTGGCATTTCTAACCCGTTTTTGGAAATCTCTAAGCACTTTAAAGCCATGTTTGGCATTTCGAACCCATTTTTGCACATCTCTAAGCACTTTTAAACCATTTTTGGCCATTTCTAACCCATGCTTGCTCATCTCTAAGCAATTTTGAATGACATTTTTGGCCATTTCTAACCCATTTTTGCCGATCTCTACGAACTTTTAAGCCTTTTTTGGCCTTTTCTATCCCGTCTGCACATCTCTAACAATTTTGAAGCCATTTTTGGCCATTTCTAACTCATGTTTGCTCATCCCTAAGCAATTCTGAATTGCATTTTTCGCTGTTTCTATCCCATTTTTGCAGATCTCTACGAACTTTTATGCCTTTTTTGGCCTTTTCTATCCAGTTTGCACATCTCTAACCATTTTGAAGCCATTTTTTGCCATTTCTAACCCTTTTTTGCAAATCTCTAAGCACCTTAAAGCCATTTTTAGCATTTCTAACCCATGTTTGCAAATCTCTAAGCACTTTCAAGCCATTTTTAGCATTTCTAACCCATGTTTGCACATCTCTAAGCAATTTTGAATGACATTTTTGGCCATTTCTAACCCATTTTTGCCGATCTCTACTAACTTTTAAGCCTTTTTTGGCCTTTTCTATCCCATCTGCACATCTCTAACAATTATGAAGCCATTTTTGGCCATTTCTAACTCATGTTTGCTCATCCCTAAGCAATTCTGAATTGCATTTTTCGCTGTTTCTAACCCATTTTTGCAGATCTCTACGAACTTTTATGCCTTTTTTGGCCTTTTCTATCCAGTTTGCACACCTCTAACCATTTTGAAGCCATTTTTGGCCATTTCTAACCTTTTTTTGCAAATCTCTAAGCACTTTAAAGCCATTTTTAGCATTTCTAACCCATGTTTGCACATCTCTAAGCAATTTTGAATGGCATTTTTGGACGTTTCTAACCCTTGTTTGCACATCTCTAAGCAATTTTGAATGGCATTTTTGGCCGTTTCTAACCCATTTTTGCAAATCCCTAAGCACTTTAAAGCCTTTTTTGGCTTTTTCTTTCCAGTTTGCACATCTCTACCCATTTCAAAGCCATTTTTGGCCATTTCTAACCCTTTTTTGCTAATGTCTAAGCACTTTAAAGCCATTTTGGCCATTTCTAACCAATTTTTGCAAATCCCAAAGCACTTTAAAGCCATTTTTGGCATTTGTAACCCATGTTTGCACATCTCTAAGCAATTTTGAATGGCATTTTTGGCCGTTTCTAACCCATTGTTGCAGATCTCTAAGCATTTTTAAGACTTTTTTGTCCTTTTCTATGCAGTTTGTGCATCTCTAACCATTTTGAAGCCATTTTTGGCCATTTCTAACCCTTTTTTGCTAATCTCTAAGCACTTTCAAGCCATTTTTAGCATTTCTAACCCATGTTTGCACATCTCGAAGCAATTTTGAATGGCATTTTTGGCCGTTTCTAACCCATTTTTGCAAATCCCTAAGCACTTTAAAGCCATTTTCAGCATTTCTAACTCGTTATTGCACATCTCTATGCACTTTTAAGCCATTTTGGCCATTCCTAACCCATTTTTGCACATCTCTAAGCACTTTTAAACCATTTTTGGTCCATTTCTAACCCATGTTTGCACATCTCTAAGCAATTTTGAATGGCATTTTTGGCCGTTTCTAACCATTTTTGCAAATCCCTAAGCACTTTAAAGCCATTTTTGGCATTTCTAACCCGTTTTTGGAAATCTCTAAGCACTTTAAAGCCATGTTTGGCATTTCGAACCCATTTTTGCACATCTCTAAGCACTTTTAAACCATTTTTGGCCATTTCTAACCCATGCTTGCTCATCTCTAAGCAATTTTGAATGACATTTTTGGCCATTTCTAACCCATTTTTGCCGATCTCTACGAACTTTTAAGCCTTTTTTGGCCTTTTCTATCCCGTCTGCACATCTCTAACAATTTTGAAGCCATTTTTGGCCATTTCTAACTCATGTTTGCTCATCCCTAAGCAATTCTGAATTGCATTTTTCGCTGTTTCTATCCCATTTTTGCAGATCTCTACGAACTTTTATGCCTTTTTTGGCCTTTTCTATCCAGTTTGCACATCTCTAACCATTTTGAAGCCATTTTTGGCCATTTCTAACCCTTTTTTGCAAATCTCTAAGCACCTTAAAGCCATTTTTAGCATTTCTAACCCATGTTTGCAAATCTCTAAGCACTTTCAAGCCATTTTTAGCATTTCTAACCCATGTTTGCACATCTCTAAGCAATTTTGAATGACATTTTTGGCCATTTCTAACCCATTTTTGCCGATCTCTACTAACTTTTAAGCCTTTTTTGGCCTTTTCTATCCCATCTGCACATCTCTAACAATTATGAAGCCATTTTTGGCCATTTCTAACTCATGTTTGCTCATCCCTAAGCAATTCTGAATTGCATTTTTCGCTGTTTCTAACCCATTTTTGCAGATCTCTACGAACTTTTATGCCTTTTTTGGCCTTTTCTATCCAGTTTGCACACCTCTAACCATTTTGAAGCCATTTTTGGCCATTTCTAACCCTTTTTTGCAAATCTCTAAGCACTTTAAAGCCATTTTTAGCATTTCTAACCCATGTTTGCACATCTCTAAGCAATTTTGAATGGCATTTTTGGACGTTTCTAACCCTTGTTTGCACATCTCTAAGCAATTTTGAATGGCATTTTTGGACGTTTCTAACCCTTGTTTGCACATCTCTAAGCAATTTTGAATGGCATTTTTGGCCGTTTCTAACCCATTTTTGCAAATCCCTAAGCACTTTAAAGCCTTTTTTGGCTTTTTCTTTCCAGTTTGCACATCTCTACCCATTTCAAAGCCATTTTTGGCCATTTCTAACCCTTTTTTGCTAATGTCTAAGCACTTTAAAGCCATTTTGGCCATTTCTAACCAATTTTTGCAAATCCCAAAGCACTTTAAAGCCATTTTTGGCATTTGTAACCCATGTTTGCACATCTCTAAGCAATTTTGAATGGCATTTTTGGAAGTTTCTAACCCATTGTTGCAGATCTCTAAGCATTTTTAAGACTTTTTTGTCCTTTTCTATGCAGTTTGTGCATCTCTAACCATTTTGAAGCCATTTTTGGCCATTTCTAACCCTTTTTTGCTAATCTCTAAGCACTTTCAAGCCATTTTTAGCATTTCTAACCCATGTTTGCACATCTCGAAGCAATTTTGAATGGCATTTTTGGACGTTTCTAACCCATTTTTGCAAATCCCTAAGCACTTTAAAGCCATTTTCAGCATTTCTAACTCGTTATTGCACATCTCTATGCACTTTTAAGCCATTTTGGCCATTCCTAACCCATTTTTGCACATCTCTAAGCACTTTTAAACCATTTTTTGTCCATTTCTAACCCATGTTTGCACATCTCTAAGCAATTTTGAATGGCATTTTTGGCCGTTTCTAACCATTTTTGCAAATCCCTAAGCACTTTAAAGCCATTTTTGGCATTTCTAACCCGTTTTTGGAAATCTCTAAGCACTTTAAAGCCATGTTTGGCATTTCGAACCCATTTTTGCACATCTCTAAGCACTTTTAAACCATTTTTGGCCATTTCTAACCCATGCTTGCTCATCTCTAAGCAATTTTGAATGACATTTTTGGCCATTTCTAACCCATTTTTGCCGATCTCTACGAACTTTTAAGCCTTTTTTGGCCTTTTCTATCCCGTCTGCACATCTCTAACAATTTTGAAGCCATTTTTGGCCATTTCTAACTCATGTTTGCTCATCCCTAAGCAATTCTGAATTGCATTTTTCGCTGTTTCTATCCCATTTTTGCAGATCTCTACGAACTTTTATGCCTTTTTTGGCCTTTTCTATCCAGTTTGCACATCTCTAACCATTTTGAAGCCATTTTTGGCCATTTCTAACCCTTTTTTGCAAATCCCTAAGCACTTTAAAGCCATTTTTAGCATTTCTAACCCATTTTTGCAAATCTCTAAGCACTTTCAAGCCATTTTTAGCATTTCTAACCCATGTTTGCACATCTCTAAGCAATTTTGAATGGCATTTTTGGAGGTTTCTAACCCATGTTTGCACATCTCTAAGCAATTTTGAATGGCATTTTTGGCCGTTTCTAACCCATTTTTGCAAATCCCTTAGCACTTTAAAGCCTTTTTTGGCTTTTTCTTTCCAGTTTGCACATCTCTACCCATTTCAAAGCCATTTTTGGCCATTTCTAACCCTTTTTTGCTAATGTCTAAGCACTTTAAAGCCATTTTGGCCATTTCTAACCAATTTTTGCAAATCCCAAAGCACTTTAAAGCCATTTTTGGCATTTGTAACCCATGTTTGCACATCTCTAAGCAATTTTGAATGGCATTTTTGGCCGTTTCTAACCCATTGTTGCAGATCTCTAAGCATTTTTAAGACTTTTTTGTCCTTTTCTATGCAGTTTGTGCATCTCTAACCATTTTGAAGCCATTTTTGGCCATTTCTAACCCTTTTTTGCTAATCTCTAAGCACTTTCAAGCCATTTTTAGCATTTCTAACCCATGTTTGCACATCTCGAAGCAATTTTGAATGGCATTTTTGGACGTTTCTAACCCATTTTTGCAAATCCCTAAGCACTTTAAAGCCATTTTCAGCATTTCTAACTCGTTATTGCACATCTCTATGCACTTTTAAGCCATTTTGGCCATTCCTAACCCATTTTTGCACATCTCTAAGCACTTTTAAACCATTTTTGGTCCATTTCTAACCCATGTTTGCACATCTCTAAGCAATTTTGAATGGCATTTTTGGCCGTTTCTAACCATTTTTGCAAATCCCTAAGCACTTTAAAGCCATTTTTGGCATTTCTAACCCGTTTTTGGAACTCTCTAAGCACTTTAAAGCCATGTTTGGCATTTCGAACCCATTTTTGCACATCTCTAAGCACTTTTAAACCATTTTTGGCCATTTCTAACCCATGCTTGCTCATCTCTAAGCAATTTTGAATGACATTTTTGGCCATTTCTAACCCATTTTTGCCGATCTCTACGAACTTTTAAGCCTTTTTTGGCCTTTTCTATCCCGTCTGCACATCTCTAACAATTTTGAAGCCATTTTTGGCCATTTCTAACTCATGTTTGCTCATCCCTAAGCAATTCTGAATTGCATTTTTCGCTGTTTCTATCCCATTTTTGCAGATCTCTACGAACTTTTATGCCTTTTTTGGCCTTTTCTATCCAGTTTGCACATCTCTAACCATTTTGAAGCCATTTTTGGCCATTTCTAACCCTTTTTTGCAAATCTCTAAGCACCTTAAAGCCATTTTTAGCATTTCTAACCCATTTTTGCAAATCTCTAAGCACTTTCAAGCCATTTTTAGCATTTCTAACCCATGTTTGCACATCTCTAAGCAATTTTGAATGGCATTTTTGGAGGTTTCTAACCCATGTTTGCACATCTCTAAGCAATTTTGAATGGCATTTTTGGCCGTTTCTAACCCATTTTTGCAAATCCCTTAGCACTTTAAAGCCTTTTTTGGCTTTTTCTTTCCAGTTTGCACATCTCTACCCATTTCAAAGCCATTTTTGGCCATTTCTAACCCTTTTTTGCTAATGTCTAAGCACTTTAAAGCCATTTTGGCCATTTCTAACCAATTTTTGCAAATCCCAAAGCACTTTAAAGCCATTTTTGGCATTTGTAACCCATGTTTGCACATCTCTAAGCAATTTTGAATGGCATTTTTGGCCGTTTCTAACCCATTGTTGCAGATCTCTAAGCATTTTTAAGACTTTTTTGTCCTTTTCTATGCAGTTTGTGCATCTCTAACCATTTTGAAGCCATTTTTGGCCATTTCTAACCCTTTTTTGCTAATCTCTAAGCACTTTCAAGCCATTTTTAGCATTTCTAACCCATGTTTGCACATCTCGAAGCAATTTTGAATGGCATTTTTGGCCGTTTCTAACCCATTTTTGCAAATCCCTAAGCACTTTAAAGCCATTTTCAGCATTTCTAACTCGTTATTGCACATCTCTATGCACTTTTAAGCCATTTTGGCCATTCCTAACCCATTTTTGCACATCTCTAAGCACTTTTAAACCATTTTTGGTCCATTTCTAACCCATGTTTGCACATCTCTAAGCAATTTTGAATGGCATTTTTGGCCGTTTCTAACCATTTTTGCAAATCCCTAAGCACTTTAAAGCCATTTTTGGCATTTCTAACCCGTTTTTGGAAATCTCTAAGCACTTTAAAGCCATGTTTGGCATTTCGAACCCATTTTTGCACATCTCTAAGCACTTTTAAACCATTTTTGGCCATTTCTAACCCATGCTTGCTCATCTCTAAGCAATTTTGAATGACATTTTTGGCCATTTCTAACCCATTTTTGCCGATCTCTACGAACTTTTAAGCCTTTTTTGGCCTTTTCTATCCCGTCTGCACATCTCTAACAATTTTGAAGCCATTTTTGGCCATTTCTAACTCATATTTGCTCATCCCTAAGCAATTCTGAATTGCATTTTTCGCTGTTTCTATCCCATTTTTGCAGATCTCTACGAACTTTTATGCCTTTTTTGGCCTTTTCTATCCAGTTTGCACATCTCTAACCATTTTGAAGCCATTTTTGGCCATTTCTAACCCTTTTTTGCAAATCTCTAAGCACCTTAAAGCCATTTTTAGCATTTCTAACCCATGTTTGCAAATCTCTAAGCACTTTCAAGCCATTTTTAGCATTTCTAACCCATGTTTGCACATCTCTAAGCAATTTTGAATGACATTTTTGGCCATTTCTAACCCATTTTTGCCGATCTCTACGAACTTTTAAGCCTTTTTTGGCCTTTTCTATCCCGTCTGCACATCTCTACCCATTTCAAAGCCATTTTTGGCCATTTCTAACTCATGTTTGCTCATCCCTAAGCAATTCTGAATTGCATTTTTCGCTGTTTCTAACCCATTTTTGCAGATCTCTACGAACTTTTATGCCTTTTTTGGCCTTTTCTATCCAGTTTGCACACCTCTAACCATTTTGAAGCCATTTTTGGCCATTTCTAACCTTTTTTTGCAAATCTCTAAGCACTTTAAAGCCATTTTTAGCATTTCTAACCTATTTTTGCAAATCTCTAAGCACTTTCAAGCCATTTTTAGCATTTCTAACCCATGTTTGCACATCTCTAAGCAATTTTGAATGGCATTTTTGGACGTTTCTAACCCATGTTTGCACATCTCTAAGCAATTTTGAATGGCATTTTTGGCCGTTTCTAACCCATTTTTGCAAATCCCTAAGCACTTTAAAGCCTTTTTTGGCTTTTTCTTTCCAGTTTGCACATCTCTACCCATTTCAAAGCCATTTTTGGCCATTTCTAACCCTTTTTTGCTAATGTCTAAGCACTTTAAAGCCATTTTGGCCATTTCTAACCAATTTTTGCAAATCCCAAAGCACTTTAAAGCCATTTTTGGCATTTGTAACCCATGTTTGCACATCTCTAAGCAATTTTGAATGGCATTTTTGGCCGTTTCTAACCCATTGTTGCAGATCTCTAAGCATTTTTAAGACTTTTTTGTCCTTTTCTATGCAGTTTGTGCATCTCTAACCATTTTGAAGCCATTTTTGGCCATTTCTAACCCTTTTTTGCTAATCTCTAAGCACTTTCAAGCCATTTTTAGCATTTCTAACCCATGTTTGCACATCTCGAAGCAATTTTGAATGGCATTTTTGGCCGTTTCTAACCCATTTTTGCAAATCCCTAAGCACTTTAAAGCCATTTTCAGCATTTCTAACTCGTTATTGCACATCTCTATGCACTTTTAAGCCATTTTGGCCATTCCTAACCCATTTTTGCACATCTCTAAGCACTTTTAAACCATTTTTGGTCCATTTCTAACCCATGTTTGCACATCTCTAAGCAATTTTGAATGGCATTTTTGGCCGTTTCTAACCATTTTTGCAAATCCCTAAGCACTTTAAAGCCATTTTTGGCATTTCTAACCCGTTTTTGGAAATCTCTAAGCACTTTAAAGCCATGTTTGGCATTTCGAACCCATTTTTGCACATCTCTAAGCACTTTTAAACCATTTTTGGCCATTTCTAACCCATGCTTGCTCATCTCTAAGCAATTTTGAATGACATTTTTGGCCATTTCTAACCCATTTTTGCCGATCTCTACGAACTTTTAAGCCTTTTTTGGCCTTTTCTATCCCGTCTGCACATCTCTAACAATTTTGAAGCCATTTTTGGCCATTTCTAACTCATGTTTGCTCATCCCTAAGCAATTCTGAATTGCATTTTTCGCTGTTTCTATCCCATTTTTGCAGATCTCTACGAACTTTTATGCCTTTTTTGGCCTTTTCTATCCAGTTTGCACATCTCTAACCATTTTGAAGCCATTTTTGGCCATTTCTAACCCTTTTTTGCAAATCCCTAAGCACTTTAAAGCCATTTTTAGCATTTCTAACCCATTTTTGCAAATCTCTAAGCACTTTCAAGCCATTTTTAGCATTTCTAACCCATGTTTGCACATCTCTAAGCAATTTTGAATGGCATTTTTGGAGGTTTCTAACCCATGTTTGCACATCTCTAAGCAATTTTGAATGGCATTTTTGGCCGTTTCTAACCCATTTTTGCAAATCCCTTAGCACTTTAAAGCCTTTTTTGGCTTTTTCTTTCCAGTTTGCACATCTCTACCCATTTCAAAGCCATTTTTGGCCATTTCTAACCCTTTTTTGCTAATGTCTAAGCACTTTAAAGCCATTTTGGCCATTTCTAACCAATTTTTGCAAATCCCAAAGCACTTTAAAGCCATTTTTGGCATTTGTAACCCATGTTTGCACATCTCTAAGCAATTTTGAATGGCATTTTTGGCCGTTTCTAACCCATTGTTGCAGATCTCTAAGCATTTTTAAGACTTTTTTGTCCTTTTCTATGCAGTTTGTGCATCTCTAACCATTTTGAAGCCATTTTTGGCCATTTCTAACCCTTTTTTGCTAATCTCTAAGCACTTTCAAGCCATTTTTAGCATTTCTAACCCATGTTTGCACATCTCGAAGCAATTTTGAATGGCATTTTTGGACGTTTCTAACCCATTTTTGCAAATCCCTAAGCACTTTAAAGCCATTTTCAGCATTTCTAACTCGTTATTGCACATCTCTATGCACTTTTAAGCCATTTTGGCCATTCCTAACCCATTTTTGCACATCTCTAAGCACTTTTAAACCATTTTTGGTCCATTTCTAACCCATGTTTGCACATCTCTAAGCAATTTTGAATGGCATTTTTGGCCGTTTCTAACCATTTTTGCAAATCCCTAAGCACTTTAAAGCCATTTTTGGCATTTCTAACCCGTTTTTGGAAATCTCTAAGCACTTTAAAGCCATGTTTGGCATTTCGAACCCATTTTTGCACATCTCTAAGCACTTTTAAACCATTTTTGGCCATTTCTAACCCATGCTTGCTCATCTCTAAGCAATTTTGAATGACATTTTTGGCCATTTCTAACCCATTTTTGCCGATCTCTACGAACTTTTAAGCCTTTTTTGGCCTTTTCTATCCCGTCTGCACATCTCTAACAATTTTGAAGCCATTTTTGGCCATTTCTAACTCATGTTTGCTCATCCCTAAGCAATTCTGAATTGCATTTTTCGCTGTTTCTATCCCATTTTTGCAGATCTCTACGAACTTTTATGCCTTTTTTGGCCTTTTCTATCCAGTTTGCACATCTCTAACCATTTTGAAGCCATTTTTGGCCATTTCTAACCCTTTTTTGCAAATCTCTAAGCACCTTAAAGCCATTTTTAGCATTTCTAACCCATGTTTGCAAATCTCTAAGCACTTTCAAGCCATTTTTAGCATTTCTAACCCATGTTTGCACATCTCTAAGCAATTTTGAATGGCATTTTTGGAGGTTTCTAACCCATGTTTGCACATCTCTAAGCAATTTTGAATGGCATTTTTGGCCGTTTCTAACCCATTTTTGCAAATCCCTTAGCACTTTAAAGCCTTTTTTGGCTTTTTCTTTCCAGTTTGCACATCTCTACCCATTTCAAAGCCATTTTTGGCCATTTCTAACCCTTTTTTGCTAATGTCTAAGCACTTTAAAGCCATTTTGGCCATTTCTAACCAATTTTTGCAAATCCCAAAGCACTTTAAAGCCATTTTTGGCATTTGTAACCCATGTTTGCACATCTCTAAGCAATTTTGAATGGCATTTTTGGCCGTTTCTAACCCATTGTTGCAGATCTCTAAGCATTTTTAAGACTTTTTTGTCCTTTTCTATGCAGTTTGTGCATCTCTAACCATTTTGAAGCCATTTTTGGCCATTTCTAACCCTTTTTTGCTAATCTCTAAGCACTTTCAAGCCATTTTTAGCATTTCTAACCCATGTTTGCACATCTCGAAGCAATTTTGAATGGCATTTTTGGCCGTTTCTAACCCATTTTTGCAAATCCCTAAGCACTTTAAAGCCATTTTCAGCATTTCTAACTCGTTATTGCACATCTCTATGCACTTTTAAGCCATTTTGGCCATTCCTAACCCATTTTTGCACATCTCTAAGCACTTTGAAACCATTTTTTGTCCATTTCTAACCCATGTTTGCACATCTCTAAGCAATTTTGAATGGCATTTTTGGCCGTTTCTAACCATTTTTGCAAATCCCTAAGCACTTTAAAGCCATTTTTGGCATTTCTAACCCGTTTTTGGAAATCTCTAAGCACTTTAAAGCCATGTTTGGCATTTCGAACCCATTTTTGCACATCTCTAAGCACTTTTAAACCATTTTTGGCCATTTCTAACCCATGCTTGCTCATCTCTAAGCAATTTTGAATGACATTTTTGGCCATTTCTAACCCATTTTTGCCGATCTCTACGAACTTTTAAGCCTTTTTTGGCCTTTTCTATCCCGTCTGCACATCTCTAACAATTTTGAAGCCATTTTTGGCCATTTCTAACTCATATTTGCTCATCCCTAAGCAATTCTGAATTGCATTTTTCGCTGTTTCTATCCCATTTTTGCAGATCTCTACGAACTTTTATGCCTTTTTTGGCCTTTTCTATCCAGTTTGCACATCTCTAACCATTTTGAAGCCATTTTTGGCCATTTCTAACCCTTTTTTGCAAATCTCTAAGCACCTTAAAGCCATTTTTAGCATTTCTAACCCATGTTTGCAAATCTCTAAGCACTTTCAAGCCATTTTTAGCATTTCTAACCCATGTTTGCACATCTCTAAGCAATTTTGAATGACATTTTTGGCCATTTCTAACCCATTTTTGCCGATCTCTACGAACTTTTAAGCCTTTTTTGGCCTTTTCTATCCCGTCTGCACATCTCTACCCATTTCAAAGCCATTTTTGGCCATTTCTAACTCATGTTTGCTCATCCCTAAGCAATTCTGAATTGCATTTTTCGCTGTTTCTAACCCATTTTTGCAGATCTCTACGAACTTTTATGCCTTTTTTGGCCTTTTCTATCCAGTTTGCACACCTCTAACCATTTTGAAGCCATTTTTGGCCATTTCTAACCTTTTTTTGCAAATCTCTAAGCACTTTAAAGCCATTTTTAGCATTTCTAACCTATTTTTGCAAATCTCTAAGCACTTTCAAGCCATTTTTAGCATTTCTAACCCATGTTTGCACATCTCTAAGCAATTTTGAATGGCATTTTTGGACGTTTCTAACCCATGTTTGCACATCTCTAAGCAATTTTGAATGGCATTTTTGGCCGTTTCTAACCCATTTTTGCAAATCCCTAAGCACTTTAAAGCCTTTTTTGGCTTTTTCTTTCCAGTTTGCACATCTCTACCCATTTCAAAGCCATTTTTGGCCATTTCTAACCCTTTTTTGCTAATGTCTAAGCACTTTAAAGCCATTTTGGCCATTTCTAACCAATTTTTGCAAATCCCAAAGCACTTTAAAGCCATTTTTGGCATTTGTAACCCATGTTTGCACATCTCTAAGCAATTTTGAATGGCATTTTTGGCCGTTTCTAACCCATTGTTGCAGATCTCTAAGCATTTTTAAGACTTTTTTGTCCTTTTCTATGCAGTTTGTGCATCTCTAACCATTTTGAAGCCATTTTTGGCCATTTCTAACCCTTTTTTGCTAATCTCTAAGCACTTTCAAGCCATTTTTAGCATTTCTAACCCATGTTTGCACATCTCGAAGCAATTTTGAATGGCATTTTTGGCCGTTTCTAACCCATTTTTGCAAATCCCTAAGCACTTTAAAGCCATTTTCAGCATTTCTAACTCGTTATTGCACATCTCTATGCACTTTTAAGCCATTTTGGCCATTCCTAACCCATTTTTGCACATCTCTAAGCACTTTTAAACCATTTTTGGTCCATTTCTAACCCATGTTTGCACATCTCTAAGCAATTTTGAATGGCATTTTTGGCCGTTTCTAACCATTTTTGCAAATCCCTAAGCACTTTAAAGCCATTTTTGGCATTTCTAACCCGTTTTTGGAAATCTCTAAGCACTTTAAAGCCATGTTTGGCATTTCGAACCCATTTTTGCACATCTCTAAGCACTTTTAAACCATTTTTGGCCATTTCTAACCCATGCTTGCTCATCTCTAAGCAATTTTGAATGACATTTTTGGCCATTTCTAACCCATTTTTGCCGATCTCTACGAACTTTTAAGCCTTTTTTGGCCTTTTCTATCCCGTCTGCACATCTCTAACAATTTTGAAGCCATTTTTGGCCATTTCTAACTCATGTTTGCTCATCCCTAAGCAATTCTGAATTGCATTTTTCGCTGTTTCTAACCCATTTTTGCAGATCTCTACGAACTTTTATGCCTTTTTTGGCCTTTTCTATCCAGTTTGCACATCTCTAACCATTTTGAAGCCATTTTTGGCCATTTCTAACCCTTTTTTGCAAATCTCTAAGCACCTTAAAGCCATTTTTAGCATTTCTAACCCATGTTTGCAAATCTCTAAGCACTTTCAAGCCATTTTTAGCATTTCTAACCCATGTTTGCACATCTCTAAGCAATTTTGAATGACATTTTTGGCCATTTCTAACCCATTTTTGCCGATCTCTACTAACTTTTAAGCCTTTTTTGGCCTTTTCTATCCCGTCTGCACATCTCTACCCATTTCAAAGCCATTTTTGGCCATTTCTAACTCATGTTTGCTCATCCCTAAGCAATTCTGAATTGCATTTTTCGCTGTTTCTAACCCATTTTTGCAGATCTCTACGAACTTTTATGCCTTTTTTGGCCTTTTCTATCCAGTTTGCACACCTCTAACCATTTTGAAGCCATTTTTGGCCATTTCTAACCTTTTTTTGCAAATCTCTAAGCACTTTAAAGCCATTTTTAGCATTTCTAACCTATTTTTGCAAATCTCTAAGCACTTTCAAGCCATTTTTAGCATTTCTAACCCATGTTTGCACATCTCTAAGCAATTTTGAATGGCATTTTTGGACGTTTCTAACCCATGTTTGCACATCTCTAAGCAATTTTGAATGGCATTTTTGGCCGTTTCTAACCCATTTTTGCAAATCCCTAAGCACTTTAAAGCCTTTTTTGGCTTTTTCTTTCCAGTTTGCACATCTCTACCCATTTCAAAGCCATTTTTGGCCATTTCTAACCCTTTTTTGCTAATGTCTAAGCACTTTAAAGCCATTTTGGCCATTTCTAACCAATTTTTGCAAATCCCAAAGCACTTTAAAGCCATTTTTGGCATTTGTAACCCATGTTTGCACATCTCTAAGCAATTTTGAATGGCATTTTTGGCCGTTTCTAACCCATTGTTGCAGATCTCTAAGCATTTTTAAGACTTTTTTGTCCTTTTCTATGCAGTTTGTGCATCTCTAACCATTTTGAAGCCATTTTTGGCCATTTCTAACCCTTTTTTGCTAATCTCTAAGCACTTTCAAGCCATTTTTAGCATTTCTAACCCATGTTTGCACATCTCGAAGCAATTTTGAATGGCATTTTTGGCCGTTTCTAACCCATTTTTGCAAATCCCTAAGCACTTTAAAGCCATTTTCAGCATTTCTAACTCGTTATTGCACATCTCTATGCACTTTTAAGCCATTTTGGCCATTCCTAACCCATTTTTGCACATCTCTAAGCACTTTTAAACCATTTTTGGTCCATTTCTAACCCATGTTTGCACATCTCTAAGCAATTTTGAATGGCATTTTTGGCCGTTTCTAACCATTTTTGCAAATCCCTAAGCACTTTAAAGCCATTTTTGGCATTTCTAACCCGTTTTTGGAAATCTCTAAGCACTTTAAAGCCATGTTTGGCATTTCGAACCCATTTTTGCACATCTCTAAGCACTTTTAAACCATTTTTGGCCATTTCTAACCCATGCTTGCTCATCTCTAAGCAATTTTGAATGACATTTTTGGCCATTTCTAACCCATTTTTGCCGATCTCTACGAACTTTTAAGCCTTTTTTGGCCTTTTCTATCCCGTCTGCACATCTCTAACAATTTTGAAGCCATTTTTGGCCATTTCTAACTCATGTTTGCTCATCCCTAAGCAATTCTGAATTGCATTTTTCGCTGTTTCTATCCCATTTTTGCAGATCTCTACGAACTTTTATGCCTTTTTTGGCCTTTTCTATCCAGTTTGCACATCTCTAACCATTTTGAAGCCATTTTTGGCCATTTCTAACCCTTTTTTGCAAATCTCTAAGCACCTTAAAGCCATTTTTAGCATTTCTAACCCATGTTTGCAAATCTCTAAGCACTTTCAAGCCATTTTTAGCATTTCTAACCCATGTTTGCACATCTCTAAGCAATTTTGAATGACATTTTTGGCCATTTCTAACCCATTTTTGCCGATCTCTACTAACTTTTAAGCCTTTTTTGGCCTTTTCTATCCCATCTGCACATCTCTAACAATTATGAAGCCATTTTTGGCCATTTCTAACTCATGTTTGCTCATCCCTAAGCAATTCTGAATTGCATTTTTCGCTGTTTCTAACCCATTTTTGCAGATCTCTACGAACTTTTATGCCTTTTTTGGCCTTTTCTATCCAGTTTGCACACCTCTAACCATTTTGAAGCCATTTTTGGCCATTTCTAACCTTTTTTTGCAAATCTCTAAGCACTTTAAAGCCATTTTTAGCATTTCTAACCTATTTTTGCAAATCTCTAAGCACTTTCAAGCCATTTTTAGCATTTCTAACCCATGTTTGCACATCTCTAAGCAATTTTGAATGGCATTTTTGGACGTTTCTAACCCTTGTTTGCACATCTCTAAGCAATTTTGAATGGCATTTTTGGCCGTTTCTAACCCATTTTTGCAAATCCCTAAGCACTTTAAAGCCTTTTTTGGCTTTTTCTTTCCAGTTTGCACATCTCTACCCATTTCAAAGCCATTTTTGGCCATTTCTAACCCTTTTTTGCTAATGTCTAAGCACTTTAAAGCCATTTTGGCCATTTCTAACCAATTTTTGCAAATCCCAAAGCACTTTAAAGCCATTTTTGGCATTTGTAACCCATGTTTGCACATCTCTAAGCAATTTTGAATGGCATTTTTGGCCGTTTCTAACCCATTGTTGCAGATCTCTAAGCATTTTTAAGACTTTTTTGTCCTTTTCTATGCAGTTTGTGCATCTCTAACCATTTTGAAGCCATTTTTGGCCATTTCTAACCCTTTTTTGCTAATCTCTAAGCACTTTCAAGCCATTTTTAGCATTTCTAACCCATGTTTGCACATCTCGAAGCAATTTTGAATGGCATTTTTGGACGTTTCTAACCCATTTTTGCAAATCCCTAAGCACTTTAAAGCCATTTTCAGCATTTCTAACTCGTTATTGCACATCTCTATGCACTTTTAAGCCATTTTGGCCATTCCTAACCCATTTTTGCACATCTCTAAGCACTTTTAAACCATTTTTTGTCCATTTCTAACCCATGTTTGCACATCTCTAAGCAATTTTGAATGGCATTTTTGGCCGTTTCTAACCATTTTTGCAAATCCCTAAGCACTTTAAAGCCATTTTTGGCATTTCTAACCCGTTTTTGGAAATCTCTAAGCACTTTAAAGCCATGTTTGGCATTTCGAACCCATTTTTGCACATCTCTAAGCACTTTTAAACCATTTTTGGCCATTTCTAACCCATGCTTGCTCATCTCTAAGCAATTTTGAATGACATTTTTGGCCATTTCTAACCCATTTTTGCCGATCTCTACGAACTTTTAAGCCTTTTTTGGCCTTTTCTATCCCGTCTGCACATCTCTAACAATTTTGAAGCCATTTTTGGCCATTTCTAACTCATGTTTGCTCATCCCTAAGCAATTCTGAATTGCATTTTTCGCTGTTTCTATCCCATTTTTGCAGATCTCTACGAACTTTTATGCCTTTTTTGGCCTTTTCTATCCAGTTTGCACATCTCTAACCATTTTGAAGCCATTTTTGGCCATTTCTAACCTGTTTTTGCAAATCTCTAAGCACTTTAAAGCCATTTTGGCCATTTCTAACCCATTTTTGCAAATCTCTAAGCACTTTCAAGCCATTTTTAGCATTTCTAACCCATGTTTGCACATCTCTAAGCAATTTTGAATGGCATTTTTGGCCGTTTCTAACCCATTTTTGCAAATCCCTAAGCACTTTAAAGCCTTTTTTGGCTTTTTCTTTCCCGTTTGCACATCTCTACCCATTTCAAAGCCATTTTTGGCCATTTCTAACCCTTTTTTGCTAATGTCTAAGCACTTTAAAGCCATTTTGGCCATTTCTAACCAATTTTTGCAAATCCCAAAGCACTTTAAAGCCATTTTTGGCATTTGTAACCCATGTTTGCACATCTCTAAGCAATTTTGAATGGCATTTTTGGCCGTTTCTAACCCATTGTTGCAGATCTCTAAGCATTTGTAAGACTTTTTTGTCCTTTTCTATGCAGTTTGTGCATCTCTAACCATTTTGAAGCCATTTTTGGCCATTTCTAACCCTTTTTTGCTAATCTCTAAGCACTTTCAAGCCATTTTTAGCATTTCTAACCCATGTTTGCACATCTCGAAGCAATTTTGAATGGCATTTTTGGACGTTTCTAACCCATTTTTGCAAATCCCTAAGCACTTTAAAGCCATTTTCAGCATTTCTAACTCGTTATTGCACATCTCTATGCACTTTTAAGCCATTTTGGCCATTCCTAACCCATTTTTGCACATCTCTAAGCACTTTTAAACCATTTTTTGTCCATTTCTAACCCATGTTTGCACATCTCTAAGCAATTTTGAATGGCATTTTTGGCCGTTTCTAACCATTTTTGCAAATCCCTAAGCACTTTAAAGCCATTTTTGGCATTTCTAACCCGTTTTTGGAAATCTCTAAGCACTTTAAAGCCATGTTTGGCATTTCGAACCCATTTTTGCACATCTCTAAGCACTTTTAAACCATTTTTGGCCATTTCTAACCCATGCTTGCTCATCTCTAAGCAATTTTGAATGACATTTTTGGCCATTTCTAACCCATTTTTGCCGATCTCTACGAACTTTTAAGCCTTTTTTGGCCTTTTCTATCCCGTCTGCACATCTCTAACAATTTTGAAGCCATTTTTGGCCATTTCTAACTCATGTTTGCTCATCCCTAAGCAATTCTGAATTGCATTTTTCGCTGTTTCTATCCCATTTTTGCAGATCTCTACGAACTTTTATGCCTTTTTTGGCCTTTTCTATCCAGTTTGCACATCTCTAACCATTTTGAAGCCATTTTTGGCCATTTCTAACCCTTTTTTGCAAATCTCTAAGCACCTTAAAGCCATTTTTAGCATTTCTAACCCATGTTTGCAAATCTCTAAGCACTTTCAAGCCATTTTTAGCATTTCTAACCCATGTTTGCACATCTCTAAGCAATTTTGAATGACATTTTTGGCCATTTCTAACCCATTTTTGCCGATCTCTACGAACTTTTAAGCCTTTTTTGGCCTTTTCTATCCCGTCTGCACATCTCTAACAATTATGAAGCCATTTTTGGCCATTTCTGACTCATGTTTGCTCATCCCTAAGCAATTCTGAATTGCATTTTTCGCTGTTTCTAACCCATTTTTGCAGATCTCTACGAACTTTTATGCCTTTTTTGGCCTTTTCTATCCAGTTTGCACACCTCTAACCATTTTGAAGCCATTTTTGGCCATTTCTAACCTTTTTTTGCAAATCTCTAAGCACTTTAAAGCCATTTTTAGCATTTCTAACCTATTTTTGCAAATCTCTAAGCACTTTCAAGCCATTTTTAGCATTTCTAACCCATGTTTGCACATATCTAAGCAATTTTGAATGGCATTTTTGGACGTTTCTAACCCATGTTTGCACATCTCTAAGCAATTTTGAATGGCATTTTTGGCCGTTTCTAACCCATTTTTGCAAATCCCTAAGCACTTTAAAGCCTTTTTTGGCTTTTTCTTTCCAGTTTGCACATCTCTACCCATTTCAAAGCCATTTTTGGCCATTTCTAACCCTTTTTTGCTAATGTCTAAGCACTTTAAAGCCATTTTGGCCATTTCTAACCAATTTTTGCAAATCCCAAAGCACTTTAAAGCCATTTTTGGCATTTGTAACCCATGTTTGCACATCTCTAAGCAATTTTGAATGGCATTTTTGGCCGTTTCTAACCCATTGTTGCAGATCTCTAAGCATTTTTAAGACTTTTTTGTCCTTTTCTATGCAGTTTGTGCATCTCTAACCATTTTGAAGCCATTTTTGGCCATTTCTAACCCTTTTTTGCTAATCTCTAAGCACTTTCAAGCCATTTTTAGCATTTCTAACCCATGTTTGCACATCTCGAAGCAATTTTGAATGGCATTTTTGGCCGTTTCTAACCCATTTTTGCAAATCCCTAAGCACTTTAAAGCCATTTTCAGCATTTCTAACTCGTTATTGCACATCTCTATGCACTTTTAAGCCATTTTGGCCATTCCTAACCCATTTTTGCACATCTCTAAGCACTTTTAAACCATTTTTGGTCCATTTCTAACCCATGTTTGCACATCTCTAAGCAATTTTGAATGGCATTTTTGGCCGTTTCTAACCATTTTTGCAAATCCCTAAGCACTTTAAAGCCATTTTTGGCATTTCTAACCCGTTTTTGGAAATCTCTAAGCACTTTAAAGCCATGTTTGGCATTTCGAACCCATTTTTGCACATCTCTAAGCACTTTTAAACCATTTTTGGCCATTTCTAACCCATGCTTGCTCATCTCTAAGCAATTTTGAATGACATTTTTGGCCATTTCTAACCCATTTTTGCCGATCTCTACGAACTTTTAAGCCTTTTTTGGCCTTTTCTATCCCGTCTGCACATCTCTAACAATTTTGAAGCCATTTTTGGCCATTTCTAACTCATGTTTGCTCATCCCTAAGCAATTCTGAATTGCATTTTTCGCTGTTTCTATCCCATTTTTGCAGATCTCTACGAACTTTTATGCCTTTTTTGGCCTTTTCTATCCAGTTTGCACATCTCTAACCATTTTGAAGCCATTTTTGGCCATTTCTAACCCTTTTTTGCAAATCTCTAAGCACCTTAAAGCCATTTTTAGCATTTCTAACCCATTTTTGCAAATCTCTAAGCACTTTCAAGCCATTTTTAGCATTTCTAACCCATGTTTGCACATCTCTAAGCAATTTTGAATGGCATTTTTGGAGGTTTCTAACCCATGTTTGCACATCTCTAAGCAATTTTGAATGGCATTTTTGGCCGTTTCTAACCCATTTTTGCAAATCCCTTAGCACTTTAAAGCCTTTTTTGGCTTTTTCTTTCCAGTTTGCACATCTCTACCCATTTCAAAGCCATTTTTGGCCATTTCTAACCCTTTTTTGCTAATGTCTAAGCACTTTAAAGCCATTTTGGCCATTTCTAACCAATTTTTGCAAATCCCAAAGCACTTTAAAGCCATTTTTGGCATTTGTAACCCATGTTTGCACATCTCTAAGCAATTTTGAATGGCATTTTTGGCCGTTTCTAACCCATTGTTGCAGATCTCTAAGCATTTTTAAGACTTTTTTGTCCTTTTCTATGCAGTTTGTGCATCTCTAACCATTTTGAAGCCATTTTTGGCCATTTCTAACCCTTTTTTGCTAATCTCTAAGCACTTTCAAGCCATTTTTAGCATTTCTAACCCATGTTTGCACATCTCGAAGCAATTTTGAATGGCATTTTTGGCCGTTTCTAACCCATTTTTGCAAATCCCTAAGCACTTTAAAGCCATTTTCAGCATTTCTAACTCGTTATTGCACATCTCTATGCACTTTTAAGCCATTTTGGCCATTCCTAACCCATTTTTGCACATCTCTAAGCACTTTTAAACCGTTTTTGGTCCATTTCTAACCCATGTTTGCACATCTCTAAGCAATTTTGAATGGCATTTTTGGCCGTTTCTAACCATTTTTGCAAATCCCTAAGCACTTTAAAGCCATTTTTGGCATTTCTAACCCGTTTTTGGAAATCTCTAAGCACTTTAAAGCCATGTTTGGCATTTCGAACCCATTTTTGCACATCTCTAAGCACTTTTAAACCATTTTTGGCCATTTCTAACCCATGCTTGCTCATCTCTAAGCAATTTTGAATGACATTTTTGGCCATTTCTAACCCATTTTTGCCGATCTCTACGAACTTTTAAGCCTTTTTTGGCCTTTTCTATCCCGTCTGCACATCTCTAACAATTTTGAAGCCATTTTTGGCCATTTCTAACTCATGTTTGCTCATCCCTAAGCAATTCTGAATTGCATTTTTCGCTGTTTCTAACCCATTTTTGCAGATCTCTACGAACTTTTATGCCTTTTTTGGCCTTTTCTATCCAGTTTGCACATCTCTAACCATTTTGAAGCCATTTTTGGCCATTTCTAACCCTTTTTTGCAAATCTCTAAGCACCTTAAAGCCATTTTTAGCATTTCTAACCCATGTTTGCAAATCTCTAAGCACTTTCAAGCCATTTTTAGCATTTCTAACCCATGTTTGCACATCTCTAAGCAATTTTGAATGACATTTTTGGCCATTTCTAACCCATTTTTGCCGATCTCTACTAACTTTTAAGCCTTTTTTGGCCTTTTCTATCCCATCTGCACATCTCTAACAATTATGAAGCCATTTTTGGCCATTTCTAACTCATGTTTGCTCATCCCTAAGCAATTCTGAATTGCATTTTTCGCTGTTTCTAACCCATTTTTGCAGATCTCTACGAACTTTTATGCCTTTTTTGGCCTTTTCTATCCAGTTTGCACACCTCTAACCATTTTGAAGCCATTTTTGGCCATTTCTAACCTTTTTTTGCAAATCTCTAAGCACTTTAAAGCCATTTTTAGCATTTCTAACCTATTTTTGCAAATCTCTAAGCACTTTCAAGCCATTTTTAGCATTTCTAACCCATGTTTGCACATCTCTAAGCAATTTTGAATGGCATTTTTGGACGTTTCTAACCCTTGTTTGCACATCTCTAAGCAATTTTGAATGGCATTTTTGGCCGTTTCTAACCCATTTTTGCAAATCCCTAAGCACTTTAAAGCCTTTTTTGGCTTTTTCTTTCCAGTTTGCACATCTCTACCCATTTCAAAGCCATTTTTGGCCATTTCTAACCCTTTTTTGCTAATGTCTAAGCACTTTAAAGCCATTTTGGCCATTTCTAACCAATTTTTGCAAATCCCAAAGCACTTTAAAGCCATTTTTGGCATTTGTAACCCATGTTTGCACATCTCTAAGCAATTTTGAATGGCATTTTTGGCCGTTTCTAACCCATTGTTGCAGATCTCTAAGCATTTTTAAGACTTTTTTGTCCTTTTCTATGCAGTTTGTGCATCTCTAACCATTTTGAAGCCATTTTTGGCCATTTCTAACCCTTTTTTGCTAATCTCTAAGCACTTTCAAGCCATTTTTAGCATTTCTAACCCATGTTTGCACATCTCGAAGCAATTTTGAATGGCATTTTTGGACGTTTCTAACCCATTTTTGCAAATCCCTAAGCACTTTAAAGCCATTTTCAGCATTTCTAACTCGTTATTGCACATCTCTATGCACTTTTAAGCCATTTTGGCCATTCCTAACCCATTTTTGCACATCTCTAAGCACTTTTAAACCATTTTTTGTCCATTTCTAACCCATGTTTGCACATCTCTAAGCAATTTTGAATGGCATTTTTGGCCGTTTCTAACCATTTTTGCAAATCCCTAAGCACTTTAAAGCCATTTTTGGCATTTCTAACCCGTTTTTGGAAATCTCTAAGCACTTTAAAGCCATGTTTGGCATTTCGAACCCATTTTTGCACATCTCTAAGCACTTTTAAACCATTTTTGGCCATTTCTAACCCATGCTTGCTCATCTCTAAGCAATTTTGAATGACATTTTTGGCCATTTCTAACCCATTTTTGCCGATCTCTACGAACTTTTAAGCCTTTTTTGGCCTTTTCTATCCCGTCTGCACATCTCTAACAATTTTGAAGCCATTTTTGGCCATTTCTAACTCATGTTTGCTCATCCCTAAGCAATTCTGAATTGCATTTTTCGCTGTTTCTATCCCATTTTTGCAGATCTCTACGAACTTTTATGCCTTTTTTGGCCTTTTCTATCCAGTTTGCACATCTCTAACCATTTTGAAGCCATTTTTGGCCATTTCTAACCTGTTTTTGCAAATCTCTAAGCACTTTAAAGCCATTTTGGCCATTTCTAACCCATTTTTGCAAATCTCTAAGCACTTTCAAGCCATTTTTAGCATTTCTAACCCATGTTTGCACATCTCTAAGCAATTTTGAATGGCATTTTTGGCCGTTTCTAACCCATTTTTGCAAATCCCTAAGCACTTTAAAGCCTTTTTTGGCTTTTTCTTTCCAGTTTGCACATCTCTACCCATTTCAAAGCCATTTTTGGCCATTTCTAACCCTTTTTTGCTAATGTCTAAGCACTTTAAAGCCATTTTGGCCATTTCTAACCAATTTTTGCAAATCCCAAAGCACTTTAAAGCCATTTTTGGCATTTGTAACCCATGTTTGCACATCTCTAAGCAATTTTGAATGGCATTTTTGGCCGTTTCTAACCCATTGTTGCAGATCTCTAAGCATTTTTAAGACTTTTTTGTCCTTTTCTATGCAGTTTGTGCATCTCTAACCATTTTGAAGCCATTTTTGGCCATTTCTAACCCTTTTTTGCTAATCTCTAAGCACTTTCAAGCCATTTTTAGCATTTCTAACCCATGTTTGCACATCTCGAAGCAATTTTGAATGGCATTTTTGGACGTTTCTAACCCATTTTTGCAAATCCCTAAGCACTTTAAAGCCATTTTCAGCATTTCTAACTCGTTATTGCACATCTCTATGCACTTTTAAGCCATTTTGGCCATTCCTAACCCATTTTTGCACATCTCTAAGCACTTTTAAACCATTTTTTGTCCATTTCTAACCCATGTTTGCACATCTCTAAGCAATTTTGAATGGCATTTTTGGCCGTTTCTAACCATTTTTGCAAATCCCTAAGCACTTTAAAGCCATTTTTGGCATTTCTAACCCGTTTTTGGAAATCTCTAAGCAC
Source organism: Lathamus discolor (assembly GCF_037157495.1). NCBI lineage: Eukaryota > Metazoa > Chordata > Aves > Psittaciformes > Psittacidae > Lathamus > Lathamus discolor. The sequence goes on from NC_088908.1 coordinate 30,436,837, forward strand.
TTTAAAGCCATGTTTGGCATTTCGAACCCATTTTTGCACATCTCTAAGCACTTTTAAACCATTTTTGGCCATTTCTAACCCATGCTTGCTCATCTCTAAGCAATTTTGAATGACATTTTTGGCCATTTCTAACCCATTTTTGCCGATCTCTACGAACTTTTAAGCCTTTTTTGGCCTTTTCTATCCCGTCTGCACATCTCTAACAATTTTGAAGCCATTTTTGGCCATTTCTAACTCATGTTTGCTCATCCCTAAGCAATTCTGAATTGCATTTTTCGCTGTTTCTATCCCATTTTTGCAGATCTCTACGAACTTTTATGCCTTTTTTGGCCTTTTCTATCCAGTTTGCACATCTCTAACCATTTTGAAGCCATTTTTGGCCATTTCTAACCCTTTTTTGCAAATCTCTAAGCACCTTAAAGCCATTTTTAGCATTTCTAACCCATGTTTGCAAATCTCTAAGCACTTTCAAGCCATTTTTAGCATTTCTAACCCATGTTTGCACATCTCTAAGCAATTTTGAATGACATTTTTGGCCATTTCTAACCCATTTTTGCCGATCTCTACGAACTTTTAAGCCTTTTTTGGCCTTTTCTATCCCGTCTGCACATCTCTAACAATTATGAAGCCATTTTTGGCCATTTCTGACTCATGTTTGCTCATCCCTAAGCAATTCTGAATTGCATTTTTCGCTGTTTCTAACCCATTTTTGCAGATCTCTACGAACTTTTATGCCTTTTTTGGCCTTTTCTATCCAGTTTGCACACCTCTAACCATTTTGAAGCCATTTTTGGCCATTTCTAACCTTTTTTTGCAAATCTCTAAGCACTTTAAAGCCATTTTTAGCATTTCTAACCTATTTTTGCAAATCTCTAAGCACTTTCAAGCCATTTTTAGCATTTCTAACCCATGTTTGCACATATCTAAGCAATTTTGAATGGCATTTTTGGACGTTTCTAACCCATGTTTGCACATCTCTAAGCAATTTTGAATGGCATTTTTGGCCGTTTCTAACCCATTTTTGCAAATCCCTAAGCACTTTAAAGCCTTTTTTGGCTTTTTCTTTCCAGTTTGCACATCTCTACCCATTTCAAAGCCATTTTTGGCCATTTCTAACCCTTTTTTGCTAATGTCTAAGCACTTTAAAGCCATTTTGGCCATTTCTAACCAATTTTTGCAAATCCCAAAGCACTTTAAAGCCATTTTTGGCATTTGTAACCCATGTTTGCACATCTCTAAGCAATTTTGAATGGCATTTTTGGCCGTTTCTAACCCATTGTTGCAGATCTCTAAGCATTTTTAAGACTTTTTTGTCCTTTTCTATGCAGTTTGTGCATCTCTAACCATTTTGAAGCCATTTTTGGCCATTTCTAACCCTTTTTTGCTAATCTCTAAGCACTTTCAAGCCATTTTTAGCATTTCTAACCCATGTTTGCACATCTCGAAGCAATTTTGAATGGCATTTTTGGACGTTTCTAACCCATTTTTGCAAATCCCTAAGCACTTTAAAGCCATTTTCAGCATTTCTAACTCGTTATTGCACATCTCTATGCACTTTTAAGCCATTTTGGCCATTCCTAACCCATTTTTGCACATCTCTAAGCACTTTTAAACCATTTTTTGTCCATTTCTAACCCATGTTTGCACATCTCTAAGCAATTTTGAATGGCATTTTTGGCCGTTTCTAACCATTTTTGCAAATCCCTAAGCACTTTAAAGCCATTTTTGGCATTTCTAACCCGTTTTTGGAAATCTCTAAGCACTTTAAAGCCATGTTTGGCATTTCGAACCCATTTTTGCACATCTCTAAGCACTTTTAAACCATTTTTGGCCATTTCTAACCCATGCTTGCTCATCTCTAAGCAATTTTGAATGACATTTTTGGCCATTTCTAACCCATTTTTGCCGATCTCTACGAACTTTTAAGCCTTTTTTGGCCTTTTCTATCCCGTCTGCACATCTCTAACAATTTTGAAGCCATTTTTGGCCATTTCTAACTCATGTTTGCTCATCCCTAAGCAATTCTGAATTGCATTTTTCGCTGTTTCTATCCCATTTTTGCAGATCTCTACGAACTTTTATGCCTTTTTTGGCCTTTTCTATCCAGTTTGCACATCTCTAACCATTTTGAAGCCATTTTTGGCCATTTCTAACCCTTTTTTGCAAATCTCTAAGCACTTTAAAGCCATTTTTAGCATTTCTAACCCATGTTTGCACATCTCTAAGCAATTTTGAATGGCATTTTTGGACGTTTCTAACCCATGTTTGCACATCTCTAAGCAATTTTGAATGGCATTTTTGGCCGTTTCTAACCCATTTTTGCAAATCCCTAAGCACTTTAAAGCCATTTTTGGCATTTGTAACCCATGTTTGCACATCTCTAAGCAATTTTGAATGGCATTTTTGGCCGTTTCTAACCCATTGTTGCAGATCTCTAAGCATTTTTAAGACTTTTTTGTCCTTTTCTATGCAGTTTGTGCATCTCTAACCATTTTGAAGCCATTTTTGGCCATTTCTAACCCTTTTTTGCTAATCTCTAAGCACTTTCAAGCCATTTTTAGCATTTCTAACCCATGTTTGCACATCTCGAAGCAATTTTGAATGGCATTTTTGGACGTTTCTAACCCATTTTTGCAAATCCCTAAGCACTTTAAAGCCATTTTCAGCATTTCTAACTCGTTATTGCACATCTCTATGCACTTTTAAGCCATTTTGGCCATTCCTAACCCATTTTTGCACATCTCTAAGCACTTTGAAACCATTTTTTGTCCATTTCTAACCCATGTTTGCACATCTCTAAGCAATTTTGAATGGCATTTTTGGCCGTTTCTAACCATTTTTGCAAATCCCTAAGCACTTTAAAGCCATTTTTGGCATTTCTAACCCGTTTTTGGAAATCTCTAAGCACTTTAAAGCCATGTTTGGCATTTCGAACCCATTTTTGCACATCTCTAAGCACTTTTAAACCATTTTTGGCCATTTCTAACCCATGCTTGCTCATCTCTAAGCAATTTTGAATGACATTTTTGGCCATTTCTAACCCATTTTTGCCGATCTCTACGAACTTTTAAGCCTTTTTTGGCCTTTTCTATCCCGTCTGCACATCTCTAACAATTTTGAAGCCATTTTTGGCCATTTCTAACTCATGTTTGCTCATCCCTAAGCAATTCTGAATTGCATTTTTCGCTGTTTCTATCCCATTTTTGCAGATCTCTACGAACTTTTATGCCTTTTTTGGCCTTTTCTATCCAGTTTGCACATCTCTAACCATTTTGAAGCCATTTTTGGCCATTTCTAACCCTTTTTTGCAAATCTCTAAGCACCTTAATGCCATTTTTAGCATTTCTAACCCATGTTTGCAAATCTCTAAGCACTTTCAAGCCATTTTTAGCATTTCTAACCCATGTTTGCACATCTCTAAGCAATTTTGAATGGCATTTTTGGACGTTTCTAACCCATGTTTGCACATCTCTAAGCAATTTTGAATGGCATTTTTGGCCGTTTCTAACCCATTTTTGCAAATCCCTAAGCACTTTAAAGCCTTTTTTGGCTTTTTCTTTCCAGTTTGCACATCTCTACCCATTTCAAAGCCATTTTTGGCCATTTCTAACCCTTTTTTGCTAATGTCTAAGCACTTTAAAGCCATTTTGGCCATTTCTAACCAATTTTTGCAAATCCCAAAGCACTTTAAAGCCATTTTTGGCATTTGTAACCCATGTTTGCACATCTCTAAGCAATTTTGAATGGCATTTTTGGCCGTTTCTAACCCATTGTTGCAGATCTCTAAGCATTTTTAAGACTTTTTTGTCCTTTTCTATGCTGTTTGTGCATCTCTAACCATTTTGAAGCCATTTTTGGCCATTTCTAACCCTTTTTTGCTAATCTCTAAGCACTTTCAAGCCATTTTTAGCATTTCTAACCCATGTTTGCACATCTCGAAGCAATTTTGAATGGCATTTTTGGACGTTTCTAACCCATTTTTGCAAATCCCTAAGCACTTTAAAGCCATTTTCAGCATTTCTAACTCGTTATTGCACATCTCTATGCACTTTTAAGCCATTTTGGCAATTCCTAACCCATTTTTGCACATCTCTAAGCACTTTTAAACCATTTTTTGTCCATTTCTAACCCATGTTTGCACATCTCTAAGCAATTTTGAATGGCATTTTTGGCCGTTTCTAACCCATTTTTGCAAATCCCTAAGCACTTTAAAGCCTTTTTTGGCTTTTTCTTTCCCGTTTGCACATCTCTACCCATTTCAAAGCCATTTTTGGCCATTTCTAACCCTTTTTTGCTAATGTCTAAGCACTTTAAAGCCATTTTGGCCATTTCTAACCAATTTTTGCAAATCCCAAAGCACTTTAAAGCCATTTTTGGCATTTGTAACCCATGTTTGCACATCTCTAAGCAATTTTGAATGGCATTTTTGGCCGTTTCTAACCCATTGTTGCAGATCTCTAAGCATTTGTAAGACTTTTTTGTCCTTTTCTATGCAGTTTGTGCATCTCTAACCATTTTGAAGCCATTTTTGGCCATTTCTAACCCTTTTTTGCTAATCTCTAAGCACTTTCAAGCCATTTTTAGCATTTCTAACCCATGTTTGCACATCTCGAAGCAATTTTGAATGGCATTTTTGGACGTTTCTAACCCATTTTTGCAAATCCCTAAGCACTTTAAAGCCATTTTCAGCATTTCTAACTCGTTATTGCACATCTCTATGCACTTTTAAGCCATTTTGGCCATTCCTAACCCATTTTTGCACATCTCTAAGCACTTTTAAACCATTTTTGGTCCATTTCTAACCCATGTTTGCACATCTCTAAGCAATTTTGAATGGCATTTTTGGCCGTTTCTAACCATTTTTGCAAATCCCTAAGCACTTTAAAGCCATTTTTGGCATTTCTAACCCGTTTTTGGAAATCTCTAAGCACTTTAAAGCCATGTTTGGCATTTCGAACCCATTTTTGCACATCTCTAAGCACTTTTAAACCATTTTTGGCCATTTCTAACCCATGCTTGCTCATCTCTAAGCAATTTTGAATGACATTTTTGGCCATTTCTAACCCATTTTTGCCGATCTCTACGAACTTTTAAGCCTTTTTTGGCCTTTTCTATCCCGTCTGCACATCTCTAACAATTTTGAAGCCATTTTTGGCCATTTCTAACTCATGTTTGCTCATCCCTAAGCAATTCTGAATTGCATTTTTCGCTGTTTCTATCCCATTTTTGCAGATCTCTACGAACTTTTATGCCTTTTTTGGCCTTTTCTATCCAGTTTGCACATCTCTAACCATTTTGAAGCCATTTTTGGCCATTTCTAACCCTTTTTTGCAAATCTCTAAGCACTTTAAAGCCATTTTTAGCATTTCTAACCCATGTTTGCACATCTCTAAGCAATTTTGAATGGCATTTTTGGACGTTTCTAACCCATGTTTGCACATCTCTAAGCAATTTTGAATGGCATTTTTGGCCGTTTCTAACCCATTTTTGCAAATCCCTAAGCACTTTAAAGCCTTTTTTGGCTTTTTCTTTCCAGTTTGCACATCTCTACCCATTTCAAAGCCATTTTTGGCCATTTCTAACCCTTTTTTGCTAATGTCTAAGCACTTTAAAGCCATTTTGGCCATTTCTAACCAATTTTTGCAAATCCCAAAGCACTTTAAAGCCATTTTTGGCATTTGTAACCCATGTTTGCACATCTCTAAGCAATTTTGAATGGCATTTTTGGCCGTTTCTAACCCATTGTTGCAGATCTCTAAGCATTTTTAAGACTTTTTTGTCCTTTTCTATGCAGTTTGTGCATCTCTAACCATTTTGAAGCCATTTTTGGCCATTTCTAACCCTTTTTTGCTAATCTCTAAGCACTTTCAAGCCATTTTTAGCATTTCTAACCCATGTTTGCACATCTCGAAGCAATTTTGAATGGCATTTTTGGACGTTTCTAACCCATTTTTGCAAATCCCTAAGCACTTTAAAGCCATTTTCAGCATTTCTAACTCGTTATTGCACATCTCTATGCACTTTTAAGCCATTTTGGCCATTCCTAACCCATTTTTGCACATCTCTAAGCACTTTTAAACCATTTTTTGTCCATTTCTAACCCATGTTTGCACATCTCTAAGCAATTTTGAATGGCATTTTTGGCCGTTTCTAACCATTTTTGCAAATCCCTAAGCACTTTAAAGCCATTTTTGGCATTTCTAACCCGTTTTTGGAAATCTCTAAGCACTTTAAAGCCATGTTTGGCATTTCGAACCCATTTTTGCACATCTCTAAGCACTTTTAAACCATTTTTGGCCATTTCTAACCCATGCTTGCTCATCTCTAAGCAATTTTGAATGACATTTTTGGCCATTTCTAACCCATTTTTGCCGATCTCTACGAACTTTTAAGCCTTTTTTGGCCTTTTCTATCCCGTCTGCACATCTCTAACAATTTTGAAGCCATTTTTGGCCATTTCTAACTCATGTTTGCTCATCCCTAAGCAATTCTGAATTGCATTTTTCGCTGTTTCTATCCCATTTTTGCAGATCTCTACGAACTTTTATGCCTTTTTTGGCCTTTTCTATCCAGTTTGCACATCTCTAACCATTTTGAAGCCATTTTTGGCCATTTCTAACCCTTTTTTGCAAATCTCTAAGCACTTTAAAGCCATTTTTAGCATTTCTAACCCATGTTTGCACATCTCTAAGCAATTTTGAATGGCATTTTTGGACGTTTCTAACCCATGTTTGCACATCTCTAAGCAATTTTGAATGGCATTTTTGGCCGTTTCTAACCCATTTTTGCAAATCCCTAAGCACTTTAAAGCCTTTTTTGGCTTTTTCTTTCCAGTTTGCACATCTCTACCCATTTCAAAGCCATTTTTGGCCATTTCTAACCCTTTTTTGCTAATGTCTAAGCACTTTAAAGCCATTTTGGCCATTTCTAACCAATTTTTGCAAATCCCAAAGCACTTTAAAGCCATTTTTGGCATTTGTAACCCATGTTTGCACATCTCTAAGCAATTTTGAATGGCATTTTTGGCCGTTTCTAACCCATTGTTGCAGATCTCTAAGCATTTTTAAGACTTTTTTGTCCTTTTCTATGCAGTTTGTGCATCTCTAACCATTTTGAAGCCATTTTTGGCCATTTCTAACCCTTTTTTGCTAATCTCTAAGCACTTTCAAGCCATTTTTAGCATTTCTAACCCATGTTTGCACATCTCGAAGCAATTTTGAATGGCATTTTTGGACGTTTCTAACCCATTTTTGCAAATCCCTAAGCACTTTAAAGCCATTTTCAGCATTTCTAACTCGTTATTGCACATCTCTATGCACTTTTAAGCCATTTTGGCCATTCCTAACCCATTTTTGCACATCTCTAAGCACTTTTAAACCATTTTTTGTCCATTTCTAACCCATGTTTGCACATCTCTAAGCAATTTTGAATGGCATTTTTGGCCGTTTCTAACCATTTTTGCAAATCCCTAAGCACTTTAAAGCCATTTTTGGCATTTCTAACCCGTTTTTGGAAATCTCTAAGCACTTTAAAGCCATGTTTGGCATTTCGAACCCATTTTTGCACATCTCTAAGCACTTTTAAACCATTTTTGGCCATTTCTAACCCATGCTTGCTCATCTCTAAGCAATTTTGAATGACATTTTTGGCCATTTCTAACCCATTTTTGCCGATCTCTACGAACTTTTAAGCCTTTTTTGGCCTTTTCTATCCCGTCTGCACATCTCTAACAATTTTGAAGCCATTTTTGGCCATTTCTAACTCATGTTTGCTCATCCCTAAGCAATTCTGAATTGCATTTTTCGCTGTTTCTATCCCATTTTTGCAGATCTCTACGAACTTTTATGCCTTTTTTGGCCTTTTCTATCCAGTTTGCACATCTCTAACCATTTTGAAGCCATTTTTGGCCATTTCTAACCCTTTTTTGCAAATCTCTAAGCACTTTAAAGCCATTTTTAGCATTTCTAACCCATTTTTGCAAATCTCTAAGCACTTTCAAGCCATTTTTAGCATTTCTAACCCATGTTTGCACATCTCTAAGCAATTTTGAATGGCATTTTTGGACGTTTCTAACCCATGTTTGCACATCTCTAAGCAATTTTGAATGGCATTTTTGGCCGTTTCTAACCCATTTTTGCAAATCCCTAAGCACTTTAAAGCCTTTTTTGGCTTTTTCTTTCCAGTTTGCACATCTCTACCCATTTCAAAGCCATTTTTGGCCATTTCTAACCCTTTTTTGCTAATGTCTAAGCACTTTAAAGCCATTTTGGCCATTTCTAACCAATTTTTGCAAATCCCAAAGCACTTTAAAGCCATTTTTGGCATTTGTAACCCATGTTTGCACATCTCTAAGCAATTTTGAATGGCATTTTTGGCCGTTTCTAACCCATTGTTGCAGATCTCTAAGCATTTTTAAGACTTTTTTGTCCTTTTCTATGCAGTTTGTGCATCTCTAACCATTTTGAAGCCATTTTTGGCCATTTCTAACCCTTTTTTGCTAATCTCTAAGCACTTTCAAGCCATTTTTAGCATTTCTAACCCATGTTTGCACATCTCGAAGCAATTTTGAATGGCATTTTTGGACGTTTCTAACCCATTTTTGCAAATCCCTAAGCACTTTAAAGCCATTTTCAGCATTTCTAACTCGTTATTGCACATCTCTATGCACTTTTAAGCCATTTTGGCAATTCCTAACCCATTTTTGCACATCTCTAAGCACTTTTAAACCATTTTTTGTCCATTTCTAACCCATGTTTGCACATCTCTAAGCAATTTTGAATGGCATTTTTGGCCGTTTCTAACCCATTTTTGCAAATCCCTAAGCACTTTAAAGCCTTTTTTGGCTTTTTCTTTCCCGTTTGCACATCTCTACCCATTTCAAAGCCATTTTTGGCCATTTCTAACCCTTTTTTGCTAATGTCTAAGCACTTTAAAGCCATTTTGGCCATTTCTAACCAATTTTTGCAAATCCCAAAGCACTTTAAAGCCATTTTTGGCATTTGTAACCCATGTTTGCACATCTCTAAGCAATTTTGAATGGCATTTTTGGCCGTTTCTAACCCATTGTTGCAGATCTCTAAGCATTTTTAAGACTTTTTTGTCCTTTTCTATGCAGTTTGTGCATCTCTAACCATTTTGAAGCCATTTTTGGCCATTTCTAACCCTTTTTTGGAAATCTCTAAGCACTTTAAAGCCATTTTTAGCATTTCTAACCCATGTTTGCACATCTCGAAGCAATTTTGAATGGCATTTTTGGACGTTTCTAACCCATTTTTGCAAATCCCTAAGCACTTTAAAGCCATTTTCAGCATTTCTAACTCGTTATTGCACATCTCTATGCACTTTTAAGCCATTTTGGCCATTCCTAACCCATTTTTGCACATCTCTAAGCACTTTTAAACCATTTTTTGTCCATTTCTAACCCATGTTTGCACATCTCTAAGCAATTTTGAATGGCATTTTTGGCCGTTTCTAACCATTTTTGCAAATCCCTAAGCACTTTAAAGCCATTTTTGGCATTTCTAACCCGTTTTTGGAAATCTCTAAGCACTTTAAAGCCATGTTTGGCATTTCGAACCCATTTTTGCACATCTCTAAGCACTTTTAAACCATTTTTGGCCATTTCTAACCCATGCTTGCTCATCTCTAAGCAATTTTGAATGACATTTTTGGCCATTTCTAACCCATTTTTGCCGATCTCTACGAACTTTTAAGCCTTTTTTGGCCTTTTCTATCCCGTCTGCACATCTCTAACAATTTTGAAGCCATTTTTGGCCATTTCTAACTCATGTTTGCTCATCCCTAAGCAATTCTGAATTGCATTTTTCGCTGTTTCTATCCCATTTTTGCAGATCTCTACGAACTTTTATGCCTTTTTTGGCCTTTTCTATCCAGTTTGCACATCTCTAACCATTTTGAAGCCATTTTTGGCCATTTCTAACCCTTTTTTGCAAATCTCTAAGCACTTTAAAGCCATTTTTAGCATTTCTAACCCATTTTTGCAAATCTCTAAGCACTTTCAAGCCATTTTTAGCATTTCTAACCCATGTTTGCACATCTCTAAGCAATTTTGAATGGCATTTTTGGACGTTTCTAACCCATGTTTGCACATCTCTAAGCAATTTTGAATGGCATTTTTGGCCGTTTCTAACCCATTTTTGCAAATCCCTAAGCACTTTAAAGCCTTTTTTGGCTTTTTCTTTCCAGTTTGCACATCTCTACCCATTTCAAAGCCATTTTTGGCCATTTCTAACCCTTTTTTGCTAATGTCTAAGCACTTTAAAGCCATTTTGGCCATTTCTAACCAATTTTTGCAAATCCCAAAGCACTTTAAAGCCATTTTTGGCATTTGTAACCCATGTTTGCACATCTCTAAGCAATTTTGAATGGCATTTTTGGCCGTTTCTAACCCATTGTTGCAGATCTCTAAGCATTTTTAAGACTTTTTTGTCCTTTTCTATGCAGTTTGTGCATCTCTAACCATTTTGAAGCCATTTTTGGCCATTTCTAACCCTTTTTTGCTAATCTCTAAGCACTTTCAAGCCATTTTTAGCATTTCTAACCCATGTTTGCACATCTCGAAGCAATTTTGAATGGCATTTTTGGACGTTTCTAACCCATTTTTGCAAATCCCTAAGCACTTTAAAGCCATTTTCAGCATTTCTAACTCGTTATTGCACATCTCTATGCACTTTTAAGCCATTTTGGCAATTCCTAACCCATTTTTGCACATCTCTAAGCACTTTTAAACCATTTTTTGTCCATTTCTAACCCATGTTTGCACATCTCTAAGCAATTTTGAATGGCATTTTTGGCCGTTTCTAACCCATTTTTGCAAATCCCTAAGCACTTTAAAGCCTTTTTTGGCTTTTTCTTTCCCGTTTGCACATCTCTACCCATTTCAAAGCCATTTTTGGCCATTTCTAACCCTTTTTTGCTAATGTCTAAGCACTTTAAAGCCATTTTGGCCATTTCTAACCAATTTTTGCAAATCCCAAAGCACTTTAAAGCCATTTTTGGCATTTGTAACCCATGTTTGCACATCTCTAAGCAATTTTGAATGGCATTTTTGGCCGTTTCTAACCCATTGTTGCAGATCTCTAAGCATTTTTAAGACTTTTTTGTCCTTTTCTATGCAGTTTGTGCATCTCTAACCATTTTGAAGCCATTTTTGGCCATTTCTAACCCTTTTTTGGAAATCTCTAAGCACTTTAAAGCCATTTTTAGCATTTCTAACCCATGTTTGCACATCTCGAAGCAATTTTGAATGGCATTTTTGGACGTTTCTAACCCATGCTTGCTCATCTCTAAGCAATTTTGAATGACATTTTTGGCCATTTCTAACCCATTTTTGCCGATCTCTACGAACTTTTAAGCCTTTTTTGGCCTTTTCTATCCCGTCTGCACATCTCTAACAATTTTGAAGCCATTTTTGGCCATTTCTAACTCATGTTTGCTCATCCCTAAGCAATTCTGAATTGCATTTTTCGCTGTTTCTATCCCATTTTTGCAGATCTCTACGAACTTTTATGCCTTTTTTGGCCTTTTCTATCCAGTTTGCACATCTCTAACCATTTTGAAGCCATTTTTGGCCATTTCTAACCCTTTTTTGCAAATCTCTAAGCACTTTAAAGCCATTTTTAGCATTTCTAACCCATGTTTGCACATCTCTAAGCAATTTTGAATGGCATTTTTGGACGTTTCTAACCCATGTTTGCACATCTCTAAGCAATTTTGAATGGCATTTTTGGCCGTTTCTAACCCATTTTTGCAAATCCCTAAGCACTTTAATGCCTTTTTTGGCTTTTTCTTTCCAGTTTGCACATCTCTACCCATTTCAAAGCCATTTTTGGCCATTTCTAACCCTTTTTTGCTAATGTCTAAGCACTTTAAAGCCATTTTGGCCATTTCTAACCAATTTTTGCAAATCCCAAAGCACTTTAAAGCCATTTTTGGCATTTGTAACCCATGTTTGCACATCTCTAAGCAATTTTGAATGGCATTTTTGGCCGTTTCTAACCCATTGTTGCAGATCTCTAAGCATTTTTAAGACTTTTTTGTCCTTTTCTATGCAGTTTGTGCATCTCTAACCATTTTGAAGCCATTTTTGGCCATTTCTAACCCTTTTTTGCTAATCTCTAAGCACTTTCAAGCCATTTTTAGCATTTCTAACCCATGTTTGCACATCTCGAAGCAATTTTGAATGGCATTTTTGGACGTTTCTAACCCATTTTTGCAAATCCCTAAGCACTTTAAAGCCATTTTCAGCATTTCTAACTCGTTATTGCACATCTCTATGCACTTTTAAGCCATTTTGGCCATTCCTAACCCATTTTTGCACATCTCTAAGCACTTTTAAACCATTTTTTGTCCATTTCTAACCCATGTTTGCACATCTCTAAGCAATTTTGAATGGCATTTTTGGCCGTTTCTAACCATTTTTGCAAATCCCTAAGCACTTTAAAGCCATTTTTGGCATTTCTAACCCGTTTTTGGAAATCTCTAAGCACTTTAAAGCCATGTTTGGCATTTCGAACCCATTTTTGCACATCTCTAAGCACTTTTAAACCATTTTTGGCCATTTCTAACCCATGCTTGCTCATCTCTAAGCAATTTTGAATGACATTTTTGGCCATTTCTAACCCATTTTTGCCGATCTCTACGAACTTTTAAGCCTTTTTTGGCCTTTTCTATCCCGTCTGCACATCTCTAACAATTTTGAAGCCATTTTTGGCCATTTCTAACTCATGTTTGCTCATCCCTAAGCAATTCTGAATTGCATTTTTCGCTGTTTCTATCCCATTTTTGCAGATCTCTACGAACTTTTATGCCTTTTTTGGCCTTTTCTATCCAGTTTGCACATCTCTAACCATTTTGAAGCCATTTTTGGCCATTTCTAACCCTTTTTTGCAAATCTCTAAGCACTTTAAAGCCATTTTTAGCATTTCTAACCCATGTTTGCACATCTCTAAGCAATTTTGAATGGCATTTTTGGACGTTTCTAACCCATGTTTGCACATCTCTAAGCAATTTTGAATGGCATTTTTGGACGTTTCTAACCCATGTTTGCACATCTCTAAGCAATTTTGAATGGCATTTTTGGAGGTTTCTAACCCATGTTTGCACATCTCTAAGCAATTTTGAATGGCATTTTTGGCCGTTTCTAACCCATTTTTGCAAATCCCTAAGCACTTTAAAGCCTTTTTTGGCTTTTTCTTTCCAGTTTGCACATCTCTACCCATTTCAAAGCCATTTTTGGCCATTTCTAACCCTTTTTTGCTAATGTCTAAGCACTTTAAAGCCATTTTGGCCATTTCTAACCAATTTTTGCAAATCCCAAAGCACTTTAAAGCCATTTTTGGCATTTGTAACCCATGTTTGCACATCTCTAAGCAATTTTGAATGGCATTTTTGGCCGTTTCTAACCCATTGTTGCAGATCTCTAAGCATTTTTAAGACTTTTTTGTCCTTTTCTATGCAGTTTGTGCATCTCTAACCATTTTGAAGCCATTTTTGGCCATTTCTAACCCTTTTTTGCTAATCTCTAAGCACTTTCAAGCCATTTTTAGCATTTCTAACCCATGTTTGCACATCTCGAAGCAATTTTGAATGGCATTTTTGGCCGTTTCTAACCCATTTTTGCAAATCCCTAAGCACTTTAAAGCCATTTTCAGCATTTCTAACTCGTTATTGCACATCTCTATGCACTTTTAAGCCATTTTGGCCATTCCTAACCCATTTTTGCACATCTCTAAGCACTTTTAAACCATTTTTGGTCCATTTCTAACCCATGTTTGCACATCTCTAAGCAATTTTGAATGGCATTTTTGGCCGTTTCTAACCATTTTTGCAAATCCCTAAGCACTTTAAAGCCATTTTTGGCATTTCTAACCCGTTTTTGGAAATCTCTAAACACTTTAAAGCCATGTTTGGCATTTCGAACCCATTTTTGCACATCTCTAAGCACTTTTAAACCATTTTTGGCCATTTCTAACCCATGCTTGCTCATCTCTAAGCAATTTTGAATGACATTTTTGGCCATTTCTAACCCATTTTTGCCGATCTCTACGAACTTTTAAGCCTTTTTTGGCCTTTTCTATCCCGTCTGCACATCTCTAACAATTTTGAAGCCATTTTTGGCCATTTCTAACTCATGTTTGCTCATCCCTAAGCAATTCTGAATTGCATTTTTCGCTGTTTCTATCCCATTTTTGCAGATCTCTACGAACTTTTATGCCTTTTTTGGCCTTTTCTATCCAGTTTGCACATCTCTAACCATTTTGAAGCCATTTTTGGCCATTTCTAACCCTTTTTTGCAAATCTCTAAGCACTTTAAAGCCATTTTTAGCATTTCTAACCCATTTTTGCAAATCTCTAAGCACTTTCAAGCCATTTTTAGCATTTCTAACCCATGTTTGCACATCTCTAAGCAATTTTGAATGGCATTTTTGGACGTTTCTAACCCATGTTTGCACATCTCTAAGCAATTTTGAATGGCATTTTTGGCCGTTTCTAACCCATTTTTGCAAATCCCTAAGCACTTTAAAGCCTTTTTTGGCTTTTTCTTTCCAGTTTGCACATCTCTACCCATTTCAAAGCCATTTTTGGCCATTTCTAACCCTTTTTTGCTAATGTCTAAGCACTTTAAAGCCATTTTGGCCATTTCTAACCAATTTTTGCAAATCCCAAAGCACTTTAAAGCCATTTTTGGCATTTGTAACCCATGTTTGCACATCTCTAAGCAATTTTGAATGGCATTTTTGGCCGTTTCTAACCCATTGTTGCAGATCTCTAAGCATTTTTAAGACTTTTTTGTCCTTTTCTATGCAGTTTGTGCATCTCTAACCATTTTGAAGCCATTTTTGGCCATTTCTAACCCTTTTTTGCTAATCTCTAAGCACTTTCAAGCCATTTTTAGCATTTCTAACCCATGTTTGCACATCTCGAAGCAATTTTGAATGGCATTTTTGGACGTTTCTAACCCATTTTTGCAAATCCCTAAGCACTTTAAAGCCATTTTCAGCATTTCTAACTCGTTATTGCACATCTCTATGCACTTTTAAGCCATTTTGGCAATTCCTAACCCATTTTTGCACATCTCTAAGCACTTTTAAACCATTTTTTGTCCATTTCTAACCCATGTTTGCACATCTCTAAGCAATTTTGAATGGCATTTTTGGCCGTTTCTAACCCATTTTTGCAAATCCCTAAGCACTTTAAAGCCTTTTTTGGCTTTTTCTTTCCCGTTTGCACATCTCTACCCATTTCAAAGCCATTTTTGGCCATTTCTAACCCTTTTTTGCTAATGTCTAAGCACTTTAAAGCCATTTTGGCCATTTCTAACCAATTTTTGCAAATCCCAAAGCACTTTAAAGCCATTTTTGGCATTTGTAACCCATGTTTGCACATCTCTAAGCAATTTTGAATGGCATTTTTGGCCGTTTCTAACCCATTGTTGCAGATCTCTAAGCATTTTTAAGACTTTTTTGTCCTTTTCTATGCAGTTTGTGCATCTCTAACCATTTTGAAGCCATTTTTGGCCATTTCTAACCCTTTTTTGGAAATCTCTAAGCACTTTAAAGCCATTTTTAGCATTTCTAACCCATGTTTGCACATCTCGAAGCAATTTTGAATGGCATTTTTGGACGTTTCTAACCCATGCTTGCTCATCTCTAAGCAATTTTGAATGACATTTTTGGCCATTTCTAACCCATTTTTGCCGATCTCTACGAACTTTTAAGCCTTTTTTGGCCTTTTCTATCCCGTCTGCACATCTCTAACAATTTTGAAGCCATTTTTGGCCATTTCTAACTCATGTTTGCTCATCCCTAAGCAATTCTGAATTGCATTTTTCGCTGTTTCTATCCCATTTTTGCAGATCTCTACGAACTTTTATGCCTTTTTTGGCCTTTTCTATCCAGTTTGCACATCTCTAACCATTTTGAAGCCATTTTTGGCCATTTCTAACCCTTTTTTGCAAATCTCTAAGCACTTTAAAGCCATTTTTAGCATTTCTAACCCATGTTTGCACATCTCTAAGCAATTTTGAATGGCATTTTTGGACGTTTCTAACCCATGTTTGCACATCTCTAAGCAATTTTGAATGGCATTTTTGGCCGTTTCTAACCCATTTTTGCAAATCCCTAAGCACTTTAAAGCCTTTTTTGGCTTTTTCTTTCCAGTTTGCACATCTCTACCCATTTCAAAGCCATTTTTGGCCATTTCTAACCCTTTTTTGCTAATGTCTAAGCACTTTAAAGCCATTTTGGCCATTTCTAACCAATTTTTGCAAATCCCAAAGCACTTTAAAGCCATTTTTGGCATTTGTAACCCATGTTTGCACATCTCTAAGCAATTTTGAATGGCATTTTTGGCCGTTTCTAACCCATTGTTGCAGATCTCTAAGCATTTTTAAGACTTTTTTGTCCTTTTCTATGCAGTTTGTGCATCTCTAACCATTTTGAAGCCATTTTTGGCCATTTCTAACCCTTTTTTGCTAATCTCTAAGCACTTTCAAGCCATTTTTAGCATTTCTAACCCATGTTTGCACATCTCGAAGCAATTTTGAATGGCATTTTTGGACGTTTCTAACCCATTTTTGCAAATCCCTAAGCACTTTAAAGCCATTTTCAGCATTTCTAACTCGTTATTGCACATCTCTATGCACTTTTAAGCCATTTTGGCCATTCCTAACCCATTTTTGCACATCTCTAAGCACTTTTAAACCATTTTTTGTCCATTTCTAACCCATGTTTGCACATCTCTAAGCAATTTTGAATGGCATTTTTGGCCGTTTCTAACCATTTTTGCAAATCCCTAAGCACTTTAAAGCCATTTTTGGCATTTCTAACCCGTTTTTGGAAATCTCTAAGCACTTTAAAGCCATGTTTGGCATTTCGAACCCATTTTTGCACATCTCTAAGCACTTTTAAACCATTTTTGGCCATTTCTAACCCATGCTTGCTCATCTCTAAGCAATTTTGAATGACATTTTTGGCCATTTCTAACCCATTTTTGCCGATCTCTACGAACTTTTAAGCCTTTTTTGGCCTTTTCTATCCCGTCTGCACATCTCTAACAATTTTGAAGCCATTTTTGGCCATTTCTAACTCATGTTTGCTCATCCCTAAGCAATTCTGAATTGCATTTTTCGCTGTTTCTATCCCATTTTTGCAGATCTCTACGAACTTTTATGCCTTTTTTGGCCTTTTCTATCCAGTTTGCACATCTCTAACCATTTTGAAGCCATTTTTGGCCATTTCTAACCCTTTTTTGCAAATCTCTAAGCACTTTAAAGCCATTTTTAGCATTTCTAACCCATTTTTGCAAATCTCTAAGCACTTTCAAGCCATTTTTAGCATTTCTAACCCATGTTTGCACATCTCTAAGCAATTTTGAATGGCATTTTTGGACGTTTCTAACCCATGTTTGCACATCTCTAAGCAATTTTGAATGGCATTTTTGGCCGTTTCTAACCCATTTTTTGCAAATCCCTAAGCACTTTAAAGCCTTTTTTGGCTTTTTCTTTCCAGTTTGCACATCTCTACCCATTTCAAAGCCATTTTTGGCCATTTCTAACCCTTTTTTGCTAATGTCTAAGCACTTTAAAGCCATTTTGGCCATTTCTAACCAATTTTTGCAAATCCCAAAGCACTTTAAAGCCATTTTTGGCATTTGTAACCCATGTTTGCACATCTCTAAGCAATTTTGAATGGCATTTTTGGCCGTTTCTAACCCATTGTTGCAGATCTCTAAGCATTTTTAAGACTTTTTTGTCCTTTTCTATGCAGTTTGTGCATCTCTAACCATTTTGAAGCCATTTTTGGCCATTTCTAACCCTTTTTTGCTAATCTCTAAGCACTTTCAAGCCATTTTTAGCATTTCTAACCCATGTTTGCACATCTCGAAGCAATTTTGAATGGCATTTTTGGACGTTTCTAACCCATTTTTGCAAATCCCTAAGCACTTTAAAGCCATTTTCAGCATTTCTAACTCGTTATTGCACATCTCTATGCACTTTTAAGCCATTTTGGCATTTCGAACCCATTTTTGCACATCTCTAAGCACTTTTAAACCATTTTTGGCCATTTCTAACCCATGTTTGCACATCTCTAAGCAATTTTGAATGGCATTTTTGTCCGTTTCTAACCCATTTTTGCAAATCCCTAAGCACTTTAAAGCCTTTTTTGGCTTTTTCTTTCCCGTTTGCACATCTCTACCCATTTCAAAGCCATTTTTGGCCATTTCTAACCCTTTTTTGCTAATGTCTAAGCACTTTAAAGCCATTTTGGCCATTTCTAACCAATTTTTGCAAATCCCAAAGCACTTTAAAGCCATTTTTGGCATTTGTAACCCATGTTTGCACATCTCTAAGCAATTTTGAATGGCATTTTTGGCCGTTTCTAACCCATTGTTGCAGATCTCTAAGCATTTTTAAGACTTTTTTGTCCTTTTCTATGCAGTTTGTGCATCTCTAACCATTTTGAAGCCATTTTTGGCCATTTCTAACCCTTTTTTGCTAATCTCTAAGCACTTTCAAGCCATTTTTAGCATTTCTAACCCATGTTTGCACATCTCGAAGCAATTTTGAATGGCATTTTTGGACGTTTCTAACCCATTTTTGCAAATCCCTAAGCACTTTAAAGCCATTTTCAGCATTTCTAACTCGTTATTGCACATCTCTATGCACTTTTAAGCCATTTTGGCCATTCCTAACCCATTTTTGCACATCTCTAAGCACTTTTAAACCATTTTTTGTCCATTTCTAACCCATGTTTGCACATCTCTAAGCAATTTTGAATGGCATTTTTGGCCGTTTCTAACCATTTTTGCAAATCCCTAAGCACTTTAAAGCCATTTTTGGCATTTCTAACCCGTTTTTGGAAATCTCTAAGCACTTTAAAGCCATGTTTGGCATTTCGAACCCATTTTTGCACATCTCTAAGCACTTTTAAACCATTTTTGGCCATTTCTAACCCATGCTTGCTCATCTCTAAGCAATTTTGAATGACATTTTTGGCCATTTCTAACCCATTTTTGCCGATCTCTACGAACTTTTAAGCCTTTTTTGGCCTTTTCTATCCCGTCTGCACATCTCTAACAATTTTGAAGCCATTTTTGGCCATTTCTAACTCATGTTTGCTCATCCCTAAGCAATTCTGAATTGCATTTTTCGCTGTTTCTATCCCATTTTTGCAGATCTCTACGAACTTTTATGCCTTTTTTGGCCTTTTCTATCCAGTTTGCACATCTCTAACCATTTTGAAGCCATTTTTGGCCATTTCTAACCGTTTTGCAAATCTCTAAGCACTTTAAAGCCATTTTTAGCATTTCTAACCCATGTTTGCACATCTCTAAGCCATTTTGAATGGCATTTTTGGACGTTTCTAACCCATGTTTGCACATCTCTAAGCAATTTTGAATGGCATTTTTGGCCGTTTCTAACCCATTTTTGCAAATCCCTAAGCACTTTAAAGCCTTTTTTGGCTTTTTCTTTCCAGTTTGCACATCTCTACCCATTTCAAAGCCATTTTTGGCCATTTCTAACCCTTTTTTGCTAATGTCTAAGCACTTTAAAGCCATTTTGGCCATTTCTAACCAATTTTTGCAAATCCCAAAGCACTTTAAAGCCATTTTTGGCATTTGTAACCCATGTTTGCACATCTCTAAGCAATTTTGAATGGCATTTTTGGCCGTTTCTAACCCATTGTTGCAGATCTCTAAGCATTTTTAAGACTTTTTTGTCCTTTTCTATGCAGTTTGTGCATCTCTAACCATTTTGAAGCCATTTTTGGCCATTTCTAACCCTTTTTTGCTAATCTCTAAGCACTTTCAAGCCATTTCTAGCATTTCTAACCCATGTTTGCACATCTCGAAGCAATTTTGAATGGCATTTTTGGACGTTTCTAACCCATTTTTGCAAATCCCTAAGCACTTTAAAGCCATTTTCAGCATTTCTAACTCGTTATTGCACATCTCTATGCACTTTTAAGCCATTTTGGCCATTCCTAACCCATTTTTGCACATCTCTAAGCACTTTTAAACCGTTTTTTGTCCATTTCTAACCCATGTTTGCACATCTCTAAGCAATTTTGAATGGCATTTTTGGCCGTTTCTAACCATTTTTGCAAATCCCTAAGCACTTTAAAGCCATTTTTGGCATTTCTAACCCGTTTTTGGAAATCTCTAAGCACTTTAAAGCCATGTTTGGCATTTCGAACCCATTTTTGCACATCTCTAAGCACTTTTAAACCATTTTTGGCCATTTCTAACCCATGCTTGCTCATCTCTAAGCAATTTTGAATGACATTTTTGGCCATTTCTAACCCATTTTTGCCGATCTCTACGAACTTTTAAGCCTTTTTTGGCCTTTTCTATCCCGTCTGCACATCTCTAACAATTTTGAAGCCATTTTTGGCCATTTCTAACTCATGTTTGCTCATCCCTAAGCAATTCTGAATTGCATTTTTCGCTGTTTCTATCCCATTTTTGCAGATCTCTACGAACTTTTATGCCTTTTTTGGCCTTTTCTATCCAGTTTGCACATCTCTAACCATTTTGAAGCCATTTTTAGCATTTCTAACCCATTTTTGCAAATCTCTAAGCACTTTCAAGCCATTTTTAGCATTTCTAACCCATGTTTGCACATCTCTAAGCAATTTTGAATGGCATTTTTGGACGTTTCTAACCCTTGTTTGCACATCTCTAAGCAATTTTGAATGGCATTTTTGGCCGTTTCTAACCCATTTTTGCAAATCCCTAAGCACTTTAAAGCCTTTTTTGGCTTTTTCTTTCCAGTTTGCACATCTCTACCCATTTCAAAGCCATTTTTGGCCATTTCTAACCCTTTTTTGCTAATGTCTAAGCACTTTAAAGCCATTTTGGCCATTTCTAACCAATTTTTGCAAATCCCAAAGCACTTTAAAGCCATTTTTGGCATTTGTAACCCATGTTTGCACATCTCTAAGCAATTTTGAATGGCATTTTTGGCCGTTTCTAACCCATTGTTGCAGATCTCTAAGCATTTTTAAGACTTTTTTGTCCTTTTCTATGCAGTTTGTGCATCTCTAACCATTTTGAAGCCATTTTTGGCCATTTCTAACCCTTTTTTGCTAATCTCTAAGCACTTTCAAGCCATTTTTAGCATTTCTAACCCATGTTTGCACATCTCGAAGCAATTTTGAATGGCATTTTTGGCCGTTTCTAACCATTTTTGCAAATCCCTAAGCACTTTAAAGCCATTTTTGGCATTTCTAACCCGTTTTTGGAAATCTCTAAGCACTTTAAAGCCATGTTTGGCATTTCGAACCCATTTTTGCACATCTCTAAGCACTTTTAAACCATTTTTGGCCATTTCTAACCCATGCTTGCTCATCTCTAAGCAATTTTGAATGACATTTTTGGCCATTTCTAACCCATTTTTGCCGATCTCTACGAACTTTTAAGCCTTTTTTGGCCTTTTCTATCCCGTCTGCACATCTCTAACAATTTTGAAGCCATTTTTGGCCATTTCTAACTCATGTTTGCTCATCCCTAAGCAATTCTGAATTGCATTTTTCGCTGTTTCTATCCCATTTTTGCAGATCTCTACGAACTTTTATGCCTTTTTTGGCCTTTTCTATCCAGTTTGCACATCTCTAACCATTTTGAAGCCATTTTTGGCCATTTCTAACCCTTTTTTGCAAATCTCTAAGCACTTTAAAGCCATTTTTAGCATTTCTAACCCATTTTTGCAAATCTCTAAGCACTTTCAAGCCATTTTTAGCATTTCTAACCCATGTTTGCACATCTCTAAGCAATTTTGAATGGCATTTTTGGACGTTTCTAACCCTTGTTTGCACATCTCCAAGCAATTTTGAATGGCATTTTTGGCCGTTTCTAACCCATTTTTGCAAATCCCTAAGCACTTTAAAGCCTTTTTTGGCTTTTTCTTTCCAGTTTGCACATCTCTACCCATTTCAAAGCCATTTTTGGCCATTTCTAACCCTTTTTTGCTAATGTCTAAGCACTTTAAAGCCATTTTGGCCATTTCTAACCAATTTTTGCAAATCCCAAAGCACTTTAAAGCCATTTTTGGCATTTGTAACCCATGTTTGCACATCTCTAAGCAATTTTGAATGGCATTTTTGGCCGTTTCTAACCCATTGTTGCAGATCTCTAAGCATTTTTAAGACTTTTTTGTCCTTTTCTATGCAGTTTGTGCATCTCTAACCATTTTGAAGCCATTTTTGGCCATTTCTAACCCTTTTTTGCTAATCTCTAAGCACTTTCAAGCCATTTTTAGCATTTCTAACCCATGTTTGCACATCTCGAAGCAATTTTGAATGGCATTTTTGGCCGTTTCTAACCATTTTTGCAAATCCCTAAGCACTTTAAAGCCATTTTTGGCATTTCTAACCCGTTTTTGGAAATCTCTAAGCACTTTAAAGCCATGTTTGGCATTTCGAACCCATTTTTGCACATCTCTAAGCACTTTTAAACCATTTTTGGCCATTTCTAACCCATGCTTGCTCATCTCTAAGCAATTTTGAATGACATTTTTGGCCATTTCTAACCCATTTTTGCCGATCTCTACGAACTTTTAAGCCTTTTTTGGCATTTTCTATCCCGTCTGCACATCTCTAACAATTTTGAAGCCATTTTTGGCCATTTCTAACTCATGTTTGCTCATCCCTAAGCAATTCTGAATTGCATTTTTCGCTGTTTCTATCCCATTTTTGCAGATCTCTACGAACTTTTATGCCTTTTTTGGCCTTTTCTATCCAGTTTGCACATCTCTAACCATTTTGAAGCCATTTTTGGCCATTTCTAACCCTTTTTTGCAAATCTCTAAGCACTTTAAAGCCATTTTTAGCATTTCTAACCCATTTTTGCAAATCTCTAAGCACTTTCAAGCCATTTTTAGCATTTCTAACCCATGTTTGCACATCTCTAAGCAATTTTGAATGGCATTTTTGGACGTTTCTAACCCTTGTTTGCACATCTCTAAGCAATTTTGAATGGCATTTTTGGCCGTTTCTAACCCATTTTTGCAAATCCCTAAGCACTTTAAAGCCTTTTTTGGCTTTTTCTTTCCAGTTTGCACATCTCTACCCATTTCAAAGCCATTTTTGGCCATTTCTAACCCTTTTTTGCTAATGTCTAAGCACTTTAAAGCCATTTTGGCCATTTCTAACCAATTTTTGCAAATCCCAAAGCACTTTAAAGCCATTTTTGGCATTTGTAACCCATGTTTGCACATCTCTAAGCAATTTTGAATGGCATTTTTGGCCGTTTCTAACCCATTGTTGCAGATCTCTAAGCATTTTTAAGACTTTTTTGTCCTTTTCTATGCAGTTTGTGCATCTCTAACCATTTTGAAGCCATTTTTGGCCATTTCTAACCCTTTTTTGCTAATCTCTAAGCACTTTCAAGCCATTTTTAGCATTTCTAACCCATGTTTGCACATCTCGAAGCAATTTTGAATGGCATTTTTGGACGTTTCTCACCATTTTTGCAAATCCCTAAGCACTTTAAAGCCATTTTTGGCATTTCTAACCCGTTTTTGGAAATCTCTAAGCACTTTAAAGCCATGTTTGGCATTTCGAACCCATTTTTGCACATCTCTAAGCACTTTTAAACCATTTTTGGCCATTTCTAACCCATGCTTGCTCATCTCTAAGCAATTTTGAATGACATTTTTGGCCATTTCTAACCCATTTTTGCCGATCTCTACGAACTTTTAAGCCTTTTTTGGCCTTTTCTATCCCGTCTGCACATCTCTAACAATTTTGAAGCCATTTTTGGCCATTTCTAACTCATGTTTGCTCATCCCTAAGCAATTCTGAATTGCATTTTTCGCTGTTTCTATCCCATTTTTGCAGATCTCTACGAACTTTTATGCCTTTTTTGGCCTTTTCTATCCAGTTTGCACATCTCTAACCATTTTGAAGCCATTTTTGGCCATTTCTAACCCTTTTTTGCAAATCTCTAAGCACTTTAAAGCCATTTTTAGCATTTCTAACCCATTTTTGCAAATCTCTAAGCACTTTCAAGCCATTTTTAGCATTTCTAACCCATGTTTGCACATCTCTAAGCAATTTTGAATGGCATTTTTGGACGTTTCTAACCCTTGTTTGCACATCTCTAAGCAATTTTGAATGGCATTTTTGGCCGTTTCTAACCCATTTTTGCAAATCCCTAAGCACTTTAAAGCCTTTTTTGGCTTTTTCTTTCCAGTTTGCACATCTCTACCCATTTCAAAGCCATTTTTGGCCATTTCTAACCCTTTTTTGCTAATGTCTAAGCACTTTAAAGCCATTTTGGCCATTTCTAACCAATTTTTGCAAATCCCAAAGCACTTTAAAGCCATTTTTGGCATTTGTAACCCATGTTTGCACATCTCTAAGCAATTTTGAATGGCATTTTTGGCCGTTTCTAACCCATTGTTGCAGATCTCTAAGCATTTTTAAGACTTTTTTGTCCTTTTCTATGCAGTTTGTGCATCTCTAACCATTTTGAAGCCATTTTTGGCCATTTCTAACCCTTTTTTGCTAATGTCTAAGCACTTTCAAGCCATTTTTAGCATTTCTAACCCATGTTTGCACATCTCGAAGCAATTTTGAATGGCATTTTTGGACGTTTCTAACCCATGTTTGCACATCTCTAAGCAATTTTGAATGGCATTTTTGGCCGTTTCTAACCCATTTTTGCAAATCCCTAAGCACTTTAAAGCCATTTTCAGCATTTCTAACTCGTTATTGCACATCTCTATGCACTTTTAAGCCATTTTGGCCATTCCTAACCCATTTTTGCACATCTCTAAGCACTTTTAAACCATTTTTGGTCCATTTCTAACCCATGTTTGCACATCTCGAAGCAATTTTGAATGGCATTTTTGGCCGTTTCTAACCATTTTTGCAAATCCCTAAGCACTTTAAAGCCATTTTTGGCATTTCTAACCTGTTTTTGGAAATCTCTAAGCACTTTAAAGCCATGTTTGGCATTTCGAACCCATTTTTGCACATCTCTAAGCACTTTTAAACCATTTTTGGCCATTTCTAACCCATGCTTGCTCATCTCTAAGCAATTTTGAATGACATTTTTGGCCATTTCTAACCCATTTTTGCCGATCTCTACGAACTTTTAAGCCTTTTTTGGCCTTTTCTATCCCGTCTGCACATCTCTAACAATTTTGAAGCCATTTTTGGCCATTTCTAACTCATGTTTGCTCATCCCTAAGCAATTCTGAATTGCATTTTTCGCTGTTTCTATCCCATTTTTGCAGATCTCTACGAACTTTTATGCCTTTTTTGGCCTTTTCTATCCAGTTTGCACATCTCTAACCATTTTGAAGCCATTTTTGGCCATTTCTAACCCTTTTTTGCAAATCTCTAAGCACTTTAAAGCCATTTTTAGCATTTCTAACCCATTTTTGCAAATCTCTAAGCACTTTCAAGCCATTTTTAGCATTTCTAACCCATGTTTGCACATCTCTAAGCAATTTTGAATGGCATTTTTGGACGTTTCTAACCCTTGTTTGCACATCTCTAAGCAATTTTGAATGGCATTTTTGGCCGTTTCTAACCCATTTTTGCAAATCCCTAAGCACTTTAAAGCCTTTTTTGGCTTTTTCTTTCCAGTTTGCACATCTCTACCCATTTCAAAGCCATTTTTGGCCATTTCTAACCCTTTTTTGCTAATGTCTAAGCACTTTAAAGCCATTTTGGCCATTTCTAACCAATTTTTGCAAATCCCAAAGCACTTTAAAGCCATTTTTGGCATTTGTAACCCATGTTTGCACATCTCTAAGCAATTTTGAATGGCATTTTTGGCCGTTTCTAACCCATTGTTGCAGATCTCTAAGCATTTTTAAGACTTTTTTGTCCTTTTCTATGCAGTTTGTGCATCTCTAACCATTTTGAAGCCATTTTTGGCCATTTCTAACCCTTTTTTGCTAATGTCTAAGCACTTTCAAGCCATTTTTAGCATTTCTAACCCATGTTTGCACATCTCGAAGCAATTTTGAATGGCATTTTTGGACGTTTCTAACCCATGTTTGCACATCTCTAAGCAATTTTGAATGGCATTTTTGGCCGTTTCTAACCCATTTTTGCAAATCCCTAAGCACTTTAAAGCCATTTTCAGCATTTCTAACTCGTTATTGCACATCTCTATGCACTTTTAAGCCATTTTGGCCATTCCTAACCCATTTTTGCACATCTCTAAGCACTTTTAAACCATTTTTGGTCCATTTCTAACCCATGTTTGCACATCTCGAAGCAATTTTGAATGGCATTTTTGGCCGTTTCTAACCATTTTTGCAAATCCCTAAGCACTTTAAAGCCATTTTTGGCATTTCTAACCTGTTTTTGGAAATCTCTAAGCACTTTAAAGCCATGTTTGGCATTTCGAACCCATTTTTGCACATCTCTAAGCACTTTTAAACCATTTTTGGCCATTTCTAACCCATGCTTGCTCATCTCTAAGCAATTTTGAATGACATTTTTGGCCATTTCTAACCCATTTTTGCCGATCTCTACGAACTTTTAAGCCTTTTTTGGCCTTTTCTATCCCGTCTGCACATCTCTAACAATTTTGAAGCCATTTTTGGCCATTTCTAACTCATGTTTGCTCATCCCTAAGCAATTCTGAATTGCATTTTTCGCTGTTTCTATCCCATTTTTGCAGATCTCTACGAACTTTTAAGCCTTTTTTGGCCTTTTCTATCCAGTTTGCACATCTCTAACCATTTTGAAGCCATTTTTGGCCATTTCTAACCCTTTTTTGCAAATCTCTAAGCACCTTAAAGCCATTTTTAGCATTTCTAACCCATGTTTGCAAATCTCTAAGCACTTTCAAGCCATTTTTAGCATTTCTAACCCATGTTTGCACATCTCTAAGCAATTTTGAATGACATTTTTGGCCATTTCTAACCCATTTTTGCCGATCTCTACGAACTTTTAAGCCTTTTTTGGCCTCTTCTATCCCGTCTGCACATCTCTAACAATTATGAAGCCATTTTTGGCCATTTCTAACCCTTTTTTGCAAATCTCTAAGCACTTTAAAGCCATTTTTAGCATTTCTAACCCATTTTTGCAAATCTCTAAGCACTTTCAAGCCATTTTTAGCATTTCTAACCCATGTTTGCACATCTCGAAGCAATTTTGAATGGCATTTTTGGACGTTTCTTACCCTTGTTTGCACATCTCTAAGCAATTTTGAATGGCATTTTTGGCCGTTTCTAACCCATTTTTGCAAATCCCTAAGCACTTTAAAGCCTTTTTTGGCTTTTTCTTTCCAGTTTGCACATCTCTACCCATTTCAAAGCCATTTTTGGCCATTTCTAACCCTTTTTTGCTAATGTCTAAGCACTTTAAAGCCATTTTGGCCATTTCTAACCAATTTTTGCAAATCCCAAAGCACTTTAAAGCCATTTTTGGCATTTGTAACCCATGTTTGCACATCTCTAAGCAATTTTGAATGGCATTTTTGGCCGTTTCTATCCCATTGTTGCAGATCTCTAAGCATTTTTAAGACTTTTTTGTCCTTTTCTATGCAGTTTGTGCATCTCTAACCATTTTGAAGCCATTTTTGGCCATTTCTAACCCTTTTTTGCTAATCTCTAAGCACTTTCAAGCCATTTTTAGCATTTCTAACCCATGTTTGCACATCTCGAAGCAATTTTGAATGGCATTTTTGGACGTTTCTAACCCATGTTTGCACATCTCTAAGCAATTTTGAATGGCATTTTTGGCCGTTTCTAACCCATTTTTGCAAATCCCTAAGCACTTTAAAGCCATTTTCAGCATTTCTAACTCGTTATTGCACATCTCTATGCACTTTTAAGCCATTTTGGCCATTCCTAACCCATTTTTGCACATCTCTAAGCACTTTTAAACCATTTTTGGTCCATTTCTAACCCATGTTTGCACATCTCTAAGCAATTTTGAATGGCATTTTTGGCCGTTTCTAACCATTTTTGCAAATCCCTAAGCACTTTAAAGCCATTTTTGGCATTTCTAACCCGTTTTTGGAAATCTCTAAGCACTTGAAAGCCATGTTTGGCATTTCGAACCCATTTTTGCACATCTCTAAGCACTTTTAAACCATTTTTGGCCATTTCTAACCCATGCTTGCTCATCTCTAAGCAATTTTGAATGACATTTTTGGCCATTTCTAACCCATTTTTGCCGATCTCTACGAACTTTTAAGCCTTTTTTGGCCTTTTCTATCCCGTCTGCACATCTCTAACAATTTTGAAGCCATTTTTGGCCATTTCTAACTCATGTTTGCTCATCCCTAAGCAATTCTGAATTGCATTTTTCGCTGTTTCTATCCCATTTTTGCAGATCTCTACGAACTTTTATGCCTTTTTTGGCCTTTTCTATCCAGTTTGCACATCTCTAACCATTTTGAAGCCATTTTTGGCCATTTCTAACCCTTTTTTGCAAATCTCTAAGCACCTTAAAGCCATTTTTAGCATTTCTAACCCATGTTTGCAAATCTCTAAGCACTTTCAAGCCATTTTTAGCATTTCTAACCCATGTTTGCACATCTCTAAGCAATTTTGAATGACATTTTTGGCCATTTCTAACCCATTTTTGCCGATCTCTACGAACTTTTAAGCCTTTTTTGGCCTTTTCTATCCCGTCTGCACATCTCTAACAATTATGAAGCCATTTTTGGCCATTTCTAACCCTTTTTTGCAAATCTCTAAGCACTTTAAAGCCATTTTTAGCATTTCTAACCCATTTTTGCAAATCTCTAAGCACTTTCAAGCCATTTTTAGCATTTCTAACCCATGTTTGCACATCTCGAAGCAATTTTGAATGGCATTTTTGGACGTTTCTTACCCTTGTTTGCACATCTCTAAGCAATTTTGAATGGCATTTTTGGCCGTTTCTAACCCATTTTTGCAAATCCCTAAGCACTTTAAAGCCTTTTTTGGCTTTTTCTTTCCAGTTTGCACATCTCTACCCATTTCAAAGCCATTTTTGGCCATTTCTAACCCTTTTTTGCTAATGTCTAAGCACTTTAAAGCCATTTTGGCCATTTCTAACCAATTTTTGCAAATCCCAAAGCACTTTAAAGCCATTTTTGGCATTTGTAACCCATGTTTGCACATCTCTAAGCAATTTTGAATGGCATTTTTGGCCGTTTCTATCCCATTGTTGCAGATCTCTAAGCATTTTTAAGACTTTTTTGTCCTTTTCTATGCAGTTTGTGCATCTCTAACCATTTTGAAGCCATTTTTGGCCATTTCTAACCCTTTTTTGCTAATCTCTAAGCACTTTCAAGCCATTTTTAGCATTTCTAACCCATGTTTGCACATCTCGAAGCAATTTTGAATGGCATTTTTGGACGTTTCTAACCCATGTTTGCACATCTCTAAGCAATTTTGAATGGCATTTTTGGCCGTTTCTAACCCATTTTTGCAAATCCCTAAGCACTTTAAAGCCATTTTCAGCATTTCTAACTCGTTATTGCACATCTCTATGCACTTTTAAGCCATTTTGGCCATTCCTAACCCATTTTTGCACATCTCTAAGCACTTTTAAACCATTTTTGGTCCATTTCTAACCCATGTTTGCACATCTCTAAGCAATTTTGAATGGCATTTTTGGCCGTTTCTAACCATTTTTGCAAATCCCTAAGCACTTTAAAGCCATTTTTGGCATTTCTAACCCGTTTTTGGAAATCTCTAAGCACTTGAAAGCCATGTTTGGCATTTCGAACCCATTTTTGCACATCTCTAAGCACTTTTAAACCATTTTTGGCCATTTCTAACCCATGCTTGCTCATCTCTAAGCAATTTTGAATGACATTTTTGGCCATTTCTAACCCATTTTTGCCGATCTCTACGAACTTTTAAGCCTTTTTTGGCCTTTTCTATCCCGTCTGCACATCTCTAACAATTTTGAAGCCATTTTTGGCCATTTCTAACTCATGTTTGCTCATCCCTAAGCAATTCTGAATTGCATTTTTCGCTGTTTCTATCCCATTTTTGCAGATCTCTACGAACTTTTATGCCTTTTTTGGCCTTTTCTATCCAGTTTGCACATCTCTAACCATTTTGAAGCCATTTTTGGCCATTTCTAACCCTTTTTTGCAAATCTCTAAGCACCTTAAAGCCATTTTTAGCATTTCTAACCCATGTTTGCAAATCTCTAAGCACTTTCAAGCCATTTTTAGCATTTCTAACCCATGTTTGCACATCTCTAAGCAATTTTGAATGACATTTTTGGCCATTTCTAACCCATTTTTGCCGATCTCTACGAACTTTTAAGCCTTTTTTGGCCTTTTCTATCCCGTCTGCACATCTCTAACAATTATGAAGCCATTTTTGGCCATTTCTAACTCATGTTTGCTCATCCCTAAGCAATTCTGAATTGCATTTTTCGCTGTTTCTAACCCATTTTTGCAGATCTCTACGAACTTTTATGCCTTTTTTGGCCTTTTCTATCCAGTTTGCACACCTCTAACCATTTTGAAGCCATTTTTGGCCATTTCTAACCTTTTTTTGCAAATCTCTAAGCACTTTAAAGCCATTTTTAGCATTTCTAACCTATTTTTGCAAATCTCTAAGCACTTTCAAGCCATTGTTAGCATTTCTAACCCATGTTTGCACATCTCTAAGCAATTTTGAATGGCATTTTTGGCCGTTTCTAACCCATTTTTGCAAATCCCTAAGCACTTTAAAGCCTTTTTTGGCTTTTTCTTTCCAGTTTGCACATCTCTACCCATTTCAAAGCCATTTTTGGCCATTTCTAACCCTTTTTTGCTAATGTCTAAGCACTTTAAAGCCATTTTGGCCATTTCTAACCAATTTTTGCAAATCCCAAAGCACTTTAAAGCCATTTTTGGCATTTGTAACCCATGTTTGCACATCTCTAAGCAATTTTGAATGGCATTTTTGGCCGTTTCTAACCATTTTTGCAAATCCCTAAGCACTTTAAAGCCATTTTTGGCATTTCTAACCCTTTTTTGGAAATCTCTAAGCACTTTAAAGCCATGTTTGGCATTTCGAACCCATTTTTGCACATCTCTAAGCACTTTTAAACCATTTTTGGCCTTTTCTAACCCATGCTTGCTCATCTCTAAGCAATTTTGAATGACATTTTTGGCCATTTCTAACCCATTTTTGCCGATCTCTACGAACTTTTAAGCCTTTTTTGGCCTTTTCTATCCCGTCTGCACATCTCTAACAATTTTGAAGCCATTTTTGGCCATTTCTAACTCATGTTTGCTCATCCCTAAGCAATTCTGAATTGCATTTTTCGCTGTTTCTATCCCATTTTTGCAGATCTCTACGAACTTTTATGCCTTTTTTGGCCTTTTCTATCCAGTTTGCACATCTCTAACCATTTTGAAGCCATTTTTGGCCATTTCTAACCCTTTTTTGCAAATCTCTAAGCACTTTAAAGCCATTTTTAGCATTTCTAACCCATGTTTGCACATCTCTAAGCAATTTTGAATGGCATTTTTGGACGTTTCTAACCCTTGTTTGCACATCTCTAAGCAATTTTGAATGGCATTTTTGGCCGTTTCTAACCCATTTTTGCAAATCCCTAAGCACTTTAAAGCCTTTTTTGGCTTTTTCTTTCCAGTTTGCACATCTCTACCCATTTCAAAGCCATTTTTGGCCATTTCTAACCCTTTTTTGCTAATGTCTAAGCACTTTAAAGCCATTTTGGCCATTTCTAACCAATTTTTGCAAATCCCAAAGCACTTTAAAGCCATTTTTGGCATTTGTAACCCATGTTTGCACATCTCTAAGCAATTTTGAATGGCATTTTTGGCCGTTTCTAACCCATTGTTGCAGATCTCTAAGCATTTTTAAGACTTTTTTGTCCTTTTCTATGCAGTTTGTGCATCTCTAACCATTTTGAAGCCATTTTTGGCCATTTCTAACCCTTTTTTGCTAATCTCTAAGCACTTTCAAGCCATTTTTAGCATTTCTAACCCATGTTTGCACATCTCGAAGCAATTTTGAATGGCATTTTTGGCCGTTTCTAACCCATTTTTGCAAATCCCTAAGCACTTTAAAGCCATTTTCAGCATTTCTAACTCGTTATTGCACATCTCTATGCACTTTTAAGCCATTTTGGCCATTCCTAACCCATTTTTGCACATCTCTAAGCACTTTTAAACCATTTTTGGTCCATTTCTAACCCATGTTTGCACATCTCTAAGCAATTTTGAATGGCATTTTTGGCCGTTTCTAACCATTTTTGCAAATCCCTAAGCACTTTAAAGCCATTTTTGGCATTTCTAACCCGTTTTTTGGAAATCTCTAAGCACTTTAAAGCCATGTTTGGCATTTCGAACCCATTTTTGCACATCTCTAAGCACTTTTAAACCATTTTTGGCCATTTCTAACCCATGCTTGCTCATCTCTAAGCAATTTTGAATGACATTTTTGGCCATTTCTAACCCATTTTTGCCGATCTCTACGAACTTTTAAGCCTTTTTTGGCCTTTTCTATCCCGTCTGCACATCTCTAACAATTTTGAAGCCATTTTTGGCCATTTCTAACTCATGTTTGCTCATCCCTAAGCAATTCTGAATTGCATTTTTCGCTGTTTCTATCCCATTTTTGCAGATCTCTACGAACTTTTATGCCTTTTTTGGCCTTTTCTATCCAGTTTGCACATCTCTAACCATTTTGAAGCCATTTTTGGCCATTTCTAACCCTTTTTTGCAAATGTCTAAGCACTTTAAAGCCATTTTTAGCATTTCTAACCCATTTTTGCAAATCTCTAAGCACTTTCAAGCCATTTTTAGCATTTCTAACCCATGTTTGCACATCTCTAAGCAATTTTGAATGGCATTTTTGGACGTTTCTAACCCATGTTTGCACATCTCTAAGCAATTTTGAATTGCATTTTTGGCCGTTTCTAACCCATTTTTGCAAATCCCTAAGCACTTTAAAGCCATTTTCAGCATTTCTAACTCGTTATTGCACATCTCTATGCACTTTTAAGCCATTTTGGCCATTCCTAACCCATTTTTGCAAATCCCTAAGCACTTTAAAGCCATTTTTAGCATTTCTAACCCATGTTTGCACATCTCTAAGCAATTTTGAATGGCATTTTTGGCCGTTTCTAACCATTTTTGCAAATCCCTAAGCACTTTAAAGCCATTTTTGGCATTTCTAACCCGTTTTTGGAAATCTCTAAGCACTTTAAAGCCATGTTTGGCATTTCGAACCCATTTTTGCACATCTGTAAGCACTTTTAAACCATTTTTGGCCATTTCTAACCCATTTTTGCCGATCTCTACGAACTTTTAAGCCTTTTTTGGCCTTTTCTATCCCGTCTGCACATCTCTAACAATTTTGAAGCCATTTTTGGCCATTTCTAACTCATGTTTGCTCATCCCTAAGCAATTCTGAATTGCATTTTTCGCTGTTTCTATCCCATTTTTGCAGATCTCTACGAACTTTTATGCCTTTTTTGGCCTTTTCTATCCAGTTTGCACATCTCTAACCATTTTGAAGCCATTTTTGGCCATTTCTAACCCGTTTTTGGAAATCTCTAAGCACTTTAAAGCCATTTTTAGCATTTCTAACCCATGTTTGCACATCTCTAAGCAATTTTGAATGGCATTTTTGGCCGTTTCTAAGCCATTTTTGCAAATCCCTAAGCACTTTAAAGCCATTTTCAGCATTTCTAACTCGTTATTGCACATCTCTATGCACTTTTAAGCCATTTTGGCCATTCCTAACCCATTTTTGCACATCTCTAAGCACTTTTAAACCATTTTTTGTCCATTTCTAACCCATGTTTGCACATCTCTTAGCAATTTTGAATGGCATTTTTGGACGTTTCTAACCATTTTTGCAAATCCCTAAGCACTTTAAAGCCATTTTTGGCATTTCTAACCCGTTTTTGGTAATCTCTAAGCACTTTAAAGCCATGTTTGGCATTTCGAACCCATTTTTGCACATCTCTAAGCACTTTTAAACCATTTTTGGCCATTTCTAACCCATGCTTGCTCATCTCTAAGCAATTTTGAATGACATTTTTGGCCATTTCTAACCCATTTTTGCCGATCTCTACGAACTTTTAAGCCTTTTTTGGCCTTTTCTATCCCGTCTGCACATCTCTAACAATTTTGAAGCCATTTTTGGCCATTTCTAACTCATGTTTGCTCATCCCTAAGCAATTCTGAATTGCATTTTTCGCTGTTTCTATCCCATTTTTGCAGATCTCTACGAACTTTTATGCCTTTTTTGGCCTTTTCTATCCAGTTTGCACATCTCTAACCATTTTGAAGCCATTTTTGGCCATTTCTAACCCTTTTTTGCAAATCTCTAAGCACCTTAAAGCCATTTTTAGCATTTCTAACCCATGTTTGCAAATCTCTAAGCACTTTAAAGCCATTTTTAGCATTTCTAACCCATGTTTGCACATCTCTAAGCAATTTTGAATGACATTTTTGGCCATTTCTAACCCATTTTTGCCGATCTCTACGAACTTTTAAGCCTTTTTTGGCCTTTTCTATCCCGTCTGCACATCTCTAACAATTTTGAAGCCATTTTTGGCCATTTCTAACTCATGTTTGCTCATCCCTAAGCAATTCTGAATTGCATTTTTCGCTGTTTCTATCCCATTTTTGCAGATCTCTACGAACTTTTATGCCTTTTTTGGCCTTTTCTATCCAGTTTGCACATCTCTAACCATTTTGAAGCCATTTTTGGCCATTTCTAACCCTTTTTTGCAAATCTCTAAGCACTTTAAAGCCATTTTTAGCATTTCTAACCCATGTTTGCACATCTCTAAGCAATTTTGAATGGCATTTTTGGACGTTTCTAACCCTTGTTTGCACATCTCTAAGCAATTTTGAATGGCATTTTTGGCCATTTCTAACCCTTTTTTGCTAATGTCTAAGCACTTTAAAGCCATTTTGGCCATTTCTAACCAATTTTTGCAAATCCCAAAGCACTTTAAAGCCATTTTTGGCATTTGTAACCCATGTTTGCACATCTCTAAGCAATTTTGAATGGCATTTTTGGCCGTTTCTAACCCATTGTTGCAGATCTCTAAGCATTTTTAAGACTTTTTTGTCCTTTTCTATGCAGTTTGTGCATCTCTAACCATTTTGAAGCCATTTTTGGCCATTTCTAACCCTTTTTTGCTAATCTCTAAGCACTTTCAAGCCATTTTTAGCATTTCTAACCCATGTTTGCACATCTCGAAGCAATTTTGAATGGCATTTTTGGCCGTTTCTAACCCATTTTTGCAAATCCCTAAGCACTTTAAAGCCATTTTCAGCATTTCTAACTCGTTATTGCACATCTCTATGCACTTTTAAGCCATTTTGGCCATTCCTAACCCATTTTTGCACAT
Source organism: Lathamus discolor (assembly GCF_037157495.1). Classification (NCBI taxonomy): domain Eukaryota; kingdom Metazoa; phylum Chordata; class Aves; order Psittaciformes; family Psittacidae; genus Lathamus; species Lathamus discolor. Next base: position 30,472,167 of record NC_088908.1, read on the forward strand.
CTCTAAGCACTTTTAAACCATTTTTGGTCCATTTCTAACCCATGTTTGCACATCTCTAAGCAATTTTGAATGGCATTTTTGGCCGTTTCTAACCATTTTTGCAAATCCCTAAGCACTTTAAAGCCATTTTTGGCATTTCTAACCCGTTTTTTGGAAATCTCTAAGCACTTTAAAGCCATGTTTGGCATTTCGAACCCATTTTTGCACATCTCTAAGCACTTTTAAACCATTTTTGGCCATTTCTAACCCATGCTTGCTCATCTCTAAGCAATTTTGAATGACATTTTTGGCCATTTCTAACCCATTTTTGCCGATCTCTACGAACTTTTAAGCCTTTTTTGGCCTTTTCTATCCCGTCTGCACATCTCTAACAATTTTGAAGCCATTTTTGGCCATTTCTAACTCATGTTTGCTCATCCCTAAGCAATTCTGAATTGCATTTTTCGCTGTTTCTATCCCATTTTTGCAGATCTCTACGAACTTTTATGCCTTTTTTGGCCTTTTCTATCCAGTTTGCACATCTCTAACCATTTTGAAGCCATTTTTGGCCATTTCTAACCCTTTTTTGCAAATCTCTAAGCACTTTAAAGCCATTTTTAGCATTTCTAACCCATTTTTGCAAATCTCTAAGCACTTTCAAGCCATTTTTAGCATTTCTAACCCATGTTTGCACATCTCTAAGCAATTTTGAATGGCATTTTTGGACGTTTCTAACCCATGTTTGCACATCTCTAAGCAATTTTGAATTGCATTTTTGGCCGTTTCTAACCCATTTTTGCAAATCCCTAAGCACTTTAAAGCCATTTTCAGCATTTCTAACTCGTTATTGCACATCTCTATGCACTTTTAAGCCATTTTGGCCATTCCTAACCCATTTTTGCAAATCCCTAAGCACTTTAAAGCCATTTTTAGCATTTCTAACCCATGTTTGCACATCTCTAAGCAATTTTGAATGGCATTTTTGGCCGTTTCTAACCATTTTTGCAAATCCCTAAGCACTTTAAAGCCATTTTTGGCATTTCTAACCCGTTTTTGGAAATCTCTAAGCACTTTAAAGCCATGTTTGGCATTTCGAACCCATTTTTGCACATCTGTAAGCACTTTTAAACCATTTTTGGCCATTTCTAACCCATTTTTGCCGATCTCTACGAACTTTTAAGCCTTTTTTGGCCTTTTCTATCCCGTCTGCACATCTCTAACAATTTTGAAGCCATTTTTGGCCATTTCTAACTCATGTTTGCTCATCCCTAAGCAATTCTGAATTGCATTTTTCGCTGTTTCTATCCCATTTTTGCAGATCTCTACGAACTTTTATGCCTTTTTTGGCCTTTTCTATCCAGTTTGCACATCTCTAACCATTTTGAAGCCATTTTTGGCCATTTCTAACCCGTTTTTGGAAATCTCTAAGCACTTTAAAGCCATTTTTAGCATTTCTAACCCATGTTTGCACATCTCTAAGCAATTTTGAATGGCATTTTTGGCCGTTTCTAAGCCATTTTTGCAAATCCCTAAGCACTTTAAAGCCATTTTCAGCATTTCTAACTCGTTATTGCACATCTCTATGCACTTTTAAGCCATTTTGGCCATTCCTAACCCATTTTTGCACATCTCTAAGCACTTTTAAACCATTTTTTGTCCATTTCTAACCCATGTTTGCACATCTCTTAGCAATTTTGAATGGCATTTTTGGCCGTTTCTAACCATTTTTGCAAATCCCTAAGCACTTTAAAGCCATTTTTGGCATTTCTAACCCGTTTTTGGTAATCTCTAAGCACTTTAAAGCCATGTTTGGCATTTCGAACCCATTTTTGCACATCTCTAAGCACTTTTAAACCATTTTTGGCCATTTCTAACCCATGCTTGCTCATCTCTAAGCAATTTTGAATGACATTTTTGGCCATTTCTAACCCATTTTTGCCGATCTCTACGAACTTTTAAGCCTTTTTTGGCCTTTTCTATCCCGTCTGCACATCTCTAACAATTTTGAAGCCATTTTTGGCCATTTCTAACTCATGTTTGCTCATCCCTAAGCAATTCTGAATTGCATTTTTCGCTGTTTCTATCCCATTTTTGCAGATCTCTACGAACTTTTATGCCTTTTTTGGCCTTTTCTATCCAGTTTGCACATCTCTAACCATTTTGAAGCCATTTTTGGCCATTTCTAACCCTTTTTTGCAAATCTCTAAGCACCTTAAAGCCATTTTTAGCATTTCTAACCCATGTTTGCAAATCTCTAAGCACTTTAAAGCCATTTTTAGCATTTCTAACCCATGTTTGCACATCTCTAAGCAATTTTGAATGACATTTTTGGCCATTTCTAACCCATTTTTGCCGATCTCTACGAACTTTTAAGCCTTTTTTGGCCTTTTCTATCCCGTCTGCACATCTCTAACAATTTTGAAGCCATTTTTGGCCATTTCTAACTCATGTTTGCTCATCCCTAAGCAATTCTGAATTGCATTTTTCGCTGTTTCTATCCCATTTTTGCAGATCTCTACGAACTTTTATGCCTTTTTTGGCCTTTTCTATCCAGTTTGCACATCTCTAACCATTTTGAAGCCATTTTTGGCCATTTCTAACCCTTTTTTGCAAATCTCTAAGCACTTTAAAGCCATTTTTAGCATTTCTAACCCATGTTTGCACATCTCTAAGCAATTTTGAATGGCATTTTTGGACGTTTCTAACCCTTGTTTGCACATCTCTAAGCAATTTTGAATGGCATTTTTGGCCATTTCTAACCCTTTTTTGCTAATGTCTAAGCACTTTAAAGCCATTTTGGCCATTTCTAACCAATTTTTGCAAATCCCAAAGCACTTTAAAGCCATTTTTGGCATTTGTAACCCATGTTTGCACATCTCTAAGCAATTTTGAATGGCATTTTTGGCCGTTTCTAACCCATTGTTGCAGATCTCTAAGCATTTTTAAGACTTTTTTGTCCTTTTCTATGCAGTTTGTGCATCTCTAACCATTTTGAAGCCATTTTTGGCCATTTCTAACCCTTTTTTGCTAATCTCTAAGCACTTTCAAGCCATTTTTAGCATTTCTAACCCATGTTTGCACATCTCGAAGCAATTTTGAATGGCATTTTTGGCCGTTTCTAACCCATTTTTGCAAATCCCTAAGCACTTTAAAGCCATTTTCAGCATTTCTAACTCGTTATTGCACATCTCTATGCACTTTTAAGCCATTTTGGCCATTCCTAACCCATTTTTGCACATCTCTAAGCACTTTTAAACCATTTTTGGTCCATTTCTAACCCATGTTTGCACATCTCTAAGCAATTTTGAATGGCATTTTTGGCCGTTTCTAACCATTTTTGCAAATCCCTAAGCACTTTAAAGCCATTTTTGGCATTTCTAACCCGTTTTTTGGAAATCTCTAAGCACTTTAAAGCCATGTTTGGCATTTCGAACCCATTTTTGCACATCTCTAAGCACTTTTAAACCATTTTTGGCCATTTCTAACCCATGCTTGCTCATCTCTAAGCAATTTTGAATGACATTTTTGGCCATTTCTAACCCATTTTTGCCGATCTCTACGAACTTTTAAGCCTTTTTTGGCCTTTTCTATCCCGTCTGCACATCTCTAACAATTTTGAAGCCATTTTTGGCCATTTCTAACTCATGTTTGCTCATCCCTAAGCAATTCTGAATTGCATTTTTCGCTGTTTCTATCCCATTTTTGCAGATCTCTACGAACTTTTATGCCTTTTTTGGCCTTTTCTATCCAGTTTGCACATCTCTAACCATTTTGAAGCCATTTTTGGCCATTTCTAACCCTTTTTTGCAAATCTCTAAGCACTTTAAAGCCATTTTTAGCATTTCTAACCCATTTTTGCAAATCTCTAAGCACTTTCAAGCCATTTTTAGCATTTCTAACCCATGTTTGCACATCTCTAAGCAATTTTGAATGGCATTTTTGGACGTTTCTAACCCATGTTTGCACATCTCTAAGCAATTTTGAATGGCATTTTTGGCCGTTTCTAACCCATTTTTGCAAATCCCTAAGCACTTTAAAGCCATTTTCAGCATTTCTAACTCGTTATTGCACATCTCTATGCACTTTTAAGCCATTTTGGCCATTCCTAACCCATTTTTGCAAATCCCTAAGCACTTTAAAGCCATTTTTAGCATTTCTAACCCATGTTTGCACATCTCTAAGCAATTTTGAATGGCATTTTTGGCCGTTTCTAACCATTTTTGCAAATCCCTAAGCACTTTAAAGCCATTTTTGGCATTTCTAACCCGTTTTTGGAAATCTCTAAGCACTTTAAAGCCATGTTTGGCATTTCGAACCCATTTTTGCACATCTGTAAGCACTTTTAAACCATTTTTGGCCATTTCTAACCCATTTTTGCCGATCTCTACGAACTTTTAAGCCTTTTTTGGCCTTTTCTATCCCGTCTGCACATCTCTAACAATTTTGAAGCCATTTTTGGCCATTTCTAACTCATGTTTGCTCATCCCTAAGCAATTCTGAATTGCATTTTTCGCTGTTTCTATCCCATTTTTGCAGATCTCTACGAACTTTTATGCCTTTTTTGGCCTTTTCTATCCAGTTTGCACATCTCTAACCATTTTGAAGCCATTTTTGGCCATTTCTAACCCTTTTTTGCAAATCTCTAAGCACTTTAAAGCCATTTTTAGCATTTCTAACCCATTTTTGCAAATCTCTAAGCACTTTCAAGCCATTTTTAGCATTTCTAACCCATGTTTGCACATCTCTAAGCAATTTTGAATGGCATTTTTGGACGTTTCTAACCCATGTTTGCACATCTCTAAGCAATTTTGAATGGCATTTTTGGCCGTTTCTAACCCATTTTTGCAAATCCCTAAGCACTTTAAAGCCATTTTCAGCATTTCTAACTCGTTATTGCACATCTCTATGCACTTTTAAGCCATTTTGGCCATTCCTAACCCATTTTTGCAAATCCCTAAGCACTTTAAAGCCATTTTTAGCATTTCTAACCCATGTTTGCACATCTCTAAGCAATTTTGAATGGCATTTTTGGCCGTTTCTAACCATTTTTGCAAATCCCTAAGCACTTTAAAGCCATTTTTGGCATTTCTAACCCGTTTTTGGAAATCTCTAAGCACTTTAAAGCCATGTTTGGCATTTCGAACCCATTTTTGCACATCTGTAAGCACTTTTAAACCATTTTTGGCCATTTCTAACCCATTTTTGCCGATCTCTACGAACTTTTAAGCCTTTTTTGGCCTTTTCTATCCCGTCTGCACATCTCTAACAATTTTGAAGCCATTTTTGGCCATTTCTAACTCATGTTTGCTCATCCCTAAGCAATTCTGAATTGCATTTTTCGCTGTTTCTATCCCATTTTTGCAGATCTCTACGAACTTTTATGCCTTTTTTGGCCTTTTCTATCCAGTTTGCACATCTCTAACCATTTTGAAGCCATTTTTGGCCATTTCTAACCCGTTTTTGGAAATCTCTAAGCACTTTAAAGCCATTTTTAGCATTTCTAACCCATGTTTGCACATCTCTAAGCAATTTTGAATGGCATTTTTGGCCGTTTCTAACCCATTTTTGCCGATCTCTACGAACTTTTAAGCCTTTTTTGGCCTTTTCTATCCCGTCTGCACATCTCTAACAATTTTGAAGCCATTTTTGGCCATTTCTAACTCATGTTTGCTCATCCCTAAGCAATTCTGAATTGCATTTTTCGCTGTTTCTATCCCATTTTTGCAGATCTCTACGAACTTTTATGCCTTTTTTGGCCTTTTCTATCCAGTTTGCACATCTCTAACCATTTTGAAGCCATTTTTGGCCATTTCTAACCCTTTTTTGGAAATCTCTAAGCACTTTAAAGCCATTTTTAGCATTTCTAACCCATGTTTGCACATCTCTAAGCAATTTTGAATGGCATTTTTGGCCGTTTCTAACCCATTTTTGCCGATCTCTACGAACTTTTAAGCCTTTTTTGGCCTTTTCTATCCCGTCTGCACATCTCTAACAATTTTGAAGCCATTTTTGGCCATTTCTAACTCATGTTTGCTCATCCCTAAGCAATTCTGAATTGCATTTTTCGCTGTTTCTATCCCATTTTTGCAGATCTCTACGAACTTTTATGCCTTTTTTGGCCTTTTCTATCCAGTTTGCACATCTCTAACCATTTTGAAGCCATTTTTGGCCATTTCTAACCCTTTTTTGCAAATCTCTAAGCACTTTAAAGCCATTTTTAGCATTTCTAACCCATGTTTGCACATCTCTAAGCAATTTTGAATGGCATTTTTGGACGTTTCTAACCCTTGTTTGCACATCTCTAAGCAATTTTGAATGGCATTTTTGGCCGTTTCTAACCCATTTTTGCAAATCCCTAAGCACTTTAAAGCCTTTTTTGGCTTTTTCTTTCCAGTTTGCACATCTCTACCCATTTCAAAGCCATTTTTGGCCATTTCTAACCCTTTTTTGCTAATGTCTAAGCACTTTAAAGCCATTTTGGCCATTTCTAACCAATTTTTGCAAATCCCAAAGCACTTTAAAGCCATTTTTGGCATTTGTAACCCATGTTTGCACATCTCTAAGCAATTTTGAATGGCATTTTTGGCCGTTTCTAACCCATTGTTGCAGATCTCTAAGCATTTTTAAGACTTTTTTGTCCTTTTCTATGCAGTTTGTGCATCTCTAACCATTTTGAAGCCATTTTTGGCCATTTCTAACCCTTTTTTGCTAATCTCTAAGCACTTTCAAGCCATTTTTAGCATTTCTAACCCATGTTTGCACATCTCGAAGCAATTTTGAATGGCATTTTTGGCCGTTTCTAACCCATTTTTGCAAATCCCTAAGCACTTTAAAGCCATTTTCAGCATTTCTAACTCGTTATTGCACATCTCTATGCACTTTTAAGCCATTTTGGCCATTCCTAACCCATTTTTGCATATCTCTAAGCACTTTTAAACCATTTTTGGTCCATTTCTAACCCATGTTTGCACATCTCTAAGCAATTTTGAATGGCATTTTTGGCCGTTTCTAACCATTTTTGCAAATCCCTAAGCACTTTAAAGCCATTTTTGGCATTTCTAACCCGTTTTTTGGAAATCTCTAAGCACTTTAAAGCCATGTTTGGCATTTCGAACCCATTTTTGCACATCTCTAAGCACTTTTAAACCATTTTTGGCCATTTCTAACCCATGCTTGCTCATCTCTAAGCAATTTTGAATGACATTTTTGGCCATTTCTAACCCATTTTTGCCGATCTCTACGAACTTTTAAGCCTTTTTTGGCCTTTTCTATCCCGTCTGCACATCTCTAACAATTTTGAAGCCATTTTTGGCCATTTCTAACTCATGTTTGCTCATCCCTAAGCAATTCTGAATTGCATTTTTCGCTGTTTCTATCCCATTTTTGCAGATCTCTACGAACTTTTATGCCTTTTTTGGCCTTTTCTATCCAGTTTGCACATCTCTAACCATTTTGAAGCCATTTTTGGCCATTTCTAACCCTTTTTTGCAAATCTCTAAGCACTTTAAAGCCATTTTTAGCATTTCTAACCCATTTTTGCAAATCTCTAAGCACTTTCAAGCCATTTTTAGCATTTCTAACCCATGTTTGCACATCTCTAAGCAATTTTGAATGGCATTTTTGGACGTTTCTAACCCATGTTTGCACATCTCTAAGCAATTTTGAATGGCATTTTTGGCCGTTTCTAACCCATTTTTGCAAATCCCTAAGCACTTTAAAGCCATTTTCAGCATTTCTAACTCGTTATTGCACATCTCTATGCACTTTTAAGCCATTTTGGCCATTCCTAACCCATTTTTGCAAATCCCTAAGCACTTTAAAGCCATTTTTAGCATTTCTAACCCATGTTTGCACATCTCTAAGCAATTTTGAATGGCATTTTTGGCCGTTTCTAACCATTTTTGCAAATCCCTAAGCACTTTAAAGCCATTTTTGGCATTTCTAACCCGTTTTTGGAAATCTCTAAGCACTTTAAAGCCATGTTTGGCATTTCGAACCCATTTTTGCACATCTGTAAGCACTTTTAAACCATTTTTGGCCATTTCTAACCCATTTTTGCCGATCTCTACGAACTTTTAAGCCTTTTTTGGCCTTTTCTATCCCGTCTGCACATCTCTAACAATTTTGAAGCCATTTTTGGCCATTTCTAACTCATGTTTGCTCATCCCTAAGCAATTCTGAATTGCATTTTTCGCTGTTTCTATCCCATTTTTGCAGATCTCTACGAACTTTTATGCCTTTTTTGGCCTTTTCTATCCAGTTTGCACATCTCTAACCATTTTGAAGCCATTTTTGGCCATTTCTAACCCGTTTTTGGAAATCTCTAAGCACTTTAAAGCCATTTTTAGCATTTCTAACCCATGTTTGCACATCTCTAAGCAATTTTGAATGGCATTTTTGGCCGTTTCTAACCCATTTTTGCCGATCTCTACGAACTTTTAAGCCTTTTTTGGCCTTTTCTATCCCGTCTGCACATCTCTAACAATTTTGAAGCCATTTTTGGCCATTTCTAACTCATGTTTGCTCATCCCTAAGCAATTCTGAATTGCATTTTTCGCTGTTTCTATCCCATTTTTGCAGATCTCTACGAACTTTTATGCCTTTTTTGGCCTTTTCTATCCAGTTTGCACATCTCTAACCATTTTGAAGCCATTTTTGGCCATTTCTAACCCTTTTTTGCAAATCTCTAAGCACTTTAAAGCCATTTTTAGCATTTCTAACCCATGTTTGCACATCTCTAAGCAATTTTGAATGGCATTTTTGGACGTTTCTAACCCTTGTTTGCACATCTCTAAGCAATTTTGAATGGCATTTTTGGCCGTTTCTAACCCATTTTTGCAAATCCCTAAGCACTTTAAAGCCTTTTTTGGCTTTTTCTTTCCAGTTTGCACATCTCTACCCATTTCAAAGCCATTTTTGGCCATTTCTAACCCTTTTTTGCTAATGTCTAAGCACTTTAAAGCCATTTTGGCCATTTCTAACCAATTTTTGCAAATCCCAAAGCACTTTAAAGCCATTTTTGGCATTTGTAACCCATGTTTGCACATCTCTAAGCAATTTTGAATGGCATTTTTGGCCGTTTCTAACCCATTGTTGCAGATCTCTAAGCATTTTTAAGACTTTTTTGTCCTTTTCTATGCAGTTTGTGCATCTCTAACCATTTTGAAGCCATTTTTGGCCATTTCTAACCCTTTTTTGCTAATCTCTAAGCACTTTCAAGCCATTTTTAGCATTTCTAACCCATGTTTGCACATCTCGAAGCAATTTTGAATGGCATTTTTGGCCGTTTCTAACCCATTTTTGCAAATCCCTAAGCACTTTAAAGCCATTTTCAGCATTTCTAACTCGTTATTGCACATCTCTATGCACTTTTAAGCCATTTTGGCCATTCCTAACCCATTTTTGCACATCTCTAAGCACTTTTAAACCATTTTTGGTCCATTTCTAACCCATGTTTGCACATCTCTAAGCAATTTTGAATGGCATTTTTGGCCGTTTCTAACCATTTTTGCAAATCCCTAAGCACTTTAAAGCCATTTTTGGCATTTCTAACCCGTTTTTTGGAAATCTCTAAGCACTTTAAAGCCATGTTTGGCATTTCGAACCCATTTTTGCACATCTCTAAGCACTTTTAAACCATTTTTGGCCATTTCTAACCCATGCTTGCTCATCTCTAAGCAATTTTGAATGACATTTTTGGCCATTTCTAACCCATTTTTGCCGATCTCTACGAACTTTTAAGCCTTTTTTGGCCTTTTCTATCCCGTCTGCACATCTCTAACAATTTTGAAGCCATTTTTGGCCATTTCTAACTCATGTTTGCTCATCCCTAAGCAATTCTGAATTGCATTTTTCGCTGTTTCTATCCCATTTTTGCAGATCTCTACGAACTTTTATGCCTTTTTTGGCCTTTTCTATCCAGTTTGCACATCTCTAACCATTTTGAAGCCATTTTTGGCCATTTCTAACCCTTTTTTGCAAATCTCTAAGCACTTTAAAGCCATTTTTAGCATTTCTAACCCATTTTTGCAAATCTCTAAGCACTTTCAAGCCATTTTTAGCATTTCTAACCCATGTTTGCACATCTCGAAGCAATTTTGAATGGCATTTTTGGACGTTTCTAACCCATGTTTGCACATCTCTAAGCAATTTTGAATGGCATTTTTGGCCGTTTCTAACCCATTTTTGCAAATCCCTAAGCACTTTAAAGCCATTTTCAGCATTTCTAACTCGTTATTGCACATCTCTATGCACTTTTAAGCCATTTTGGCCATTCCTAACCCATTTTTGCAAATCCCTAAGCACTTTAAAGCCATTTTTAGCATTTCTAACCCATGTTTGCACATCTCTAAGCAATTTTGAATGGCATTTTTGGCCGTTTCTAACCATTTTTGCAAATCCCTAAGCACTTTAAAGCCATTTTTGGCATTTCTAACCCGTTTTTGGAAATCTCTAAGCACTTTAAAGCCATGTTTGGCATTTCGAACCCATTTTTGCACATCTGTAAGCACTTTTAAACCATTTTTGGCCATTTCTAACCCATTTTTGCCGATCTCTACGAACTTTTAAGCCTTTTTTGGCCTTTTCTATCCCGTCTGCACATCTCTAACAATTTTGAAGCCATTTTTGGCCATTTCTAACTCATGTTTGCTCATCCCTAAGCAATTCTGAATTGCATTTTTCGCTGTTTCTATCCCATTTTTGCAGATCTCTACGAACTTTTATGCCTTTTTTGGCCTTTTCTATCCAGTTTGCACATCTCTAACCATTTTGAAGCCATTTTTGGCCATTTCTAACCCGTTTTTGGAAATCTCTAAGCACTTTAAAGCCATTTTTAGCATTTCTAACCCATGTTTGCACATCTCTAAGCAATTTTGAATGGCATTTTTGGCCGTTTCTAAGCCATTTTTGCAAATCCCTAAGCACTTTAAAGCCATTTTCAGCATTTCTAACTCGTTATTGCACATCTCTATGCACTTTTAAGCCATTTTGGCCATTCCTAACCCATTTTTGCACATCTCTAAGCACTTTTAAACCATTTTTTGTCCATTTCTAACCCATGTTTGCACATCTCTAAGCAATTTTGAATGGCATTTTTGGCCGTTTCTAACCATTTTTGCAAATCCCTAAGCACTTTAAAGCCATTTTTGGCATTTCTAACCCGTTTTTGGAAATCTCTAAGCACTTTAAAGCCATGTTTGGCATTTCGAACCCATTTTTGCACATCTCTAAGCACTTTTAAACCATTTTTGGCCATTTCTAACCCATGCTTGCTCATCTCTAAGCAATTTTGAATGACATTTTTGGCCATTTCTAACCCATTTTTGCCGATCTCTACGAACTTTTAAGCCTTTTTTGGCCTTTTCTATCCCGTCTGCACATCTCTAACAATTTTGAAGCCATTTTTGGCCATTTCTAACTCATGTTTGCTCATCCCTAAGCAATTCTGAATTGCATTTTTCGCTGTTTCTATCCCATTTTTGCAGATCTCTACGAACTTTTATGCCTTTTTTGGCCTTTTCTATCCAGTTTGCACATCTCTAACCATTTTGAAGCCATTTTTGGCCATTTCTAACCCTTTTTTGCAAATCTCTAAGCACCTTAAAGCCATTTTTAGCATTTCTAACCCATGTTTGCAAATCTCTAAGCACTTTAAAGCCATTTTTAGCATTTCTAACCCATGTTTGCACATCTCTAAGCAATTTTGAATGACATTTTTGGCCATTTCTAACCCATTTTTGCCGATCTCTACGAACTTTTAAGCCTTTTTTGGCCTTTTCTATCCCGTCTGCACATCTCTAACAATTTTGAAGCCATTTTTGGCCATTTCTAACTCATGTTTGCTCATCCCTAAGCAATTCTGAATTGCATTTTTCGCTGTTTCTAACCCATTTTTGCAGATCTCTACGAACTTTTATGCCTTTTTTGGCCTTTTCTATCCAGTTTGCACACCTCTAACCATTTTGAAGCCATTTTTGGCCATTTCTAACCTTTTTTTGCAAATCTCTAAGCACTTTAAAGCCATTTTTAGCATTTCTAACCCATTTTTGCAAATCTCTAAGCACTTTCAAGCCATTGTTAGCATTTCTAACCCATGTTTGCACATCTCTAAGCAATTTTGAATGGCATTTTTGGCCGTTTCTAACCCATTTTTGCAAATCCCTAAGCACTTTAAAGCCTTTTTTGGCTTTTTCTTTCCAGTTTGCACATCTCTACCCATTTCAAAGCCATTTTTGGCCATTTCTAACCCTTTTTTGCTAATGTCTAAGCACTTTAAAGCCATTTTGGCCATTTCTAACCAATTTTTGCAAATCCCAAAGCACTTTAAAGCCATTTTTGGCATTTCTAACCCGTTTTTGGAAATCTCTAAGCACTTTAAAGCCATGTTTGGCATTTCGAACCCATTTTTGCACATCTCTAAGCACTTTTAAACCATTTTTGGCCATTTCTAACCCATGCTTGCTCATCTCTAAGCAATTTTGAATGACATTTTTGGCCATTTCTAACCCATTTTTGCCGATCTCTACGAACTTTTAAGCCTTTTTTGGCCTTTTCTATCCCGTCTGCACATCTCTAACAATTTTGAAGCCATTTTTGGCCATTTCTAACTCATGTTTGCTCATCCCTAAGCAATTCTGAATTGCATTTTTCGCTGTTTCTATCCCATTTTTGCAGATCTCTACGAACTTTTATGCCTTTTTTGGCCTTTTCTATCCAGTTTGCACATCTCTAACCATTTTGAAGCCATTTTTGGCCATTTCTAACCCTTTTTTGCAAATCTCTAAGCACCTTAAAGCCATTTTTAGCATTTCTAACCCATGTTTGCAAATCTCTAAGCACTTTAAAGCCATTTTTAGCATTTCTAACCCATGTTTGCACATCTCTAAGCAATTTTGAATGACATTTTTGGCCATTTCTAACCCATTTTTGCCGATCTCTACGAACTTTTAAGCCTTTTTTGGCCTTTTCTATCCCGTCTGCACATCTCTAACAATTTTGAAGCCATTTTTGGCCATTTCTAACTCATGTTTGCTCATCCCTAAGCAATTCTGAATTGCATTTTTCGCTGTTTCTAACCCATTTTTGCAGATCTCTACGAACTTTTATGCCTTTTTTGGCCTTTTCTATCCAGTTTGCACACCTCTAACCATTTTGAAGCCATTTTTGGCCATTTCTAACCTTTTTTTGCAAATCTCTAAGCACTTTAAAGCCATTTTTAGCATTTCTAACCCATTTTTGCAAATCTCTAAGCACTTTCAAGCCATTGTTAGCATTTCTAACCCATGTTTGCACATCTCTAAGCAATTTTGAATGGCATTTTTGGCCGTTTCTAACCCATTTTTGCAAATCCCTAAGCACTTTAAAGCCTTTTTTGGCTTTTTCTTTCCAGTTTGCACATCTCTACCCATTTCAAAGCCATTTTTGGCCATTTCTAACCCTTTTTTGCTAATGTCTAAGCACTTTAAAGCCATTTTGGCCATTTCTAACCAATTTTTGCAAATCCCAAAGCACTTTAAAGCCATTTTTGGCATTTGTAACCCATGTTTGCACATCTCTAAGCAATTTTGAATGGCATTTTTGGCCGTTTCTAACCATTTTTGCAAATCCCTAAGCACTTTAAAGCCATTTTTGGCATTTCTAACCCTTTTTTGGAAATCTCTAAGCACTTTAAAGCCATTTTTGGCATTTCGAACCCATTTTTGCACATCTCTAAGCACTTTTAAACCATTTTTGGCCATTTCTAACCCATGCTTGCTCATCTCTAAGCAATTTTGAATGACATTTTTGGCCATTTCTAACCCATTTTTGCCGATCTCTACGAACTTTTAAGCCTTTTTTGGCCTTTTCTATCCCGTCTGCACATCTCTAACAATTTTGAAGCCATTTTTGGCCATTTCTAACTCATGTTTGCTCATCCCTAAGCAATTCTGAATTGCATTTTTCGCTGTTTCTATCCCATTTTTGCAGATCTCTACGAACTTTTATGCCTTTTTTGGCCTTTTCTATCCAGTTTGCACATCTCTAACCATTTTGAAGCCATTTTTGGCCATTTCTAACCCGTTTTTGGAAATCTCTAAGCACTTTAAAGCCATTTTTAGCATTTCTAACCCATGTTTGCAAATCTCTAAGCACTTTAAAGCCATTTTTAGCATTTCTAACCCATGTTTGCACATCTCTAAGCAATTTTGAATGACATTTTTGGCCATTTCTAACCCATTTTTGCCGATCTCTACGAACTTTTAAGCCTTTTTTGGCCTTTTCTATCCCGTCTGCACATCTCTAACAATTTTGAAGCCATTTTTGGCCATTTCTAACTCATGTTTGCTCATCCCTAAGCAATTCTGAATTGCATTTTTCGCTGTTTCTAACCCATTTTTGCAGATCTCTACGAACTTTTATGCCTTTTTTGGCCTTTTCTATCCAGTTTGCACACCTCTAACCATTTTGAAGCTATTTTTGGCCATTTCTAACCTTTTTTTCCAAATCTCTAAGCACTTTAAAGCCATTTTTAGCATTTCTAACCCATTTTTGCAAATCTCTAAGCACTTTCAAGCCATTGTTAGCATTTCTAACCCATGTTTGCACATCTCTAAGCAATTTTGAATGGCATTTTTGGCCGTTTCTAACCCATTTTTGCAAATCCCTAAGCACTTTAAAGCCTTTTTTGGCTTTTTCTTTCCAGTTTGCACATCTCTACCCATTTCAAAGCCATTTTTGGCCATTTCTAACCCTTTTTTGCTAATGTCTAAGCACTTTAAAGCCATTTTGGCCATTTCTAACCAATTTTTGCAAATCCCAAAGCACTTTAAAGCCATTTTTGGCATTTGTAACCCATGTTTGCACATCTCTAAGCAATTTTGAATGGCATTTTTGGCCGTTTCTAACCATTTTTGCAAATCCCTAAGCACTTTAAAGCCATTTTTGGCATTTCTAACCCGTTTTTGGAAATCTCTAAGCACTTTAAAGCCATGTTTGGCATTTCGAACCCATTTTTGCACATCTCTAAGCACTTTTAAACCATTTTTGGCCATTTCTAACCCATGCTTGCTCATCTCTAAGCAATTTTGAATGACATTTTTGGCCATTTCTAACCCATTTTTGCCGATCTCTACGAACTTTTAAGCCTTTTTTGGCCTTTTCTATCCCGTCTGCACATCTCTAACAATTTTGAAGCCATTTTTGGCCATTTCTAACTCATGTTTGCTCATCCCTAAGCAATTCTGAATTGCATTTTTCGCTGTTTCTATCCCATTTTTGCAGATCTCTACGAACTTTTATGCCTTTTTTGGCCTTTTCTATCCAGTTTGCACATCTCTAACCATTTTGAAGCCATTTTTGGCCATTTCTAACCCTTTTTTGCAAATCTCTAAGCACTTTAAAGCCATTTTTAGCATTTCTAACCCATGTTTGCACATCTCTAAGCAATTTTGAATGGCATTTTTGGACGTTTCTAACCCTTGTTTGCACATCTCTAAGCAATTTTGAATGGCATTTTTGGCCGTTTCTAACCCATTTTTGCAAATCCCTAAGCACTTTAAAGCCTTTTTTGGCTTTTTCTTTCCAGTTTGCACATCTCTACCCATTTCAAAGCCATTTTTGGCCATTTCTAACCCTTTTTTGCTAATGTCTAAGCACTTTAAAGCCATTTTGGCCATTTCTAACCAATTTTTGCAAATCCCAAAGCACTTTAAAGCCATTTTTGGCATTTGTAACCCATGTTTGCACATCTCTAAGCAATTTTGAATGGCATTTTTGGCCGTTTCTAACCCATTGTTGCAGATCTCTAAGCATTTTTAAGACTTTTTTGTCCTTTTCTATGCAGTTTGTGCATCTCTAACCATTTTGAAGCCATTTTTGGCCATTTCTAACCCTTTTTTGCTAATCTCTAAGCACTTTCAAGCCATTTTTAGCATTTCTAACCCATGTTTGCACATCTCGAAGCAATTTTGAATGGCATTTTTGGCCGTTTCTAACCCATTTTTGCAAATCCCTAAGCACTTTAAAGCCATTTTCAGCATTTCTAACTCGTTATTGCACATCTCTATGCACTTTTAAGCCATTTTGGCCATTCCTAACCCATTTTTGCACATCTCTAAGCACTTTTAAACCATTTTTGGTCCATTTCTAACCCATGTTTGCACATCTCTAAGCAATTTTGAATGGCATTTTTGGCCGTTTCTAACCATTTTTGCAAATCCCTAAGCACTTTAAAGCCATTTTTGGCATTTCTAACCCGTTTTTTGGAAATCTCTAAGCACTTTAAAGCCATGTTTGGCATTTCGAACCCATTTTTGCACATCTCTAAGCACTTTTAAACCATTTTTGGCCATTTCTAACCCATGCTTGCTCATCTCTAAGCAATTTTGAATGACATTTTTGGCCATTTCTAACCCATTTTTGCCGATCTCTACGAACTTTTAAGCCTTTTTTGGCCTTTTCTATCCCGTCTGCACATCTCTAACAATTTTGAAGCCATTTTTGGCCATTTCTAACTCATGTTTGCTCATCCCTAAGCAATTCTGAATTGCATTTTTCGCTGTTTCTATCCCATTTTTGCAG
Source organism: Lathamus discolor (assembly GCF_037157495.1). Classification (NCBI taxonomy): domain Eukaryota; kingdom Metazoa; phylum Chordata; class Aves; order Psittaciformes; family Psittacidae; genus Lathamus; species Lathamus discolor. Next base: position 30,488,706 of record NC_088908.1, read on the forward strand.
ATCTCTACGAACTTTTATGCCTTTTTTGGCCTTTTCTATCCAGTTTGCACATCTCTAACCATTTTGAAGCCATTTTTGGCCATTTCTAACCCTTTTTTGCAAATGTCTAAGCACTTTAAAGCCATTTTTAGCATTTCTAACCCATTTTTGCAAATCTCTAAGCACTTTCAAGCCATTTTTAGCATTTCTAACCCATGTTTGCACATCTCTAAGCAATTTTGAATGGCATTTTTGGACGTTTCTAACCCATGTTTGCACATCTCTAAGCAATTTTGAATGGCATTTTTGGCCGTTTCTAACCCATTTTTGCAAATCCCTAAGCACTTTAAAGCCATTTTCAGCATTTCTAACTCGTTATTGCACATCTCTATGCACTTTTAAGCCATTTTGGCCATTCCTAACCCATTTTTGCAAATCCCTAAGCACTTTAAAGCCATTTTTAGCATTTCTAACCCATGTTTGCACATCTCTAAGCAATTTTGAATGGCATTTTTGGCCGTTTCTAACCATTTTTGCAAATCCCTAAGCACTTTAAAGCCATTTTTGGCATTTCTAACCCGTTTTTGGAAATCTCTAAGCACTTTAAAGCCATGTTTGGCATTTCGAACCCATTTTTGCACATCTGTAAGCACTTTTAAACCATTTTTGGCCATTTCTAACCCATTTTTGCCGATCTCTACGAACTTTTAAGCCTTTTTTGGCCTTTTCTATCCCGTCTGCACATCTCTAACAATTTTGAAGCCATTTTTGGCCATTTCTAACTCATGTTTGCTCATCCCTAAGCAATTCTGAATTGCATTTTTCGCTGTTTCTATCCCATTTTTGCAGATCTCTACGAACTTTTATGCCTTTTTTGGCCTTTTCTATCCAGTTTGCACATCTCTAACCATTTTGAAGCCATTTTTGGCCATTTCTAACCCTTTTTTGCAAATCTCTAAGCACTTTAAAGCCATTTTTAGCATTTCTAACCCATGTTTGCACATCTCTAAGCAATTTTGAATGGCATTTTTGGCCGTTTCTAAGCCATTTTTGCAAATCCCTAAGCACTTTAAAGCCATTTTCAGCATTTCTAACTCGTTATTGCACATCTCTATGCACTTTTAAGCCATTTTGGCCATTCCTAACCCATTTTTGCACATCTCTAAGCACTTTTAAACCATTTTTTGTCCATTTCTAACCCATGTTTGCACATCTCTTAGCAATTTTGAATGGCATTTTTGGCCGTTTCTAACCATTTTTGCAAATCCCTAAGCACTTTAAAGCCATTTTTGGCATTTCTAACCCGTTTTTGGAAATCTCTAAGCACTTTAAAGCCATGTTTGGCATTTCGAACCCATTTTTGCACATCTCTAAGCACTTTTAAACCATTTTTGGCCATTTCTAACCCATGCTTGCTCATCTCTAAGCAATTTTGAATGACATTTTTGGCCATTTCTAACCCATTTTTGCCGATCTCTACGAACTTTTAAGCCTTTTTTGGCCTTTTCTATCCCGTCTGCACATCTCTAACAATTTTGAAGCCATTTTTGGCCATTTCTAACTCATGTTTGCTCATCCCTAAGCAATTCTGAATTGCATTTTTCGCTGTTTCTATCCCATTTTTGCAGATCTCTACGAACTTTTATGCCTTTTTTGGCCTTTTCTATCCAGTTTGCACATCTCTAACCATTTTGAAGCCATTTTTGGCCATTTCTAACCCTTTTTTGCAAATCTCTAAGCACCTTAAAGCCATTTTTAGCATTTCTAACCCATGTTTGCAAATCTCTAAGCACTTTCAAGCCATTTTTAGCATTTCTAACCCATGTTTGCACATCTCTAAGCAATTTTGAATGACATTTTTGGCCATTTCTAACCCATTTTTGCCGATCTCTACGAACTTTTAAGCCTTTTTTGGCCTTTTCTATCCCGTCTGCACATCTCTAACAATTTTGAAGCCATTTTTGGCCATTTCTAACTCATGTTTGCTCATCCCTAAGCAATTCTGAATTGCATTTTTCGCTGTTTCTAACCCATTTTTGCAGATCTCTACGAACTTTTATGCCTTTTTTGGCCTTTTCTATCCAGTTTGCACACCTCTAACCATTTTGAAGCCATTTTTGGCCATTTCTAACCTTTTTTTGCAAATCTCTAAGCACTTTAAAGCCATTTTTAGCATTTCTAACCTATTTTTGCAAATCTCTAAGCACTTTCAAGCCATTGTTAGCATTTCTAACCCATGTTTGCACATCTCTAAGCAATTTTGAATGGCATTTTTGGCCGTTTCTAACCCATTTTTGCAAATCCCTAAGCACTTTAAAGCCTTTTTTGGCTTTTTCTTTCCAGTTTGCACATCTCTACCCATTTCAAAGCCATTTTTGGCCATTTCTAACCCTTTTTTGCTAATGTCTAAGCACTTTAAAGCCATTTTGGCCATTTCTAACCAATTTTTGCAAATCCCAAAGCACTTTAAAGCCATTTTTGGCATTTGTAACCCATGTTTGCACATCTCTAAGCAATTTTGAATGGCATTTTTGGCCGTTTCTAACCCATTGTTGCAGATCTCTAAGCATTTTTAAGACTTTTTTGTCCTTTTCTATGCAGTTTGTGCATCTCTAACCATTTTGAAGCCATTTTTGGCCATTTCTAACCCTTTTTTGCTAATCTCTAAGCACTTTCAAGCCATTTTTAGCATTTCTAACCCATGTTTGCACATCTCGAAGCAATTTTGAATGGCATTTTTGGACGTTTCTAACCCATGTTTGCACATCTCTAAGCAATTTTGAATGGCATTTTTGGCCGTTTCTAACCCATTTTTGCAAATCCCTAAGCACTTTAAAGCCATTTTCAGCATTTCTAACTCGTTATTGCACATCTCTATGCACTTTTAAGCCATTTTGGCCATTCCTAACCCATTTTTGCAAATCCCTAAGCACTTTAAAGCCATTTTTAGCATTTCTAACCCATGTTTGCACATCTCTAAGCAATTTTGAATGGCATTTTTGGCCGTTTCTAACCATTTTTGCAAATCCCTAAGCACTTTAAAGCCATTTTTGGCATTTCTAACCCGTTTTTTGGAAATCTCTAAGCACTTTAAAGCCATGTTTGGCATTTCGAACCCATTTTTGCACATCTCTAAGCACTTTTAAACCATTTTTGGCCATTTCTAACCCATGCTTGCTCATCTCTAAGCAATTTTGAATGACATTTTTGGCCATTTCTAACCCATTTTTGCCGATCTCTACGAACTTTTAAGCCTTTTTTGGCCTTTTCTATCCCGTCTGCACATCTCTAACAATTTTGAAGCCATTTTTGGCCATTTCTAACTCATGTTTGCTCATCCCTAAGCAATTCTGAATTGCATTTTTCGCTGTTTCTATCCCATTTTTGCAGATCTCTACGAACTTTTATGCCTTTTTTGGCCTTTTCTATCCAGTTTGCACATCTCTAACCATTTTGAAGCCATTTTTGGCCATTTCTAACCCTTTTTTGCAAATGTCTAAGCACTTTAAAGCCATTTTTAGCATTTCTAACCCATTTTTGCAAATCTCTAAGCACTTTCAAGCCATTTTTAGCATTTCTAACCCATGTTTGCACATCTCTAAGCAATTTTGAATGGCATTTTTGGACGTTTCTAACCCATGTTTGCACATCTCTAAGCAATTTTGAATGGCATTTTTGGCCGTTTCTAAGCCATTTTTGCAAATCCCTAAGCACTTTAAAGCCATTTTCAGCATTTCTAACTCGTTATTGCACATCTCTATGCACTTTTAAGCCATTTTGGCCATTCCTAACCCATTTTTGCACATCTCTAAGCACTTTTAAACCATTTTTTGTCCATTTCTAACCCATGTTTGCACATCTCTTAGCAATTTTGAATGGCATTTTTGGCCGTTTCTAACCATTTTTGCAAATCCCTAAGCACTTTAAAGCCATTTTTGGCATTTCTAACCCGTTTTTGGAAATCTCTAAGCACTTTAAAGCCATGTTTGGCATTTCGAACCCATTTTTGCACATCTCTAAGCACTTTTAAACCATTTTTGGCCATTTCTAACCCATGCTTGCTCATCTCTAAGCAATTTTGAATGACATTTTTGGCCATTTCTAACCCATTTTTGCCGATCTCTACGAACTTTTAAGCCTTTTTTGGCATTTTCTATCCCGTCTGCACATCTCTAACAATTTTGAAGCCATTTTTGGCCATTTCTAACTCATGTTTGCTCATCCCTAAGCAATTCTGAATTGCATTTTTCGCTGTTTCTATCCCATTTTTGCAGATCTCTACGAACTTTTATGCCTTTTTTGGCCTTTTCTATCCAGTTTGCACATCTCTAACCATTTTGAAGCCATTTTTGGCCATTTCTAACCCTTTTTTGCAAATCTCTAAGCACCTTAAAGTCATTTTTAGCATTTCTAACCCATGTTTGCAAATCTCTAAGCACTTTCAAGCCATTTTTAGCATTTCTAACCCATGTTTGCACATCTCTAAGCAATTTTGAATGACATTTTTGGCCATTTCTAACCCATTTTTGCCGATCTCTACGAACTTTTAAGCCTTTTTTGGCCTTTTCTATCCCGTCTGCACATCTCTAACAATTATGAAGCCATTTTTGGCCATTTCTAACTCATGTTTGCTCATCCCTAAGCAATTCTGAATTGCATTTTTCGCTGTTTCTAACCCATTTTTGCAGATCTCTACGAACTTTTATGCCTTTTTTGGCCTTTTCTATCCAGTTTGCACACCTCTAACCATTTTGAAGCAATTTTTGGCCATTTCTAACCTTTTTTTGCAAATCTCTAAGCACTTTAAAGCCATTTTTAGCATTTCTAACCCATTTTTGCAAATCTCTAAGCACTTTCAAGCCATTTTTAGCATTTCTAACCCATGTTTGCACATCTCTAAGCAATTTTGAATGGCATTTTTGGACGTTTCTAACCCTTGTTTGCACATCTCTAAGCAATTTTGAATGGCATTTTTGGCCGTTTCTAACCCATTTTTGCAAATCCCTAAGCACTTTAAAGCCTTTTTTGGCTTTTTCTTTCCAGTTTGCACATCTCTACCCATTTCAAAGCCATTTTTGGCCATTTCTAACCCTTTTTTGCTAATGTCTAAGCACTTTAAAGCCATTTTGGCCATTTCTAACCAATTTTTGCAAATCTCTAAGCACTTTAAAGCCATTTTTGGCATTTGTAACCCATGTTTGCACATCTCTAAGCAATTTTGAATGGCATTTTTGGCCGTTTCTAACCCATTGTTGCAGATCTCTAAGCATTTTTAAGACTTTTTTGTCCTTTTCTATGCAGTTTGTGCATCTCTAACCATTTTGAAGCCATTTTTGGCCATTTCTAACCCTTTTTTGCTAATCTCTAAGCACTTTCAAGCCATTTTTAGCATTTCTAACCCATGTTTGCACATCTCGAAGCAATTTTGAATGGCATTTTTGGACGTTTCTAACCCATGTTTGCACATCTCTAAGCAATTTTGAATGGCATTTTTGGCCGTTTCTAACCCATTTTTGCAAATCCCTAAGCACTTTAAAGCCATTTTCAGCATTTCTAACTCGTTATTGCACATCTCTATGCACTTTTAAGCCATTTTGGCCATTCCTAACCCATTTTTGCAAATCCCTAAGCACTTTAAAGCCATTTTTAGCATTTCTAACCCATGTTTGCACATCTCTAAGCAATTTTGAATGGCATTTTTGGCCGTTTCTAACCATTTTTGCAAATCCCTAAGCACTTTAAAGCCATTTTTGGCATTTCTAACCCGTTTTTGGAAATCTCTAAGCACTTTAAAGCCATGTTTGGCATTTCGAACCCATTTTTGCACATCTCTAAGCACTTTTAAACCATTTTTGGCCATTTCTAACCCATGCTTGCTCATCTCTAAGCAATTTTGAATGACATTTTTGGCCATTTCTAACCCATTTTTGCCGATCTCTACGAACTTTTAAGCCTTTTTTGGCCTTTTCTATCCCGTCTGCACATCTCTAACAATTTTGAAGCCATTTTTGGCCATTTCTAACTCATGTTTGCTCATCCCTAAGCAATTCTGAATTGCATTTTTCGCTGTTTCTATCCCATTTTTGCAGATCTCTACGAACTTTTATGCCTTTTTTGGCCTTTTCTATCCAGTTTGCACATCTCTAACCATTTTGAAGCCATTTTTGGCCATTTCTAACCCTTTTTTGCAAATCTCTAAGCACTTTAAAGCCATTTTTAGCATTTCTAACCCATGTTTGCACATCTCTAAGCAATTTTGAATGGCATTTTTGGACGTTTCTAACCCTTGTTTGCACATCTCTAAGCAATTTTGAATGGCATTTTTGGCCGTTTCTAACCCATTTTTGCAAATCCCTAAGCACTTTAAAGCCTTTTTTGGCTTTTTCTTTCCAGTTTGCACATCTCTACCCATTTCAAAGCCATTTTTGGCCATTTCTAACCCTTTTTTGCTAATGTCTAAGCACTTTAAAGCCATTTTGGCAATTTCTAACCAATTTTTGCAAATCCCAAAGCACTTTAAAGCCATTTTTGGCATTTGTAACCCATGTTTGCACATCTCTAAGCAATTTTGAATGGCATTTTTGGCCGTTTCTAACCCATTGTTGCAGATCTCTAAGCATTTTTAAGACTTTTTTGTCCTTTTCTATGCAGTTTGTGCATCTCTAACCATTTTGAAGCCATTTTTGGCCATTTCTAACCCTTTTTTGCAAATCCCAAAGCACTTTAAAGCCATTTTTAGCATTTCTAACCCATGTTTGCACATCTCGAAGCAATTTTGAATGGCATTTTTGGACGTTTCTAACCCATGTTTGCACATCTCTAAGCAATTTTGAATGGCATTTTTGGCCGTTTCTAACCCATTTTTGCAAATCCCTAAGCACTTTAAAGCCATTTTCAGCATTTCTAACTCGTTATTGCACATCTCTATGCACTTTTAAGCCATTTTGGCCATTCCTAACCCATTTTTGCACATCTCTAAGCACTTTTAAACCATTTTTTGTCCATTTCTAACCCATGTTTGCACATCTCGAAGCAATTTTGAATGGCATTTTTGGCCGTTTCTAACCCATTTTTGCAAATCCCTAAGCACTTTAAAGCCATTTTCAGCATTTCTAACTCGTTATTGCACATCTCTATCCACTTTTAAGCCATTTTGGCCATTCCTAACCCATTTTTGCAAATCCCTAAGCACTTTAAAGCCATTTTTAGCATTTCTAACCCATGTTTGCACATCTCTAAGCAATTTTGAATGGCATTTTTGGCCGTTTCTAACCATTTTTGCAAATCCCTAAGCACTTTAAAGCCATTTTTGGCATTTCTAACCCGTTTTTGGAAATCTCTAAGCACTTTAAAGCCATGTTTGGCATTTCGAACCCATTTTTGCACATCTCTAAGCACTTTTAAACCATTTTTGGCCATTTCTAACCCATGCTTGCTCATCTCTAAGCAATTTTGAATGACATTTTTGGCCATTTCTAACCCATTTTTGCCGATCTCTACGAACTTTTAAGCCTTTTTTGGCCTTTTCTATCCCATCTGCACATCTCTAACAATTTTGAAGCCATTTTTGGCCATTTCTAACTCATGTTTGCTCATCCCTAAGCAATTCTGAATTGCATTTTTCGCTGTTTCTATCCCATTTTTGCAGATCTCTACGAACTTTTATGCCTTTTTTGGCCTTTTCTATCCAGTTTGCACATCTCTAACCATTTTGAAGCCATTTTTGGCCATTTCTAACCCTTTTTTGCAAATCCCTAAGCACATTAAAGCCATTTTTAGCATTTCTAACCCATTTTTGCAAATCTCTAAGCACTTTCAAGCCATTTTTAGCATTTCTAACCCATGTTTGCACATCTCTAAGCAATTTTGAATGGCATTTTTGGACGTTTCTAACCCATGTTTGCACATCTCTAAGCAATTTTGAATGGCATTTTTGGCCGTTTCTAACCCATTTTTGCAAATCCCTAAGCACTTTAAAGCCATTTTCAGCATTTCTAACTCGTTATTGCACATCTCTATGCACTTTTAAGCCATTTTGGCCATTCCTAACCCATTTTTGCACATCTCTAAGCACTTTTAAACCGTTTTTTGTCCATTTCTAACCCATGTTTGCACATCTCTAAGCAGTTTTGAATGGCATTTTTGGCCGTTTCTAACCATTTTTGCAAATCGCTAAGCACTTTAAAGCCATTTTTGGCATTTCTAACCCGTTTTTGGAAATCTCTAAGCACTTTAAAGCCATGTTTGGCATTTCGAACCCATTTTTGCACATCTCTAAGCACTTTTAAACCATTTTTGGCCATTTCTAACCCATGCTTGCTCATCTCTAAGCAATTTTGAATGACATTTTTGGCCATTTCTAACCCATTTTTGCCGATCTCTACGAACTTTTAAGCCTTTTTTGGCCTTTTCTATCCCGTCTGCACATCTCTAACAATTTTGAAGCCATTTTTGGCCATTTCTAACTCATGTTTGCTCATCCCTAAGCAATTCTGAATTGCATTTTTCGCTGTTTCTATCCCATTTTTGCAGATCTCTACGAACTTTTATGCCTTTTTTGGCCTTTTCTATCCAGTTTGCACATCTCTAACCATTTTGAAGCCATTTTTGGCCATTTCTAACCCTTTTTTGCAAATCTCTAAGCACTTTCAAGCCATTTTTAGCATTTCTAACCCATGTTTGCACATCTCTAAGCAATTTTGAATGGCATTTTTGGACGTTTCTAACCCATGTTTGCACATCTCTAAGCAATTTTGAATGGCATTTTTGGCCATTTCTAACCCTTGTTTGCACATCTCTAAGCAATTTTGAATGGCATTTTTGGCCGTTTCTAACCCATTGTTGCAGATCTCTAAGCATTTTTAAGACTTTTTTGTCCTTTTCTATGCAGTTTGTGCATCTCTAACCATTTTGAAGCCATTTTTGGCCATTTCTAACCCTTTTTTGCAAATCTCTAAGCTCTTTAAAGCCATTTTTAGCATTTCTAACCCATTTTTGCAAATCTCTAAGCACTTTCAAGCCATTTTTAGCATTTCTAACCCATGTTTGCACATCTCTAAGCAATTTTGAATGGCATTTTTGGACGTTTCTAACCCTTGTTTGCACATCTCTAAGCAATTTTGAATGGCATTTTTGGCCGTTTCTAACCCATTTTTGCAAATCCCTAAGCACTTTAAAGCCTTTTTTGGCTTTTTCTTTCCAGTTTGCACATCTCTACCCATTTCAAAGCCATTTTTGGCCATTTCTAACCCTTTTTTGCTAATGTCTAAGCACTTTAAAGCCATTTTGGCAATTTCTAACCAATTTTTGCAAATCCCAAAGCTCTTTAAAGCCATTTTTGGCATTTGTAACCCATGTTTGCACATCTCTAAGCAATTTTGAATGGCATTTTTGGCCGTTTCTAACCCATTGTTGCAGATCTCTAAGCATTTTTAAGACTTTTTTGTCCTTTTCTATGCAGTTTGTGCATCTCTAACCATTTTGAAGCCATTTTTGGCCATTTCTAACCCTTTTTTGCTAATCTCTAAGCACTTTCAAGCCATTTTTAGCATTTCTAACCCATGATTGCACATCTCGAAGCAATTTTGAATGGCATTTTTGGCCGTTTCTAACCATTTTTGCAAATCCCTAAGCACTTTAAAGCCATTTTTGGCTTTTCTGACCCGTTTTTGGAAATCTCTAAGCACTTTAAAGCCATGTTTGGCATTTCGAACCCATTTTTGCACATCTCTAAGCACTTTTAAACCATTTTTGGCCATTTCTAACCCATGCTTGCTCATCTCTAAGCAATTTTGAATGACATTTTTGGCCATTTCTAACCCATTTTTGCCGATCTCTAAGAACTTTTAAGCCTTTTTTGGCCTTTTCTATCCCATCTGCACATCTCTAACAATTTTGAAGCCATTTTTGGCCATTTCTAACTCATGTTTGCTCATCCCTAAGCAATTCTGAATTGCATTTTTCCCTGTTTCTAACCCATTTTTGCAGATCTCTACGAACTTTTATGCCTTTTTTGGCCTTTTCAATCCAGTTTGCACACCTCTAACCATTTTGAAGCCATTTTTGGCCATTTCTAACCCTTTTTTGCAAATCTCTAAGCACTTTAAAGCCATTTTTAGCATTTCTAACCCATTTTTGCAAATCTCTAAGCACTTTCAAGCCATTTTTAGCATTTCTAACCCATGTTTGCACATCTCTAAGCAATTTTGAATGGCATTTTTGGACGTTTCTAACCCTTGTTTGCACTTCTCTAAGCAATTTTGAATGGCATTTTTGGCCGTTTCTAACCCATTTTTGCAAATCCCTAAGCACTTTAAAGCCTTTTTTGGCTTTTTCTTTCCAGTTTGCACATCTCTACCCATTTCAAAGCCATTTTTGGCCATTTCTAACCCTTTTTTGCTAATGTCTAAGCACTTTAAAGCCATTTTGGCAATTTCTAACCAATTTTTCAAATCTCAAAGCACTTTAAAGCCATTTTTGGCATTTGTAACCCATGTTTGCACATCTCTAAGCAATTTTGAATGGCATTTTTGGCCGTTTCTAACCCATTGTTGCAGATCTCTAAGCATTTTTAAGACTTTTTTGTCCTTTTCTATGCAGTTTGTGCATCTCTAACCATTTTGAAGCCATTTTTGGCCATTTCTAACCCTTTTTTGCTAATCTCTAAGCACTTTCAAGCCATTTTTAGCATTTCTAACCCATGTTTGCACATCTCGAAGCAATTTTGAATGGCATTTTTGGACGTTTCTAACCCATGTTTGCACATCTCTAAGCAATTTTGAATGGCATTTTTGGCCGTTTCTAACCCATTTTTGCAAATCCCTAAGCACTTTAAAGCCTTTTTTGGCTTTTTCTTTCCAGTTTGCACATCTCTGCCCATTTCAAAGCCATTTTTGGCCATTTCTAACCCTTTTTTGCTAATGTCTAAGCACTTTAAAGCCATTTTGGCAATTTCTAACCAATTTTTGCAAATCTCAAAGCACTTTAAAGCCATTTTTGGCATTTGTAACCCATGTTTGCACATCTCTAAGCAATTTTGAATGGCATTTTTGGCCGTTTCTAACCCATTGTTGCAGATCTCTAAGCATTTTTAAGGCTTTTTTGTCCTTTTCTATGCAGTTTGTGCATCTCTAACCATTTTGAAGCCATTTTTGGCCATTTCTAACCCTTTTTTGCTAATGTCTAAGCACTTTCAAGCCATTTTTAGCATTTCTAACCCATGTTTGCACATCTCGAAGCAATTTTGAATGGCATTTTTGGACGTTTCCAACCCATGTTTGCACATCTCTAAGCAATTTTGAATGGCATTTTTGGCCGTTTCTAACCCATTTTTGCAAATCCCTAAGCACTTTAAAGCCATTTTCAGCATTTCTAACTCGTTATTGCACATCTCTATGCACTTTTAAGCCATTTTGGCCATTCCTAACCCATTTTTGCACATCTCTAAGCACTTTTAAACCATTTTTTGTCCATTTCTAACCCATGTTTGCACATCTCTAAGCAATTTTGAATGGCATTTTTGGCCGTTTCTAACCATTTTTGCAAATCCCTAAGCACTTTAAAGCCATTTTTGGCATTTCTAACCTGTTTTTGGAAATCTCTAAGCACTTTAAAGCCATGTTTGGCATTTCGAACCCATTTTTGCACATCTCTAAGCACTTTTAAACCATTTTTGGCCATTTCTAACCCATGCTTGCTCATCTCTAAGCAATTTTGAATGACATTTTTGGCCATTTCTAACCCATTTTTGCCGATCTCTACGAACTTTTAAGCCTTTTTTGGCCTTTTCTATCCCGTCTGCACATCTCTAACAATTTTGAAGCCATTTTTGGCCATTTCTAACTCATGTTTGCTCATCCCTATGCAATTCTGAATTGCATTTTTCGCTGTTTCTATCCCATTTTTGCAGATCTCTACGAACTTTTATGCCTTTTTTGGCCTTTTCTATCCAGTTTGCACATCTCTAACCATTTTGAAGCCATTTTTGGCCATTTCTAACCCTTTTTTTCAAATCTCTAAGCACTTTAAAGCCATTTTTAGCATTTCTAACCCATTTTTGCAAATCTCTAAGCACTTTCAAGCCATTTTTAGCATTTCTAACCCATGTTTGCACATCTCTAAGCAATTTTGAATGGCATTTTTGGACGTTTCTAACCCTTGTTTGCACATCTCTAAGCAATTTTGAATGGCATTTTTGGCCGTTTCTAACCCATTTTTGCAAATCCCTAAGCACTTTAAAGCCTTTTTTGGCTTTTTCTTTCCAGTTTGCACATCTCTACCCATTTCAAAGCCATTTTTGGCCATTTCTAACCCTTTTTTGCTAATGTCTAAGCACTTTAAAGCCATTTTGGCCATTTCTAACCAATTTTTGCAAATCCCAAAGCACTTTAAAGCCATTTTTGGCATTTGTAACCCATGTTTGCACATCTCTAAGCAATTTTGAATGGCATTTTTGGCCGTTTCTAACCCATTGTTGCAGATCTCTAAGCATTTTTAAGACTTTTTTGTCCTTTTCTATGCAGTTTGCACATCTCTAACCATTTTGAAGCCATTTTTGGCCATTTTAACCCTTTTTTGCTAATGTCTAAGCACTTTCAAGCCATTTTTAGCATTTCTAACCCATGTTTGCACATCTCGAAGCAATTTTGAATGGCATTTTTGGACGTTTCTAACCCATTTTTGCAAATCCCTAAGCACTTTAAAGCCATTTTCAGCATTTCTAACTCGTTATTGCACATCTCTATGCACTTTTAAGCCAATTTGGCCATTCCTAACCCATTTTTGCACATCTCTAAGCGCTTTTAAACCATTTTTTGTCCATTTCTAACTCATGTTTGCACATCTCTAAGCAATTTTGAATGGCATTTTTGGCCGTTTCTAACCATTTTTGCAAATCCCTAAGCACTTTAAAGCCATTTTTGGCATTTCTAACCCGTTTTTGGAAATCTCTAAGCACTTTAAAGCCATGTTTGGCATTTCGAACCCATTTTTGCACATCTCTAAGCACTTTTAAACCATTTTTGGCCATTTCTAACCCATGCTTGCTCATCTCTAAGCAATTTTGAATGACATTTTTGGCCATTTCTAACCCATTTTTGCCGATCTCTATGAACTTTTAAGCCTTTTTTGGCCTTTTCTATCCCGTCTGCACATCTCTAACAATTTTGAAGCCATTTTTGGCCATTTCTAACTCATGTTTGCTCATCCCTAAGCAATTCTGAATTGCATTTTTCGCTGTTTCTATCCCATTTTCGCAGATCTCTACGAACTTTTATGCCTTTTTTGGCCTTTTCTATCCAGTTTGCACATCTCTAACCATTTTGAAGCCATTTTTGGCCATTTCTAACCCTTTTTTGCAAATGTCTAAGCACTTTAAAGCCATTTTGGCCATTTCTAACCCATTTTTGCAAATCTCTAAGCACTTTCAAGCCATTTTTAGCATTTCTAACCCATGTTTGCACATCTCGAAGCAATTTTGAATGGCATTTTTGGCCGTTTCTAACCCATTTTTGCAAATCCCTAAGCACTTTAAAGCCATTTTCAACATTTCTAACTCGTTATTGCACATCTCTATGCACTTTTAAGCCATTTTGGCCATTCCTAACCCATTTTTGCAAATCCCTAAGCACTTTAAAGCCATTTTTAGCATTTCTAACCCATGTTTGCACATCTCTAAGCAATTTTGAATGGCATTTTTGGCCGTTTCTAGCCATTTTTGCAAATCCCTAAGCACTTTAAAGCCATTTTTGGCATTTCTAACCCGTTTTTGGAAATCTCTAAGCACTTTAAAGCCATGTTTGGCATTTCGAACCCATTTTTGCACATCTCTAAGCACTTTTAAACCATTTTTGGCCATTTCTAACCCATGCTTGCTCATCTCTAAGCAATTTTGAATGACATTTTTGGCCATTTCTAACCCATTTTTGCCGATCTCTACGAACTTTTAAGCCTTTTTTGGCCTTTTCTATCCCGTCTGCACATCTCTAACAATTTTGAAGCCATTTTTGGCCATTTCTAACTCATGTTTGCTCATCCCTAAGCAATTCTGAATTGCATTTTTCGCTGTTTCTATCCCATTTTTGCAGATCTCTACGAACTTTTATGCCTTTTTTGGCCTTTTCTATCCAGTTTGCACATCTCTAACCATTTTGAAGCCATTTTTGGCCATTTCTAACCCTTTTTTGCTAATCTCTAAGCACTTTCAAGCCATTTTTAGAATTTCTAACCCATGTTTGCGCATCTCTAAGCAATTTTGAATGGCATTTTTGGACGTTTCTAACCCTTGTTTGCACATCTCTAAGCAATTTTGAATGGCATTTTTGGCCGTTTCTAACCCATTTTTGCAAATCCCTAAGCACTTTAAAGCCTTTTTTGGCTTTTTCTTTCCAGTTTGCACATCTCTACCCATTTCAAAGCCATTTTTGGCCATTTCTAACCCTTTTTTGCTAATGTCTAAGCACTTTCAAGCCATTTTGGCCATTTCTAACCAATTTTTGCAAATCCCAAAGCACTTTAAAGCCATTTTTGGCATTTGTAACCCATGTTTGCACATCTCTAAGCAATTTTGAATGGCATTTTTGGCCGTTTCTAACCCATTGTTGCAGATCTCTAAGCATTTTTAAGACTTTTTTGTCCTTTTCTATGCAGTTTGTGCATCTCTAACCATTTTGAAGCCATTTTTGGCCATTTCTAACCCTTTTTTGCTAATGTCTAAGCACTTTCAAGCCATTTTTAGCATTTCTAACCCATGTTTGCACATCTCGAAGCAATTTTGAATGGCATTTTTGGACGTTTCTAACCCATGTTTGCACATCTCTAAGCAATTTTGAATGGCATTTTTGGCCGTTTCTAACCCATTTTTGCAAATCCCTAAGCACTTTAAAGCCATTTTCAGCATTTCTAACTCGTTATTGCACATCTCTATGCACTTTTAAGCCATTTTGGCCATTCCTAACCCATTTTTGCACATCTCTAAGCACTTTTAAACCATTTTTTGTCCATTTCTAACCCATGTTTGCACATCTCTAAGCAATTTTGAATGGCATTTTTGGCCGTTTCTAACCATTTTTGCAAATCCCTAAGCACTTTAAAGCCATTTTTGGCATTTCTAACCCGTTTTTGGAAATCTCTAAGCACTTTAAAGCCATGTTTGGCATTTCGAACCCATTTTTGCACATCTCTAAGCACTTTTAAACCATTTTTGGCCATTTCTAACCCATGCTTGCTCATCTCTAAGCAATTTTGAATGACATTTTTGGCCATTTCTAACCCATTTTTGCCGATCTCTACGAACTTTTAAGCCTTTTTTGGCCTTTTCTATCCCGTCTGCACATCTCTATCAATTTTGAAGCCATTTTTGGCCATTTCTAACTCATGTTTGCTCATCCCTAAGCAATTCTGAATTGCATTTTTCGCTGTTTCTAACCCATTTTTGCAGATCTCTACGAACTTTTATGCCTTTTTTGGCCTTTTCTATCCAGTTTGCACATCTCTAACCATTTTGAAGCCATTTTTGGCCATTTCTAACCCTTTTTTGCAAATCTCTAAGCACTTTAAAGCCATTTTTAGCATTTCTAACCCATTTTTGCAAATCTCTAAGCACTTTCAAGCCATTTTTAGCATTTCTAACCCATGTTTGCACATCTCTAAGCAATTTTGAATGGCATTTTTGGACGTTTCTAACCCTTGTTTGCACATCTCTAAGCAATTTTGAATGGCATTTTTGGCCGTTTCTAACCCATTTTTGCAAATCCCTAAGCACTTTAAAGCCTTTTTTGGCTTTTTCTTTCCAGTTTGCACATCTCTACCCATTTCAAAGCCATTTTTGGCCATTTCTAACCCTTTTTTTGCTAATGTCTAAGCACTTTAAAGCCATTTTGGCAATTTCTAACCAATTTTTGCAAATCCCAAAGCACTTTAAAGCCATTTTTGGCTTTTGTAACCCATGTTTGCACATCTCTAAGCAATTTTGAATGGCATTTTTGGCCGTTTCTAACCCATTGTTGCAGATCTCTAAGCATTTTTAAGACTTTTTTGTCCTTTTCTATGCAGTTTGTGCATCTCTAACCATTTTGAAGCCATTTTTGGCCATTTCTAACCCTTTTTTGCTAATCTCTAAGCACTTTCAAGCCATTTTTAGCATTTCTAACCCATGTTTGCACATCTCGAAGCAATTTTGAATGGCATTTTTGGACGTTTCTAACCCATGTTTGCACATCTCTAAGCAATTTTGAATGGCATTTTTGGCCGTTTCTAACCCATTTTTGCAAATCCCTAAGCACTTTAAAGCCATTTTCAGCATTTCTAACTCGTTATTGCACATCTCTATGCACTTTTAAGCCATTTTGGCCATTCCTAACCCATTTTTGCACATCTCTAAGCACTTTTAAACCATTTTTTGTCCATTTCTAACCCATGTTTGCACATCTCTAAGCAATTTTGAATGGCATTTTTGGCCGTTTCTAACCATTTTTGCAAATCCCTAAGAACTTTAAAGCCATGTTTGGCATTTCGAACCCATTTTTGCACATCTCTAAGCACTTTTAAACCATTTTTGGCCATTTCTAACCCATGCTTGCTCATCTCTAAGCAATTTTGAATGACATTTTTGGCCATTTCTAACCCATTTTTGCCGATCTCTACGAACTTTTAAGCCTTTTTTGGCCTTTTCTATCCCGTCTGCACATCTCTAACAATTTTGAAGCCATTTTTGGCCATTTCTAACTCATGTTTGCTCATCCCTAAGCAATTCTGAATTGCATTTTTCGCTGTTTCTATCCCATTTTTGCAGATCTCTACAAACTTTTATGCCTTTATTGGCCTTTTCTATCCAGTTTGCACATCTCTAACCATTTTGAAGCCATTTTTGGCCATTTCTAACCCTTTTTTGCAAATCTCTAAGCACCTTAAAGCCATTTTTAGCATTTCTAACCCATGTTTGCAAATCTCTAAGCACTTTCAAGCCATTTTTAGCATTTCTAACCCATGTTTGCACATCTCTAAGCAATTTTGAATGGCATTTTTGGCCATTTCTAACCCATTTTTGCCGATCTCTACGAACTTTTAAGCCTTTTTTGGCCTTTTCTATCCCGTCTGCACATCTCTAACAATTATGAAGCCATTTTTGGCCATTTCTAACTCATGTTTGCTCATCCCTAAGCAATTCTGAATTGCATTTTTCGCTGTTTCTAACCCATTTTTGCAGATCTCTACGAACTTTTATGCCTTTTTTGGCCTTTTCTATCCAGTTTGTACACCTCTAACCATTTTGAAGCCATTTTTGGCCATTTCTAACCTTTTTTTCAAATCTCTAAGCACTTTAAAGCCATTTTTAGCATTTCTAACCCATTTTCGCAAATCTCTAAGCACTTTCAAGCCATTTTTAGCATTTCTAACCCATGTTTGCACATCTCGAAGCAATTTTGAATGGCATTTTTGGACGTTTCTAACCCATGTTTGCACATCTCTAAGCAATTTTGAATGGCATTTTTGGCCGTTTCTAACCCATTTTTGCAAATCCCTAAGCACTTTAAAGCCTTTTTTGGCTTTTTCTTTCCAGTTTGCACATCTCTACCCATTTCAAAGCCATTTTTGGCCATTTCTAACCCTTTTTTGCTAATGTCTAAGCACTTTAAAGCCATTTTTGGCCATTTCTAACCAATTTTTGCAAATCCCAAAGCACTTTAAAGCCATTTTTGGCATTTGTAACCCATGTTTGCACATCTCTAAGCAATTTTGAATGGCATTTTTGGCCGTTTCTAACCCATTGTTGCAGATCTCTAAGCATTTTTAAGACTTTTTTGTCCTTTTCTATGCAGTTTGTGCATCTCTAACCATTTTGAAGCCATTTTTGGCCATTTCTAACCCTTTTTTGCTAATGTCTAAGCACTTTCAAGCCATTTTTAGCATTTCTAACCCATGTTTGCACATCTCGAAGCAATTTTGAATGGCATTTTTGGACGTTTCTAACCCATGTTTGCACATCTCTAAGCAATTTTGAATGGCATTTTTGGCCGTTTCTAACCCATTTTTGCAAATCCCTAAGCACTTTAAAGCCATTTTCAGCATTTCTAACTCGTTATTGCACATCTCTTTGCACTTTTAAGCCATTTTGGCCATTCCTAACCCATTTTTGCACATCTCTAAGCACTTTTAAACCATTTTTTTGTCCATTTCTAACCCATGTTCGCTCATCTCTAAGCAATTTTGAATGGCATTTTTGGCCGTTTCTAACCATTTTTGCAAATCCCTAAGCACTTTAAAGCCATTTTTGGCATTTCTAACCCGTTTTTGGAAATCTCTAAGCACTTTAAAGCCATTTTTAGCATTTCTAACCCATGTTTGCACATCTCTAAGCAATTTTGAATGGCATTTTTGGACATTTCTAACCCATGTTTGCACATCTCTAAGCAATTTTGAATGGCATTTTTGGCCGTTTCTAACCCATTTTTGCAAATCCCTAAGCACTTTAAAGCCTTTTTTGGCTTTTTCTTTCCAGTTTGCACATCTCTACGCATTTTAAAGCCATTTTTGGCCATTTCTAACCTTTTTTTGCTAATGTCTAAGCACTTTAAAGCCATTTTGGCCATTTCTAACCAATTTTTGCAAATCCCAAAGCAATTTAAAGCCATTTTTGGCATTTGTAACCCATGTTTGCACATCTCAAAGCAATTTTGAATGGCATTTTTGGCCGTTTCTAACCCATTGTTGCAGATCTCTAAGCATTTTTAAGACTTTTTTGTCCTTTTCTATGCAGTTTGTGCATCTCTAACCATTTTGAAGCCATTTTTGGCCATTTCTAACCCTTTTTTGCTAATGTCTAAGCACTTTCAAGCCATTTTTAGCGTTTCTAACCCATGTTTGCACATCTCTAAGCAATTTTGAATGGCATTTTTGGACGTTTCTAACCCTTGTTTGCACATCTCTAAGCAATTTTGAATGGCATTTTTGGCCGTTTCTAACCCATTTTTGCAAATCCCTAAGCACTTTAAAGCCATTTTCAGCATTTCTACTTCGTTATTGCACATCTCTATGCACTTTTAAGCCATTTTGGCCATTCCTAACCCATTTTTGCACATCTCTAAGCACTTTTAAACCATTTTTTGTCCATTTCTGACCCATGTTTGCACATCTCTAAGCAATTTTGAATGGCATTTTTGGCCGTTTCTAACCATTTTTGCAAATCCCTAAGCACTTTAAAGCCATTTTTGGCATTTCTAACCCGTTTTTGGAAATCTCTAAGCACTTTAAAGCCATGTTTGGCATTTCGAACCCATTTTTGCACATCTCTAAGCACTTTTAAACCATTTTTGGCCATTTCTAACCCATGCTTGCTCATCTCTAAGCAATTTTGAATGACATTTTTGGCCATTTCTAACCCATTTTTGCCGATCTCTACGAACTTTTAAGCCTTTTTTGGCCTTTTCTATCCCGTCTGCACATCTCTAACAATTTTGAAGCCATTTTTGGCCATTTCTAACTCATGTTTGCTCATCCCTAAGCAATTCTGAATTGCATTTTTCGCTGTTTCTATCCCATTTTTGCAGATCTCTACGAACTTTTATGCCCTTTTTGGCCTTTTCTATCCAGTTTGCACATCTCTAACCATTTTGAAGCCATTTTTGGCCATTTCTAACCCTTTTTTGCAAATCTCTAAGCACTTTAAAGCCATTTTTAGCATTTCTAACCCATTTTTGCAAATCTCTAAGCACTTTCAAGCCATTTTTAGCATTTCTAACCCATGTTTGCACATCTCTAAGCAATTTTGAATGGCATTTTTGGACGTTTCTAACCCTTGTTTGCAAATCCCTAAGCACTTTAAAGCCTTTTTTGGCTTTTTCTTTCCAGTTTGCACATCTCTACCCATTTCAAAGCCATTTTTGGCCATTTCTAACCCTTTTTTGCTAATGTCTAAGCACTTTAAAGCCATTTTGGCCATTTCTAACCAATTTTTGCAAATCCCAAAGCACTTTAAAGCCATTTTTGGCATTTGTAACCCATGTTTGCACATCTCTAAGCAATTTTGAATGGCATTTTTGGCCGTTTCTAACCCATTGTTGCAGATCTCTAAGCATTTTTAAGACTTTTTTGTCCTTTTCTATGCAGTTTGTGCATCTCTAACCATTTTGAAGCCATTTTTGGCCATTTCTAACCCTTTTTTGCTAATGTCTAAGCACTTTCAAGCCATTTTTAGCATTTCTAACCCATGTTTGCACATCTCGAAGCAATTTTGAATGGCATTTTTGGCCGTTTCTAACCCATTTTTGCAAATCCCTAAGCACTTTAAAGCCTTTTTTGGCTTTTTCTTTCCAGTTTGCACATCTCTACCCATTTTAAAGCCATTTTTGGCCATTTCTAACCTTTTTTTGCTAATGTCTAAGCACTTTAAAGCCATTTTGGCAATTTCTAACCAATTTTTGCAAATCCCAAAGCACTTTAAAGCCATATTTGGCATTTGTAACCCATGTTTGCACATCTCTAAGCAATTTTGAATGGCATTTTTGGCCGTTTCTAACCCATTGTTGCAAATCCCTAAGCACTTTAAAGCCTTTTTTGGCTTTTTCTTTCCAGTTTGCACATCTCTACCCATTTCAAAGCCATTTTTGGCCATTTCTAACCCTTTTTTGCTAATGTCTAAGCACTTTAAAGCCATTTTGGCCATTTCTAACCAATTTTTGCAAATCCCAAAGCACTTTAAAGCCATTTTTGGCATTTGTAACCCATGTTTGCACATCTCTAAGCAATTTTGAATGGCATTTTTGGCCGTTTCTAACCCATTGTTGCAGATCTCTAAGCATTTTTAAGACTTTTTTGTCCTTTTCTATGCAGTTTGTGCATCTCTAACCATTTTGAAGCCATTTTTGGCCATTTCTAACCCTTTTTTGCTAATGTCTAAGCACTTTCAAGCCATTTTTAGCATTTCTAACCCATGTTTGCACATCTCGAAGCAATTTTGAATGGCATTTTTGGACGTTTCTAACCCATGTTTGCACATCTCTAAGCAATTTTGAATGGCATTTTTGGCCGTTTCTAACCCATTTTTGCAAATCCCTAAGCACTTTAAAGCCATTTTCAGCATTTCTACTTCGTTATTGCACATCTCTATGCACTTTTAAGCCATTTTGGCCATTCCTAACCCATTTTTGCACATCTCTAAGCACTTTTAAACCATTTTTTGTCCATTTCTGACCCATGTTTGCACATCTCTAAGCAATTTTGAATGGCATTTTTGGCCGTTTCTAACCATTTTTGCAAATCCCTAAGCACTTTAAAGCCATTTTTGGCATTTCTAACCCGTTTTTGGAAATCTCTAAGCACTTTAAAGCCATGTTTGGCATTTCGAACCCATTTTTGCACATCTCTAAGCACTTTTAAACCATTTTTGGCCATTTCTAACCCATGCTTGCTCATCTCTAAGCAATTTTGAATGACATTTTTGGCCATTTCTAACCCATTTTTGCCGATCTCTACGAACTTTTAAGCCTTTTTTGGCCTTTTCTATCCCGTCTGCACATCTCTAACAATTTTGAAGCCATTTTTGGCCATTTCTAACTCATGTTTGCTCATCCCTAAGCAATTCTGAATTGCATTTTTCGCTGTTTCTATCCCATTTTTGCAGATCTCTACGAACTTTTATGCCCTTTTTGGCCTTTTCTATCCAGTTTGCACATCTCTAACCATTTTGAAGCCATTTTTGGCCATTTCTAACCCTTTTTTGCAAATCTCTAAGCACTTTAAAGCCATTTTTAGCATTTCTAACCCATTTTTGCACATCTCTAAGCACTTTCAAGCCATTTTTAGCATTTCTAACCCATGTTTGCACATCTCTAAGCAATTTTGAATGGCATTTTTGGACGTTTCTAACCCTTGTTTGCAAATCCCTAAGCACTTTAAAGCCTTTTTTGGCTTTTTCTTTCCAGTTTGCACATCTCTACCCATTTCAAAGCCATTTTTGGCCATTTCTAACCCTTTTTTGCTAATGTCTAAGCACTTTAAAGCCATTTTGGCCATTTCTAACCAATTTTTGCAAATCCCAAAGCACTTTAAAGCCATTTTTGGCATTTGTAACCCATGTTTGCACATCTCTAAGCAATTTTGAATGGCATTTTTGGCCGTTTCTAACCCATTGTTGCAGATCTCTAAGCATTTTTAAGACTTTTTTGTCCTTTTCTATGCAGTTTGTGCATCTCTAACCATTTTGAAGCCATTTTTGGCCATTTCTAACCCTTTTTTGCTAATGTCTAAGCACTTTCAAGCCATTTTTAGCATTTCTAACCCATGTTTGCACATCTCGAAGCAATTTTGAATGGCATTTTTGGCCGTTTCTAACCCATTTTTGCAAATCCCTAAGCACTTTAAAGCCTTTTTTGGCTTTTTCTTTCCAGTTTGCACATCTCTACCCATTTTAAAGCCATTTTTGGCCATTTCTAACCTTTTTTTGCTAATGTCTAAGCACTTTAAAGCCATTTTGGCAATTTCTAACCAATTTTTGCAAATCCCAAAGCACTTTAAAGCCATATTTGGCATTTGTAACCCATGTTTGCACATCTCTAAGCAATTTTGAATGGCATTTTTGGCCGTTTCTAACCCATTGTTGCAAATCCCTAAGCACTTTAAAGCCTTTTTTTGGCTTTTTCTTTCCAGTTTGCACATCTCTACCCATTTCAAAGCCATTTTTGGCCATTTCTAACCCTTTTTTGCTAATGTCTAAGCACTTTAAAGCCATTTTGGCCATTTCTAACCAATTTTTGCAAATCCCAAAGCACTTTAAAGCCATTTTTGGCATTTGTAACCCATGTTTGCACATCTCTAAGCAATTTTGAATGGCATTTTTGGCCGTTTCTAACCCATTGTTGCAGATCTCTAAGCATTTTTAAGACTTTTTTGTCCTTTTCTATGCAGTTTGTGCATCTCTAACCATTTTGAAGCCATTTTTGGCCATTTCTAACCCTTTTTTGCTAATGTCTAAGCACTTTCAAGCCATTTTTAGCATTTCTAACCCATGTTTGCACATCTCGAAGCAATTTTGAATGGCATTTTTGGACGTTTCTAACCCATGTTTGCACATCTCTAAGCAATTTTGAATGGCATTTTTGGCCGTTTCTAACCCATTTTTGCAAATCCCTAAGCACTTTAAAGCCATTTTCAGCATTTCTAACTCGTTATTGCACATCTCTATGCACTTTTAAGCCATTTTGGCCATTCCTAACCCATTTTTGCACATCTCTAAGCACTTTTAAACCATTTTTTGTCCATTTCTAACCCATGTTTGCACATCTCTAAGCAATTTTGAATGGCATTTTTGGCCGTTTCTAACCATTTTTGCAAATCCCTAAGCACTTTAAAGCCATTTTTGGCATTTCTAACCCGTTTTTGGAAATCTCTAAGCACTTTAAAGCCATGTTTGGCATTTCGAACCCATTTTTGCACATCTCTAAGCACTTTTAAACCATTTTTGGCCATTTCTAACCCATGCTTGCTCATCTCTAAGCAATTTTGAATGACATTTTTGGCCATTTCTAACCCATTTTTGCCGATCTCTACGAACTTTTAAGCCTTTTTTGGCCTTTTCTATCCCGTCTGCACATCTCTAACAATTTTGAAGCCATTTTTGGCCATTTCTAACTCATGTTTGCTCATCCCTAAGCAATTCTGAATTGCATTTTTCGCTGTTTCTATCCCATTTTTGCAGATCTCTACGAACTTTTATGCCTTTTTTGGCCTTTTCTATCCAGTTTGCACATCTCTAACCATTTTGAAGCCATTTTTGGCCATTTCTAACCCTTTTTTGCAAATCTCTAAGCACTTTCAAGCCATTTTTAGCATTTCTAACCCATGTTTGCACATCTCTAAGCAATTTTGAATGGCATTTTTGGACGTTTCTAACCCATGTTTGCACATCTCTAAGCAATTTTGAATGGCATTTTTGGCCATTTCTAACCCTTGTTTGCACATCTCTAAGCAATTTTGAATGGCATTTTTGGCCGTTTCTAACCCATTGTTGCAGATCTCTAAGCATTTTTAAGACTTTTTTGTCCTTTTCTATGCAGTTTGTGCATCTCTAACCATTTTGAAGCCATTTTTGGCAATTTTTGGCCATTTCTAACCCTTTTTTTGCAAATCTCTAAGCTCTTTAAAGCCATTTTTTAGCATTTCTAACCCATTTTTGCAAATCTCTAAGCACTTTCAAGCCATTTTTAGCATTTCTAACCCATGTTTGCACATCTCTAAGCAATTTTGAATGGCATTTTTGGACGTTTCTAACCCTTGTTTGCACATCTCTAAGCAATTTTGAATGGCATTTTTGGCCGTTTCTAACCCATTTTTGCAAATCCCTAAGCACTTTAAAGCCTTTTTTGGCTTTTTCTTTCCAGTTTGCACATCTCTACCCATTTCAAAGCCATTTTTGGCCATTTCTAACCCTTTTTTGCTAATGTCTAAGCACTTTAAAGCCATTTTGGCAATTTCTAACGAATTTTTGCAAATCCCAAAGCACTTTAAAGCCATTTTTGGCATTTGTAACCCATGTTTGCACATCTCTAAGCAATTTTGAATGGCATTTTTGGCCGTTTCTAACCCATTGTTGCAGATCTCTAAGCATTTTTTAAGACTTTTTTGTCCTTTTCTATGCACTTTGTGCATCTCTAACCATTTTGAAGCCATTTTTGGCCATTTCTAACCCTTTTTTGCTAATGTCTAAGCACTTTCAAGCCATTTTTAGCATTTCTAACCCATGTTTGCACATCTCGAAGCAATTTTGAATGGCATTTTTGGACGTTTCTAACCCCTGTTTGCACATCTCTAAGCAATTTTGAATGGCATTTTTGGCCGTTTCTAACCCATTTTTGTAAATCCCTAAGCACTTTAAAGCCTTTTTTGGCTTTTTCTTTCCAGTTTGCACATCTCTACCCATTTCAAAGCCATTTTTGGCCATTTCTAACCCTTTTTTTGCTAATGTCTAAGCACTTTAAAGCCATTTTGGCAATTTCTAACCAATTTTTTGCAAATCTCAAAGCACTTTAAAGCCATTTTTTGGCATTTGTAACCCATGTTTGCACATCTCTAAGCAATTTTGAATGGCATTTTTGGCCGTTTCTAACCCATTGTTGCAGATCTCTAAGCATTTTTAAGACTTTTTTGTCCTTTTCTATGCAGCTTGTGCATCTCTAACCATTTTGAAGCCATTTTTGGCCATTTCTAACCCTTTTTTGCTAATGTCTAAGCACTTTCAAGCCATTTTTAGCATTTCTAACCCATGTTTGCACATCTCGAAGCAATTTTGAATGGCATTTTTTGGACGTTTCCAACTCATGTTTGCACATCTCTGAGCAATTTTGAATGGCATTTTTGGCCGTTTCTAACCCATTTTTGCAAATCCCTAAGCACTTTAAAGCCATTTTCAGCATTTCTAACTCGTTATTGCACATCTCTATGCACTTTTAAGCCATTTTGGCCATTCCTAACCCATTTTTGCACATCTCTAAGCACTTTTAAACCATTTTTTGTCCATTTCTAACCCATGTTTGCACATCTCTAAGCAATTTTGAATGGCATTTTTGGCCGTTTCTAACCATTTTTGCAAATCCCTAAGCACTTTAAAGCCATTTTTGGCATTTCTAACCTGTTTTTGGAAATCTCTAAGCACTTTAAAGCCATGTTTGGCATTTCGAACCCATTTTTGCACATCTCTAAGCACTTTTAAACCATTTTTGGCCATTTCTAACCCATGCTTGCTCATCTCTAAGCAATTTTGAATGACATTTTTGGCCATTTCTAACCCATTTTTGCCGATCTCTACGAACTTTTAAGCCTTTTTTGGCCTTTTCTATCCCGTCTGCACATCTCTAACAATTTTGAAGCCATTTTTGGCCATTTCTAACTCATGTTTGCTCATCCCTATGCAATTCTGAATTGCATTTTTCGCTGTTTCTATCCCATTTTTGCAGATCTCTACGAACTTTTATGCCTTTTTTGGCCTTTTCTATCCAGTTTGCACATCTCTAACCATTTTGAAGCCATTTTTGGCCATTTCTAACACTTTTTTTCAAATCTCTAAGCACTTTAAAGCCATTTTTAGCATTTCTAACCCATTTTTGCAAATCTCTAAGCACTTTCAAGCCATTTTTAGCATTTCTAACCCATGTTTGCACATCTCTAAGCAATTTTGAATGGCATTTTTGGACGTTTCTAACCCTTGTTTGCACATCTCTAAGCAATTTTGAATGGCATTTTTGGCCGTTTCTAACCCATTTTTGCAAATCCCTAAGCACTTTAAAGCCTTTTTTGGCTTTTTCTTTCCAGTTTGCACATCTCTACCCATTTCAAAGCCATTTTTGGCCATTTCTAACCCTTTTTTGCTAATGTCTAAGCACTTTAAAGCCATTTTGGCCATTTCTAACCAATTTTTGCAAATCCCAAAGCACTTTAAAGCCATTTTTGGCATTTGTAACCCATGTTTGCACATCTCTAAGCAATTTTGAATGGCATTTTTGGCCGTTTCTAACCCATTGTTGCAGATCTCTAAGCATTTTTAAGACTTTTTTTGTCCTTTTCTATGCAGTTTGCACATCTCTAACCATTTTGAAGCCATTTTTGGCCATTTTAACCCTTTTTTGCTAATGTCTAAGCACTTTCAAGCCATTTTTAGCATTTCTAACCCATGTTTGCACATCTCGAAGCAATTTTGAATGGCATTTTTGGACGTTTCTAACCCATTTTTGCAAATCCCTAAGCACTTTAAAGCCATTTTCAGCATTTCTAACTCGTTATTGCACATCTCTATGCACTTTTAAGCCATTTTGGCCATTCCTAACCCATTTTTGCACATCTCTAAGCGCTTTTAAACCATTTTTTGTCCATTTCTAACTCATGTTTGCACATCTCTAAGCAATTTTGAATGGCATTTTTGGCCGTTTCTAACCATTTTTGCAAATCCCTAAGCACTTTAAAGCCATTTTTGGCATTTCTAACCCGTTTTTGGAAATCTCTAAGCACTTTAAAGCCATGTTTGGCATTTCGAACCCATTTTTGCACATCTCTAAGCACTTTTAAACCATTTTTGGCCATTTCTAACCCATGCTTGCTCATCTCTAAGCAATTTTGAATGACATTTTTGGCCATTTCTAACCCATTTTTGCCGATCTCTATGAACTTTTAAGCCTTTTTTGGCCTTTTCTATCCCGTCTGCACATCTCTAACAATTTTGAAGCCATTTTTGGCCATTTCTAACTCATGTTTGCTCATCCCTAAGCAATTCTGAATTGCATTTTTCGCTGTTTCTATCCCATTTTTGCAGATCTCTACGAACTTTTATGCCTTTTTTGGCCTTTTCTATCCAGTTTGCACATCTCTAACCATTTTGAAGCCATTTTTGGCCATTTCTAACCCTTTTTTGCAAATCTCTAAGCACTTTAAACCCGTTTTTAGCATTTCTAACCCTTTTTTGCAAATCTCTAAGCACTTTCAAGCCATTTTTAGCATTTCTAACCCATGTTTGCACATCTCTAAGCAATTTTGAATGGCATTTTTGGCCGTTTCTAACCCATTTTTTGCAAATCCCTAAGCACTTTAAAGCCATTTTCAGCATTTCTAACTCGTTATTGCACATCTCTATGCACTTTTAAGCCATTTTGGCCATTCCTAACCCATTTTTGCACATCTCTAAGCACTTTTAAACCATTTTTGGTCCATTTCTAACCCATGTTT
Source organism: Lathamus discolor (assembly GCF_037157495.1). Lineage (NCBI taxonomy): Eukaryota > Metazoa > Chordata > Aves > Psittaciformes > Psittacidae > Lathamus > Lathamus discolor. Next base: position 30,516,387 of record NC_088908.1, read on the forward strand.
GCACATCTCTAAGCAATTTTGAATGGCATTTTTGGCAGTTTCTAACCATTTTTGCAAATCCCTAAGCACTTTAAAGCCATTTTTGGCATTTCTAACCCGTTTTTGGAAATCTCTAAGCACTTTAAAGCCATGTTTGGCATTTCGAACCCATTTTTGCACATCTCTAAGCACTTTTAAACCATTTTTGGCCATTTCTAACCCATGCTTGCTCATCTCTAAGCAATTTTGAATGACATTTTTGGCCATTTCTAACCCATTTTTGCCGATCTCTACGAACTTTTAAGCCTTTTTTGGCCTTTTCTATCCCGTCTGCACATCTCTAACAATTTTGAAGCCATTTTTGGCCATTTCTAACTCATGTTTGCTCATCCCTAAGCAATTCTGAATTGCATTTTTCGCTGCTTCTATCCCATTTTTGCAGATCTCTACGAACTTTTATGCCTTTTTTGGCCTTTTCTATCCAGTTTGCACATCTCTAACCATTTTGAAGCCATTTTTGGCCATTTCTAACCCTTTTTTGCAAATCTCTAAGCACCTTAAAGCCATTTTTAGCATTTCTAACCCATGTTTGCAAATCTCTAAGCACTTTCAAGCCATTTTTAGCATTTCTAACCCATGTTTGCACATCTCTAAGCAATTTTCAATGACATTTTTGGCCATTTCTAACCCATTTTTGCCGATCTCTACGAACTTTTAAGCCTTTTTTGGCCTTTTCTATCCCGTCTGCACATCTCTAACAATTATGAAGCCATTTTTGGCCATTTCTAACTCATGTTTGCTCATCCCTAAGCAATTCTGAATTGCATTTTTCGCTGTTTCTAACCCATTTTTGCAAATCTCTACGAACTTTTATGCCTTTTTTGGCCTTTTCTATCCAGTTTGCACACCTCTAACCATTTTGAAGCCATTTTTGGCCATTTCTAACCTTTTTTTGAAAATCTCTAAGCACTTTAAAGCCATTTTTAGCATTTCTAACCCATTTTTGCAAATCTCTAAGCACTTTCAAGCCATTTTTAGCATTTCTAACCCATGTTTGCACATCTCGAAGCAATTTTGAATGGCATTTTTGGACGTTTCTAACCCATGTTTGCACATCTCTAAGCAATTTTGAATGGCATTTTTGGCAGTTTCTAACCCATTTTTGCAAATCCCTAAGCACTTTAAAGCCTTTTTTGGCTTTTTCTTTCCAGTTTGCACATCTCTACCCATTTTAAAGCCATTTTTGGCCAATTCTAACCCTTTTTTTGCTAATGTCTAAGCACTTTAAAGCCATTTTGGCAATTTCTAACCAATTTTTGCAAATCCCAAAGCACTTTAAAGCCATTTTTGGCATTTGTAACCCATGTTTGCACTTCTCTAAGCAATTTTGAATGGCATTTTTGGCCGTTTCTAACCCATTGTTGCAGATCTCTAAGCATTTTTAAGACTTTTTTGTCCTTTTCTATGCAGTTTGTGCATCTCTAACCATTTTGAAGCCATTTTTGGCCATTTCTAACCCTTTTTTGCAAATCTCTAAGCACTTTCAAGCCATTTTTAGCATTTCTAACCCATGTTTGCACATCTCGAAGCAATTTTGAATGGCATTTTTGGACGTTTCTAACCCATGTTTGCACATCTCTAAGCAATTTTGAATGGCATTTTTGGCCGTTTCTAACCCATTTTTGCAAATCCCTAAGCACTTTAAAGCCATTTTCAGCATTTCTAACTCGTTATTGCACATCTCTATGCACTTTTAAGCCATTTTGGCCATTCCTAACCCATTTTTGCAAATCCCTAAGCACTTTAAAGCCATTTTTAGCCCATTTCTAACCCATGTTTGCACATCTCTAAGCAATTTTGAATGGCATTTTTGGCCGTTTCTAACCATTTTTGCAAATCCCTAAGCACTTTAAAGCCATTTTTGGCATTTCGAACCCATTTTTGCACATCTCTAAGCACTTTAAAGCCATGTTTGGCATTTCGAACCCATTTTTGCACATCTCTAAGCACTTTTAAACCATTTTTGGCCTTTTCTAACCCATTTTTGCCGATCTCTACGAACTTTTAAGCCTTTTTTGGCCTTTTCTATCCCGTCTGCACATCTCTAACAATTTTGAAGCCATTTTTGGCCATTTCTAACCCATGTTTGCTCATCCCTAAGCAATTCTGAATTGCATTTTTCGCTGTTTCTATCCCATTTTTGCAGATCTCTACGAACTTTTATGCCTTTTTTGGCCTTTTCTATCCAGTTTGCACATCTCTAACCATTTTGAAGCCATTTTTGGCCATTTCTAACCCTTTTTTGCAAATCTCTAAGCACTTTAAAGCCATTTTTAGCATTTCTAACCCATGTTTGCACATCTCTAAGCAATTTTGAATGGCATTTTTGGACGTTTCTAACCCTTGTTTGCACATCTCTAAGCAATTTTGAATGGCATTTTTGGCCGTTTCTAACCCATTTTTGCAAATCCCTAAGCACTTTAAAGCCTTTTTTGGCTTTTTCTTTCCAGTTTGCACATCTCTACCCATTTCAAAGCCATTTTTGGCCATTTCTAACCCTTTTTTGCTAATGTCTAAGCACTTTAAAGCCATTTTGGCCATTTCTAACCAATTTTTGCAAATCCCAAAGCACTTTAAAGCCATTTTTGGCATTTGTAACCCATGTTTGCACATCTCTAAGCAATTTTGAATGGCATTTTTGGCCGTTTCTAACCCATTGTTGCAGATCTCTAAGCATTTTTAAGACTTTTTTGTCCTTTTCTATGCAGTTTGTGCATCTCTAACCATTTTGAAGCCATTTTTGGCCATTTCTAACCCTTTTTTGCTAATGTCTAAGCACTTTCAAGCCATTTTTAGCATTTCTAACCCATGTTTGCACATCTCGAAGCAATTTTGAATGGCATTTTTGGACGTTTCTAACCCATGTTTGCACATCTCTAAGCAATTTTGAATGGCATTTTTGGCCGTTTCTAACCCATTTTTGCAAATCCCTAAGCACTTTAAAGCCATTTTCAGCATTTCTAACTCGTTATTGCACATCTCTATGCACTTTTAAGCCATTTTGGCCATTCCTAACCCATTTTTGCACATCTCTAAGCACTTTTAAACCATTTTTTGTCCATTTCTAACCCATGTTTGCACATCTCTAAGCAATTTTGAATGGCATTTTTGGCCGTTTCTAACCATTTTTGCAAATCCCTAAGCACTTTAAAGCCATTTTTGGCATTTCTAACCCGTTTTTGGAAATCTCTAAGCACTTTAAAGCCATGTTTGGCAGTTCGAACCCATTTTTGCACATCTCTAAGCACTTTTAAACCATTTTTGACCATTTCTAACCCATGCTTGCTCATCTCTAAGCAATTTTGAATGACATTTTTGGCCATTTCTAACCCATTTTTGCCGATCTCTACGAACTTTTAAGCCTTTTTTGGCCTTTTCTATCCCGTCTGCACATCTCTAACAATTTTGAAGCCATTTTTGGCCATTTCTAACCCATGTTTGCTCATCCCTAAGCAATTCTGAATTGCATTTTTCGCTGTTTCTATCCCATTTTTGCAGATCTCTACGAACTTTTATGCCTTTTTTGGCCTTTTCTATCCAGTTTGCACATCTCTAACCATTTTGAAGCCATTTTTGGCCATTTCTAACCCTTTTTTGCAAATCTCTAAGCACTTTAAAGCCATTTTTAGCATTTCTAACCCATGTTTGCACATCTCTAAGCAATTTTGAATGGCATTTTTGGACGTTTCTAACCCTTGTTTGCACATCTCTAAGCAATTTTGAATGGCATTTTTGGCCGTTTCTAACCCATTTTTGCAAATCCCTAAGCACTTTAAAGCCTTTTTTGGCTTTTTCTTTCCAGTTTGCACATCTCTACCCATTTCAAAGCCATTTTTGGCCATTTCTAACCCTTTTTTGCTAATGTCTAAGCACTTTAAAGCCATTTTGGCCATTTCTAACCAATTTTTGCAAATCCCAAAGCACTTTAAAGCCATTTTTGGCATTTGTAACCCATGTTTGCACATCTCTAAGCAATTTTGAATGGCATTTTTGGCCGTTTCTAACCCATTGTTGCAGATCTCTAAGCATTTTTAAGACTTTTTTGTCCTTTTCTATGCAGTTTGTGCATCTCTAACCATTTTGAAGCCATTTTTGGCCATTTCTAACCCTTTTTTGCTAATCTCTAAGCACTTTCAAGCCATTTTTAGCATTTCTAACCCATGTTTGCACATCTCGAAGCAATTTTGAATGGCATTTTTGGACGTTTCTAACCCATGTTTGCACATCTCTAAGCAATTTTGAATGGCATTTTTGGCCGTTTCTAACCCATTTTTGCAAATCCCTAAGCACTTTAAAGCCATTTTCAGCATTTCTAACTCGTTATTGCACATCTCTATGCACTTTTAAGCCATTTTGGCCATTCCTAACCCATTTTTGCACATCTCTAAGCACTTTTAAACCATTTTTTGTCCATTTCTAACCCATGTTTGCACATCTCTAAGCAATTTTGAATGGCATTTTTGGCCGTTTCTAACCATTTTTGCAAATCCCTAAGCACTTTAAAGCCATTTTTGGCATTTCTAACCCGTTTTTGGAAATCTCTAAGCACTTTAAAGCCATGTTTGGCAGTTCGAACCCATTTTTGCACATCTCTAAGCACTTTTAAACCATTTTTGACCATTTCTAACCCATGCTTGCTCATCTCTAAGCAATTTTGAATGACATTTTTGGCCATTTCTAACCCATTTTTGCCGATCTCTACGAACTTTTAAGCCTTTTTTGGCCTTTTCTATCCCGTCTGCACATCTCTAACAATTTTGAAGCCATTTTTGGCCATTTCTAACTCATGTTTGCTCATCCCTAAGCAATTCTGAATTGCATTTTTCGCTGTTTCTATCCCATTTTTGCAGATCTCTACGAACTTTTATGCCTTTTTTGGCCTTTTCTATCCAGTTTGCACATCTCTAACCATTTTGAAGCCATTTTTGGCCATTTCTAACCCTTTTTTTGCACATCTCTAAGCACTTTAAAGCCATTTTTAGCATTTCTAACCCATTTTTGCAAATCTCTAAGCACTTTCAAGCCATTTTTAGCATTTCTAACCCATGTTTGCACATCTCTAAGCAATTTTGAATGGCATTTTTGGACGTTTCTAACCCTTGTTTGCACATCTCTAAGCAATTTTGAATGGCATTTTTGGCCGTTTCTAACCCATTTTTGCAAATCCCTAAGCACTTTAAAGCCTTTTTTGGCTTTTTCTTTCCAGTTTGCACATCTCTACCCATTTCAAAGCCATTTTTGGCCATTTCTAACCCTTTTTTGCTAATGTCTAAGCACTTTAAAGCCATTTTGGCCATTTCTAACCAATTTTTGCAAATCCCAAAGCACTTTAAAGCCATTTTTGGCATTTGTAACCCATGTTTGCACATCTCTAAGCAATTTTGAATGGCATTTTTGGCCGTTTCTAACCCATTGTTGCAGATCTCTAAGCATTTTTAAGACTTTTTTGTCCTTTTCTATGCAGTTTGCACATCTCTAACCATTTTGAAGCCATTTTTGGCCATTTTAACCCTTTTTTGCTAATGTCTAAGCACTTTCAAGCCATTTTTAGCATTTCTAACCCATGTTTGCACATCTCGAAGCAATTTTGAATGGCATTTTTGGACGTTTCTAACCCATTTTTGCAAATCCCTAAGCACTTTAAAGCCATTTTCAGCATTTCTAACTCGTTATTGCACATCTCTATGCACTTTTAAGCCATTTTGGCCATTCCTAACCCATTTTTGCACATCTCTAAGCGCTTTTAAACCATTTTTTGTCCATTTCTAACTCATGTTTGCACATCTCTAAGCAATTTTGAATGGCATTTTTGGCCGTTTCTAACCATTTTTGCAAATCCCTAAGCACTTTAAAGCCATTTTTGGCATTTCTAACCCGTTTTTGGAAATCTCTAAGCACTTTAAAGCCATGTTTGGCATTTCGAACCCATTTTTGCACATCTCTAAGCACTTTTAAACCATTTTTGGCCATTTCTAACCCATGCTTGCTCATCTCTAAGCAATTTTGAATGACATTTTTGGCCATTTCTAACCCATTTTTGCCGATCTCTATGAACTTTTAAGCCTTTTTTGGCCTTTTCTATCCCGTCTGCACATCTCTAACAATTTTGAAGCCATTTTTGGCCATTTCTAACTCATGTTTGCTCATCCCTAAGCAATTCTGAATTGCATTTTTCGCTGTTTCTATCCCATTTTTGCAGATCTCTACGAACTTTTATGCCTTTTTTGGCCTTTTCTATCCAGTTTGCACATCTCTAACCATTTTGAAGCCATTTTTGGCCATTTCTAACCCTTTTTTGCAAATCTCTAAGCACTTTAAACCCGTTTTTAGCATTTCTAACCCATTTTTGCAAATCTCTAAGCACTTTCAAGCCATTTTTAGCATTTCTAACCCATGTTTGCACATCTCTAAGCAATTTTGAATGGCATTTTTGGCCGTTTCTAACCCATTTTTGCAAATCCCTAAGCACTTTAAAGCCATTTTCAGCATTTCTAACTCGTTATTGCACATCTCTATGCACTTTTAAGCCATTTTGGCCATTCCTAACCCATTTTTGCACATCTCTAAGCACTTTTAAACCATTTTTGGTCCATTTCTAACCCATGTTTGCACATCTCTAAGCAATTTTGAATGGCATTTTTGGCAGTTTCTAACCATTTTTGCAAATCCCTAAGCACTTTAAAGCCATTTTTGGCATTTCTAACCCGTTTTTGGAAATCTCTAAGCACTTTAAAGCCATGTTTGGCATTTCGAACCCATTTTTGCACATCTCTAAGCACTTTTAAACCATTTTTGGCCATTTCTAACCCATGCTTGCTCATCTCTAAGCAATTTTGAATGACATTTTTGGCCATTTCTAACCCATTTTTGCCGATCTCTACGAACTTTTAAGCCTTTTTTGGCCTTTTCTATCCCGTCTGCACATCTCTAACAATTTTGAAGCCATTTTTGGCCATTTCTAACTCATGTTTGCTCATCCCTAAGCAATTCTGAATTGCATTTTTCGCTGCTTCTATCCCATTTTTGCAGATCTCTACGAACTTTTATGCCTTTTTTGGCCTTTTCTATCCAGTTTGCACATCTCTAACCATTTTGAAGCCATTTTTGGCCATTTCTAACCCTTTTTTGCAAATCTCTAAGCACCTTAAAGCCATTTTTAGCATTTCTAACCCATGTTTGCAAATCTCTAAGCACTTTCAAGCCATTTTTAGCATTTCTAACCCATGTTTGCACATCTCTAAGCAATTTTCAATGACATTTTTGGCCATTTCTAACCCATTTTTGCCGATCTCTACGAACTTTTAAGCCTTTTTTGGCCTTTTCTATCCCGTCTGCACATCTCTAACAATTATGAAGCCATTTTTGGCCATTTCTAACTCATGTTTGCTCATCCCTAAGCAATTCTGAATTGCATTTTTCGCTGTTTCTAACCCATTTTTGCAGATCTCTACGAACTTTTATGCCTTTTTTGGCCTTTTCTATCCAGTTTGCACACCTCTAACCATTTTGAAGCCATTTTTGGCCATTTCTAACCTTTTTTTGAAAATCTCTAAGCACTTTAAAGCCATTTTTAGCATTTCTAACCCATTTTTGCAAATCTCTAAGCACTTTCAAGCCATTTTTAGCATTTCTAACCCATGTTTGCACATCTCGAAGCAATTTTGAATGGCATTTTTGGACGTTTCTAACCCATGTTTGCACATCTCTAAGCAATTTTGAATGGCATTTTTGGCCGTTTCTAACCCATTTTTGCAAATCCCTAAGCACTTTAAAGCCTTTTTTGGCTTTTTCTTTCCAGTTTGCACATCTCTACCCATTTTAAAGCCATTTTTGGCCAATTCTAACCCTTTTTTTGCTAATGTCTAAGCACTTTAAAGCCATTTTGGCAATTTCTAACCAATTTTTGCAAATCCCAAAGCACTTTAAAGCCATTTTTGGCATTTGTAACCCATGTTTGCACTTCTCTAAGCAATTTTGAATGGCATTTTTGGCCGTTTCTAACCCATTGTTGCAGATCTCTAAGCATTTTTAAGACTTTTTTGTCCTTTTCTATGCAGTTTGTGCATCTCTAACCATTTTGAAGCCATTTTTGGCCATTTCTAACCCTTTTTTGCAAATCTCTAAGCACTTTCAAGCCATTTTTAGCATTTCTAACCCATGTTTGCACATCTCGAAGCAATTTTGAATGGCATTTTTGGACGTTTCTAACCGATGTTTGCACATCTCTAAGCAATTTTGAATGGCATTTTTGGCCGTTTCTAACCCATTTTTGCAAATCCCTAAGCACTTTAAAGCCATTTTCAGCATTTCTAACTCGTTATTGCACATCTCTATGCACTTTTAAGCCATTTTGGCCATTCCTAACCCATTTTTGCAAATCCCTAAGCACTTTAAAGCCATTTTTAGCCCATTTCTAACCCATGTTTGCACATCTCTAAGCAATTTTGAATGGCATTTTTGGCCGTTTCTAACCATTTTTGCAAATCCCTAAGCACTTTAAAGCCATTTTTGGCATTTCTAACCCGTTTTTGGAAATCTCTAAGCACTTTAAAGCCATGTTTGGCATTTCGAACCCATTTTTGCACATCTCTAAGCACTTTTAAACCATTTTTGGCCTTTTCTAACCCATTTTTGCCGATCTCTACGAACTTTTAAGCCTTTTTTGGCCTTTTCTATCCCGTCTGCACATCTCTAACAATTTTGAAGCCATTTTTGGCCATTTCTAACCCATGTTTGCTCATCCCTAAGCAATTCTGAATTGCATTTTTCGCTGTTTCTATCCCATTTTTGCAGATCTCTACGAACTTTTATGCCTTTTTTGGCCTTTTCTATCCAGTTTGCACATCTCTAACCATTTTGAAGCCATTTTTGGCCATTTCTAACCCTTTTTTGCAAATCTCTAAGCACTTTAAAGCCATTTTTAGCATTTCTAACCCATGTTTGCACATCTCTAAGCAATTTTGAATGGCATTTTTGGACGTTTCTAACCCTTGTTTGCACATCTCTAAGCAATTTTGAATGGCATTTTTGGCCGTTTCTAACCCATTTTTGCAAATCCCTAAGCACTTTAAAGCCTTTTTTGGCTTTTTCTTTCCAGTTTGCACATCTCTACCCATTTCAAAGCCATTTTTGGCCATTTCTAACCCTTTTTTGCTAATGTCTAAGCACTTTAAAGCCATTTTGGCCATTTCTAACCAATTTTTGCAAATCCCAAAGCACTTTAAAGCCATTTTTGGCATTTGTAACCCATGTTTGCACATCTCTAAGCAATTTTGAATGGCATTTTTGGCCGTTTCTAACCCATTGTTGCAGATCTCTAAGCATTTTTAAGACTTTTTTGTCCTTTTCTATGCAGTTTGTGCATCTCTAACCATTTTGAAGCCATTTTTGGCCATTTCTAACCCTTTTTTGCTAATCTCTAAGCACTTTCAAGCCATTTTTAGCATTTCTAACCCATGTTTGCACATCTCGAAGCAATTTTGAATGGCATTTTTGGACGTTTCTAACCCATGTTTGCACATCTCTAAGCAATTTTGAATGGCATTTTTGGCCGTTTCTAACCCATTTTTGCAAATCCCTAAGCACTTTAAAGCCATTTTCAGCATTTCTAACTCGTTATTGCACATCTCTATGCACTTTTAAGCCATTTTGGCCATTCCTAACCCATTTTTGCACATCTCTAAGCACTTTTAAACCATTTTTTGTCCATTTCTAACCCATGTTTGCACATCTCTAAGCAATTTTGAATGGCATTTTTGGCCGTTTCTAACCATTTTTGCAAATCCCTAAGCACTTTAAAGCCATTTTTGGCATTTCTAACCCGTTTTTGGAAATCTCTAAGCACTTTAAAGCCATGTTTGGCATTTCGAACCCATTTTTGCACATCTCTAAGCACTTTTAAACCATTTTTGGCCATTTCTAACCCATGCTTGCTCATCTCTAAGCAATTTTGAATGACATTTTTGGCCATTTCTAACCCATTTTTGCCGATCTCTACGAACTTTTAAGCCTTTTTTGGCCTTTTCTATCCCGTCTGCACATCTCTAACAATTTTGAAGCCATTTTTGGCCATTTCTAACTCATGTTTGCTCATCCCTAAGCAATTCTGAATTGCATTTTTCGCTGTTTCTATCCCATTTTTGCAGATCTCTACGAACTTTTATGCCTTTTTTGGCCTTTTCTATCCAGTTTGCACATCTCTAACCATTTTGAAGCCATTTTTGGCCATTTCTAACCCTTTTTTGCAAATCTCTAAGCACCTTAAAGCCATTTTTAGCATTTCTAACCCATGTTTGCAAATCTCTAAGCACTTTCAAGCCATTTTTAGCATTTCTAACCCATGTTTGCACATCTCTAAGCAATTTTGAATGGCATTTTTGGCCATTTCTAACCCATTTTTGCCGATCTCTACGAACTTTTAAGCCTTTTTTGGCCTTTTCTATCCCGTCTGCACATCTCTAACAATTTTGAAGCCATTTTTGGCCATTTCTAACTCATGTTTGCTCATCCCTAAGCAATTCTGAATTGCATTTTTCGCTGTTTCTATCCCATTTTTGCAGATCTCTACGAACTTTTATGCCTTTTTTGGCCTTTTCTATCCAGTTTGCACATCTCTAACCATTTTGAAGCCATTTTTGGCCATTTCTAACCCTTTTTTGCAAATCTCTAAGCACTTTAAAGCCATTTTTAGCATTTCTAACCCATTTTTGCAAATCTCTAAGCACTTTCAAGCCATTTTTAGCATTTCTAACCCATGTTTGCACATCTCTAAGCAATTTTGAATGGCATTTTTGGACGTTTCTAACCCTTGTTTGCACATCTCTAAGCAATTTTGAATGGCATTTTTGGCCGTTTCTAACCCATTTTTGCAAATCCCTAAGCACTTTAAAGCCATTTTCAGCATTTCTAACTCGTTATTGCACATCTCTATGCACTTTTAAGCCATTTTGGCCATTCCTAACCCATTTTTGCACATCTCTAAGCACTTTTAAACCATTTTTGGTCCATTTCTAACCCATGTTTGCACATCTCTAAGCAATTTTGAATGGCATTTTTGGCCGTTTCTAACCCATTGTTGCAGATCTCTAAGCATTTTTAAGACTTTTTTGGCCTTTTCTATCCAGTTTGCACATCTCTAACCATTTTGAAGCCATTTTTGGCCATTTCTAACCCGTTTTTGGAAATCTCTAAGCACTTTAAAGCCATTTTTAGCATTTCTAACCCATGTTTGCACATCTCTAAGCAATTTTGAATGGCATTTTTGGCCGTTTCTAAGCCATTTTTGCAAATCCCTAAGCACTTTAAAGCCATTTTCAGCATTTCTAACTCGTTATTGCACATCTCTATGCACTTTTAAGCCATTTTGGCCATTCCTAACCCATTTTTGCACATCTCTAAGCACTTTTAAACCATTTTTTGTCCATTTCTAACCCATGTTTGCACATCTCTAAGCAATTTTGAATGGCATTTTTGGCCGTTTCTAACCATTTTTGCAAATCCCTAAGCACTTTAAAGCCATTTTTGGCATTTCTAACCCGTTTTTGGAAATCTCTAAGCACTTTAAAGCCATGTTTGGCATTTCGAACCCATTTTTGCACATCTCTAAGCACTTTTAAACCATTTTTGGCCATTTCTAACCCATGCTTGCTCATCTCTAAGCAATTTTGAATGACATTTTTGGCCATTTCTAACCCATTTTTGCCGATCTCTACGAACTTTTAAGCCTTTTTTGGCCTTTTCTATCCCGTCTGCACATCTCTAACAATTTTGAAGCCATTTTTGGCCATTTCTAACTCATGTTTGCTCATCCCTAAGCAATTCTGAATTGCATTTTTCGCTGTTTCTAACCCATTTTTGCAGATCTCTACGAACTTTTATGCCTTTTTTGGCCTTTTCTATCCAGTTTGTACACCTCTAACCATTTTGAAGCCATTTTTGGCCATTTCTAACCCTTTTTTGCAAATCTCTAAGCACTTTAAAGCCATTTTTAGCATTTCTAACCCATTTTTGCAAATCTCTAAGCACTTTCAAGCCATTTTTAGCATTTCTAACCCATGTTTGCACATCTCGAAGCAATTTTGAATGGCATTTTTGGACGTTTCTAACCCATGTTTGCACATCTCTAAGCAATTTTGAATGGCATTTTTGGCCGTTTCTAACCCATTTTTGCAAATCCCTAAGCACTTTAAAGCCTTTTTTGGCTTTTTCTTTCCAGTTTGCACATCTCTACCCATTTCAAAGCCATTTTTGGCCATTTCTAACCCTTTTTTGCTAATGTCTAAGCACTTTAAAGCCATTTTGGCCATTTCTAACCAATTTTTGCAAATCCCAAAGCACTTTAAAGCCATTTTTGGCATTTGTAACCCATGTTTGCACATCTCTAAGCAATTTTGAATGGCATTTTTGGCCGTTTCTAACCCATTGTTGCAGATCTCTAAGCATTTTTAAGAGTTTTTTGTCCTTTTCTATGCAGTTTGTGCATCTCTAACCATTTTGAAGCCATTTTTGGCCATTTCTAACCCTTTTTTGCTAATCTCTAAGCACTTTCAAGCCATTTTTAGCATTTCTAACCCATGTTTGCACATCTCGAAGCAATTTTGAATGGCATTTTTGGACGTTTCTAACCCATGTTTGCACATCTCTAAGCAATTTTGAATGGCATTTTTGGCCGTTTCTAACCCATTTTTGCAAATCCCTAAGCACTTTAAAGCCATTTTCAGCATTTCTAACTCGTTATTGCACATCTCTATGCACTTTTAAGCCATTTTGGCCATTCCTAACCCATTTTTGCAAATCCCTAAGCACTTTAAAGCCATTTTTAGCATTTCTAACCCATGTTTGCACATCTCTAAGCAATTTTGAATGGCATTTTTGGCCGTTTCTAACCATTTTTGCAAATCCCTAAGCACTTTAAAGCCATTTTTGGCATTTCTAACCCGTTTTTGGAAATCTCTAAGCACTTTAAAGCCATGTTTGGCATTTCGAACCCATTTTTGCACATCTCTAAGCACTTTTAAACCATTTTTGGCCATTTCTAACCCATTTTTGCCGATCTCTACGAACTTTTAAGCCTTTTTTGGCCTTTTCTATCCCGTCTGCACATCTCTAACAATTTTGAAGCCATTTTTGGCCATTTCTAACTCATGTTTGCTCATCCCTAAGCAATTCTGAATTGCATTTTTCGCTGTTTCTATCCCATTTTTGCAGATCTCTACGAACTTTTATGCCTTTTTTGGCCTTTTCTATCCAGTTTGCACATCTCTAACCATTTTGAAGCCATTTTTGGCCTTTTCTATCCAGTTTGCACATCTCTAACCATTTTGAAGCCATTTTTGGCCATTTCTAACCCTTTTTTGCAAATCTCTAAGCACTTTAAAGCCATTTTTAGCATTTCTAACCCATGTTTGCACATCTCTAAGCAATTTTGAATGGCATTTTTGGACGTTTCTAACCCTTGTTTGCACATCTCTAAGCAATTTTGAATGGCATTTTTGGACGTTTCTAACCCATTTTTGCAAATCCCTAAGCACTTTAAAGCCATTTTCAGCATTTCTAACTCGTTATTGCACATCACTATGCACTTTTAAGCCATTTTGGCCATTCCTAACCCATTTTTGCACATCTCTAAGCACTTTTAAACCATTTTTTGTCCATTTCTAACCCATGTTTGCACATCTCTAAGCAATTTTGAATGGCATTTTTGGCCGTTTCTAACCATTTTTGCAAATCCCTAAGCACTTTAAAGCCATTTTTGGCATTTCTAACCCGTTTTTGGAAATCTCTAAGCACTTTAAAGCCATGTTTGGCATTTCGAACCCATTTTTGCACATCTCTAAGCACTTTTAAACCATTTTTGGCCATTTCTAACCCATGCTTGCTCATCTCTAAGCAATTTTGAATGACATTTTTGGCCATTTCTAACCCATTTTTGCCGATCTCTACGAACTTTTAAGCCTTTTTTGGCCTTTTCTATCCCGTCTGCACATCTCTAACAATTTTGAAGCCATTTTTGGCCATTTCTAACTCATGTTTGCTCATCCCTAAGCAATTCTGAATTGCATTTTTCGCTGTTTCTATCCCATTTTTGCAGATCTCTACGAACTTTTATGCCTTTTTTGGCCTTTTCTATCCAGTTTGCACATCTCTAACCATTTTGAAGCCATTTTTGGCCATTTGTAACCCTTTTTTGCAAATCTCTAAGCACTTTAAAGCCATTTTTAGCATTTCTAACCCATGTTTGCACATCTCTAAGCAATTTTGAATGGCATTTTTGGACGTTTCTAACCCATGTTTGCACATCTCTAAGCAATTTTGAATGGCATTTTTGGCCGTTTCTAACCCATTTTTGCAAATCCCTAAGCACTTTAAAGCCTTTTTTGGCTTTTTCTTTCCAGTTTGCACATCTCTACCCATTTCAAAGCCATTTTTGGCCATTTCTAACCCTTTTTTGCTAATGTCTAAGCACTTTAAAGCCATTTTGGCCATTTCTAACCAATTTTTGCAAATCCCAAAGCACTTTAAAGCCATTTTTGGCATTTGTAACCCATGTTTGCACATCTCTAAGCAATTTTGAATGGCATTTTTGGCCGTTTCTAACCCATTGTTGCAGATCTCTAAGCATTTTTAAGAGTTTTTTGTCCTTTTCTATGCAGTTTGTGCATCTCTAACCATTTTGAAGCCATTTTTGGCCATTTCTAACCCTTTTTTGCTAATCTCTAAGCACTTTCAAGCCATTTTTAGCATTTCTAACCCATGTTTGCACATCTCGAAGCAATTTTGAATGGCATTTTTGGACGTTTCTAACCATTTTTGCAAATCCCTAAGCACTTTAAAGCCATTTTTGGCATTTCTAACCCGTTTTTGGAAATCTCTAAGCACTTTAAAGCCATGTTTGGCATTTCGAACCCATTTTTGCACATCTCTAAGCACTTTTAAACCATTTTTGGCCATTTCTAACCCATGCTTGCTCATCTCTAAGCAATTTTGAATGACATTTTTGGCCATTTCTAACCCATTTTTGCCGATCTCTACGAACTTTTAAGCCTTTTTTGGCCTTTTCTATCCCGTCTGCACATCTCTAACAATTTTGAAGCCATTTTTGGCCATTTCTAACTCATGTTTGCTCATCCCTAAGCAATTCTGAATTGCATTTTTCGCTGTTTCTATCCCATTTTTGCAGATCTCTACGAACTTTTATGCCTTTTTTGGCCTTTTCTATCCAGTTTGCACATCTCTAACCATTTTGAAGCCATTTTTGGCCATTTCTAACCCTTTTTTGCAAATCTCTAAGCACTTTAAAGCCATTTTTAGCATTTCTAACCCATGTTTGCACATCTCTAAGCAATTTTGAATGGCATTTTTGGACGTTTCTAACCCATGTTTGCACATCTCTAAGCAATTTTGAATGGCATTTTTGGCCGTTTCTAACCCATTTTTGCAAATCCCTAAGCACTTTAAAGCCTTTTTTGGCTTTTTCTTTCCAGTTTGCACATCTCTACCCATTTCAAAGCCATTTTTGGCCATTTCTAACCCTTTTTTGCTAATGTCTAAGCACTTTAAAGCCATTTTGGCCATTTCTAACCAATTTTTGCAAATCCCAAAGCACTTTAAAGCCATTTTTGGCATTTGTAACCCATGTTTGCACATCTCTAAGCAATTTTGAATGGCATTTTTGGCCGTTTCTAACCCATTGTTGCAGATCTCTAAGCATTTTTAAGAGTTTTTTGTCCTTTTCTATGCAGTTTGTGCATCTCTAACCATTTTGAAGCCATTTTTGGCCATTTCTAACCCTTTTTTGCTAATCTCTAAGCACTTTCAAGCCATTTTTAGCATTTCTAACCCATGTTTGCACATCTCGAAGCAATTTTGAATGGCATTTTTGGACGTTTCTAACCATTTTTGCAAATCCCTAAGCACTTTAAAGCCATTTTTGGCATTTCTAACCCGTTTTTGGAAATCTCTAAGCACTTTAAAGCCATGTTTGGCATTTCGAACCCATTTTTGCACATCTCTAAGCACTTTTAAACCATTTTTGGCCATTTCTAACCCATGCTTGCTCATCTCTAAGCAATTTTGAATGACATTTTTGGCCATTTCTAACCCATTTTTGCCGATCTCTACGAACTTTTAAGCCTTTTTTGGCCTTTTCTATCCCGTCTGCACATCTCTAACAATTTTGAAGCCATTTTTGGCCATTTCTAACTCATGTTTGCTCATCCCTAAGCAATTCTGAATTGCATTTTTCGCTGTTTCTATCCCATTTTTGCAGATCTCTACGAACTTTTATGCCTTTTTTGGCCTTTTCTATCCAGTTTGCACATCTCTAACCATTTTGAAGCCATTTTTGGCCATTTCTAACCCTTTTTTGCAAATCTCTAAGCACCTTAAAGCCATTTTTAGCATTTCTAACCCATGTTTGCAAATCTCTAAGCACTTTCAAGCCATTTTTAGCATTTCTAACCCATGTTTGCACATCTCTAAGCAATTTTGAATGGCATTTTTGGCCATTTCTAACCCATTTTTGCCGATCTCTACGAACTTTTAAGCCTTTTTTGGCCTTTTCTATCCCGTCTGCACATCTCTAACAATTTTGAAGCCATTTTTGGCCATTTCTAACTCATGTTTGCTCATCCCTAAGCAATTCTGAATTGCATTTTTCGCTGTTTCTAACCCATTTTTGCAGATCTCTACGAACTTTTATGCCTTTTTTGGCCTTTTCTATCCAGTTTGTACACCTCTAACCATTTTGAAGCCATTTTTGGCCATTTCTAACCTTTTTTTGCAAATCTCTAAGCACTTTAAAGCCATTTTTAGCATTTCTAACCCATTTTTGCAAATCTCTAAGCACTTTCAAGCCATTTTTAGCATTTCTAACCCATGTTTGCACATCTCGAAGCAATTTTGAATGGCATTTTTGGACGTTTCTAACCCATGTTTGCACATCTCTAAGCAATTTTGAATGGCATTTTTGGCCGTTTCTAACCCATTTTTGCAAATCCCTAAGCACTTTAAAGCCTTTTTTGGCTTTTTCTTTCCAGTTTGCACATCTCTACCCATTTCAAAGCCATTTTTGGCCATTTCTAACCCTTTTTTGCTAATGTCTAAGCACTTTAAAGCCATTTTGGCCATTTCTAACCAATTTTTGCAAATCCCAAAGCACTTTAAAGCCATTTTTGGCATTTGTAACCCATGTTTGCACATCTCTAAGCAATTTTGAATGGCATTTTTGGCCGTTTCTAACCCATTGTTGCAGATCTCTAAGCATTTTTAAGACTTTTTTGTCCTTTTCTATGCAGTTTGTGCATCTCTAACCATTTTGAAGCCATTTTTGGCCATTTCTAACCCTTTTTTGCTAATCTCTAAGCACTTTCAAGCCATTTTTAGCATTTCTAACCCATGTTTGCACATCTCGAAGCAATTTTGAATGGCATTTTTGGACGTTTCTAACCCATGTTTGCACATCTCTAAGCAATTTTGAATGGCATTTTTGGCCGTTTCTAACCCATTTTTGCAAATCCCTAAGCACTTTAAAGCCATTTTCAGCATTTCTAACTCGTTATTGCACATCTCTATGCACTTTTAAGCCATTTTGGCCATTCCTAACCCATTTTTGCAAATCCCTAAGCACTTTAAAGCCATTTTTAGCATTTCTAACCCATGTTTGCACATCTCTAAGCAATTTTGAATGGCATTTTTGGCCGTTTCTAACCATTTTTGCAAATCCCTAAGCACTTTAAAGCCATTTTTGGCATTTCTAACCCATTTTTGGAAATCTCTATGCACTTTAAAGCCATGTTTGGCATTTCGAACCCATTTTTGCACATCTCTAAGCACTTTTAAACCATTTTTGGCCATTTCTAACCCATGCTTGCTCATCTCTAAGCAATTTTGAATGACATTTTTGGCCATTTCTATCCCGTCTGCACATCTCTAACAATTTTGAAGCCATTTTTGGCCATTTCTAACTCATGTTTGCTCATCCCTAAGCAATTCTGAATTGCATTTTTCGCTGTTTCTATCCCATTTTTGCAGATCTCTACGAACTTTTATGCCTTTTTTGGCCTTTTCTATCCAGTTTGCACATCTCTAACCATTTTGAAGCCATTTTTGGCCATTTCTAACCCTTTTTTGCAAATCTCTAAGCACCTTAAAGCCATTTTTAGCATTTCTAACCCATGTTTGCAAATCTCTAAGCACTTTCAAGCCATTTTTAGCATTTCTAACCCATGTTTGCACATCTCTAAGCAATTTTGAATGGCATTTTTGGCCATTTCTAACCCATTTTTGCCGATCTCTACGAACTTTTAAGCCTTTTTTGGCCTTTTCTATCCCGTCTGCACATCTCTAACAATTATGAAGCCATTTTTGGCCATTTCTAACTCATGTTTGCTCATCCCTAAGCAATTCTGAATTGCATTTTTCGCTGTTTCTAACCCATTTTTGCAGATCTCTACGAACTTTTATGCCTTTTTTGGCCTTTTCTATCCAGTTTGTACACCTCTAACCATTTTGAAGCCATTTTTGGCCATTTCTAACCTTTTTTTGCAAATCTCTAAGCACTTTAAAGCCATTTTTAGCATTTCTAACCCATTTTTGCAAATCTCTAAGCACTTTCAAGCCATTTTTAGCATTTCTAACCCATGTTTGCACATCTCGAAGCAATTTTGAATGGCATTTTTGGACGTTTCTAACCCATGTTTGCACATCTCTAAGCAATTTTGAATGGCATTTTTGGCCGTTTCTAACCCATTTTTGCAAATCCCTAAGCACTTTAAAGCCTTTTTTGGCTTTTTCTTTCCAGTTTGCACATCTCTACCCATTTCAAAGCCATTTTTGGCCATTTCTAACCCTTTTTTGCTAATGTCTAAGCACTTTAAAGCCATTTTGGCCATTTCTAACCAATTTTTGCAAATCCCAAAGCACTTTAAAGCCATTTTTGGCATTTGTAACCCATGTTTGCACATCTCTAAGCAATTTTGAATGGCATTTTTGGCCGTTTCTAACCCATTGTTGCAGATCTCTAAGCATTTTTAAGACTTTTTTGTCCTTTTCTATGCAGTTTGTGCATCTCTAACCATTTTGAAGCCATTTTTGGCCATTTCTAACCCTTTTTTGCTAATCTCTAAGCACTTTCAAGCCATTTTTAGCATTTCTAACCCATGTTTGCACATCTCGAAGCAATTTTGAATGGCATTTTTGGACGTTTCTAACCCATGTTTGCACATCTCTAAGCAATTTTGAATGGCATTTTTGGCCGTTTCTAACCCATTTTTGCAAATCCCTAAGCACTTTAAAGCCATTTTCAGCATTTCTAACTCGTTATTGCACATCTCTATGCACTTTTAAGCCATTTTGGCCATTCCTAACCCATTTTTGCAAATCCCTAAGCACTTTAAAGCCATTTTTAGCATTTCTAACCCATGTTTGCACATCTCTAAGCAATTTTGAATGGCATTTTTGGCCGTTTCTAACCATTTTTGCAAATCCCTAAGCACTTTAAAGCCATTTTTGGCATTTCTAACCCGTTTTTGGAAATCTCTAAGCACTTTAAAGCCATGTTTGGCATTTCGAACCCATTTTTGCACATCTCTAAGCACTTTTAAACCATTTTTGGCCATTTCTAACCCATTTTTGCCGATCTCTACGAACTTTTAAGCCTTTTTTGGCCTTTTCTATCCCGTCTGCACATCTCTAACAATTTTGAAGCCATTTTTGGCCATTTCTAACTCATGTTTGCTCATCCCTAAGCAATTCTGAATTGCATTTTTCGCTGTTTCTATCCCATTTTTGCAGATCTCTACGAACTTTTATGCCTTTTTTGGCCTTTTCTATCCAGTTTGCACATCTCTAACCATTTTGAAGCCATTTTTGGCCATTTCTAACACTTTTTTGCAAATCTCTAAGCACTTTAAAGCCATTTTTAGCATTTCTAACCCATTTTTGCAAATCTCTAAGCACTTTCAAGCCATTTTTAGCATTTCTAACCCATGTTTGCACATCTCTAAGCAATTTTGAATGGCATTTTTGGACGTTTCTAACCCTTGTTTGCACATCTCTAAGCAATTTTGAATGGCATTTTTGGCCGTTTCTAACCCATTTTTGCAAATCCCTAAGCACTTTAAAGCCATTTTCAGCATTTCTAACTCGTTATTGCACATCTCTATGCACTTTTAAGCCATTTTGGCCATTCCTAACCCATTTTTGCACATCTCTAAGCACTTTTAAACCATTTTTTGTCCATTTCTAACCCATGTTTGCACATCTCTAAGCAATTTTGAATGGCATTTTTGGCCGTTTCTAACCCATTGTTGCAGATCTCTAAGCATTTTTAAGACTTTTTTGGCCTTTTCTATCCAGTTTGCACATCTCTAACCATTTTGAAGCCATTTTTGGCCATTTCTAACCCGTTTTTGGAAATCTCTAAGCACTTTAAAGCCATTTTTAGCATTTCTAACCCATGTTTGCACATCTCTAAGCAATTTTGAATGGCATTTTTGGCCGTTTCTAACCCATTGTTGCAGATCTCTAAGCATTTTTAAGACTTTTTTGGCCTTTTCTATCCAGTTTGCACATCTCTAACCATTTTGAAGCCATTTTTGGCCATTTCTAACCCGTTTTTGGAAATCTCTAAGCACTTTAAAGCCATTTTTAGCATTTCTAACCCATGTTTGCACATCTCTAAGCAATTTTGAATGGCATTTTTGGCCGTTTCTAACCCATTTTTGCAAATCCCTAAGCACTTTAAAGCCATTTTCAGCATTTCTAACTCGTTATTGCACATCTCTATGCACTTTTAAGCCATTTTGGCCATTCCTAACCCATTTTTGCACATCTCTAAGCACTTTTAAACCATTTTTTGTCCATTTCTAACCCATGTTTGCACATCTCTAAGCAATTTTGAATGGCATTTTTGGCCGTTTCTAACCATTTTTGCAAATCCCTAAGCACTTTAAAGCCATTTTTGGCATTTCTAACCCGTTTTTGGAAATCTCTAAGCACTTTAAAGCCATGTTTGGCATTTCGAACCCATTTTTGCACATCTCTAAGCACTTTTAAACCATTTTTGGCCATTTCTAACCCATGCTTGCTCATCTCTAAGCAATTTTGAATGACATTTTTGGCCATTTCTAACCCATTTTTGCCGATCTCTACGAACTTTTAAGCCTTTTTTGGCCTTTTCTATCCCGTCTGCACATCTCTAACAATTTTGAAGCCATTTTTGGCCATTTCTAACTCATGTTTGCTCATCCCTAAGCAATTCTGAATTGCATTTTTCGCTGTTTCTATCCCATTTTTGCAGATCTCTACGAACTTTTATGCCTTTTTTGGCCTTTTCTATCCAGTTTGCACATCTCTAACCATTTTGAAGCCATTTTTGGCCATTTCTAACCCTTTTTTGCAAATCTCTAAGCACCTTAAAGCCATTTTTAGCATTTCTAACCCATGTTTGCAAATCTCTAAGCACTTTCAAGCCATTTTTAGCATTTCTAACCCATGTTTGCACATCTCTAAGCAATTTTGAATGGCATTTTTGGCCATTTCTAACCCATTTTTGCCGATCTCTACGAACTTTTAAGCCTTTTTTGGCCTTTTCTATCCCGTCTGCACATCTCTAACAATTATGAAGCCATTTTTGGCCATTTCTAACTCATGTTTGCTCATCCCTAAGCAATTCTGAATTGCATTTTTCGCTGTTTCTAACCCATTTTTGCAGATCTCTACGAACTTTTATGCCTTTTTTGGCCTTTTCTATCCAGTTTGCACACCTCTAACCATTTTGAAGCCATTTTTGGCCATTTCTAACCTTTTTTTGCAAATCTCTAAGCACTTTAAAGCCATTTTTAGCATTTCTAACCCATTTTTGCAAATCTCTAAGCACTTTCAAGCCATTTTTAGCATTTCTAACCCATGTTTGCACATCTCGAAGCAATTTTGAATGGCATTTTTGGACGTTTCTAACCCATGTTTGCACATCTCTAAGCAATTTTGAATGGCATTTTTGGCCGTTTCTAACCCATTTTTGCAAATCCCTAAGCACTTTAAAGCCTTTTTTGGCTTTTTCTTTCCAGTTTGCACATCTCTACCCATTTCAAAGCCATTTTTGGCCATTTCTAACCCTTTTTTGCTAATGTCTAAGCACTTTAAAGCCATTTTGGCCATTTCTAACCAATTTTTGCAAATCCCAAAGCACTTTAAAGCCATTTTTGGCATTTGTAACCCATGTTTGCACTTCTCTAAGCAATTTTGAATGGCATTTTTGGCCGTTTCTAACCCATTGTTGCAGATCTCTAAGCATTTTTAAGACTTTTTTGTCCTTTTCTATGCAGTTTGTGCATCTCTAACCATTTTGAAGCCATTTTTGGCCATTTCTAACCCTTTTTTGCTAATCTCTAAGCACTTTCAAGCCATTTTTAGCATTTCTAACCCATGTTTGCACATCTCGAAGCAATTTTGAATGGCATTTTTGGACGTTTCTAACCCATGTTTGCACATCTCTAAGCAATTTTGAATGGCATTTTTGGCCGTTTCTAACCCATTTTTGCAAATCCCTAAGCACTTTAAAGCCATTTTCAGCATTTCTAACTCGTTATTGCACATCTCTATGCACTTTTAAGCCATTTTGGCCATTCCTAACCCATTTTTGCAAATCCCTAAGCACTTTAAAGCCATTTTTAGCATTTCTAACCCATGTTTGCACATCTCTAAGCAATTTTGAATGGCATTTTTGGCCGTTTCTAACCATTTTTGCAAATCCCTAAGCACTTTAAAGCCATTTTTGGCATTTCTAACCCATTTTTGGAAATCTCTAAGCACTTTAAAGCCATGTTTGGCATTTCGAACCCATTTTTGCACATCTCTAAGCACTTTTAAACCATTTTTGGCCATTTCTAACCCATGCTTGCTCATCTCTAAGCAATTTTGAATGACATTTTTGGCCATTTCTAACCCATTTTTGCCGATCTCTACGAACTTTTAAGCCTTTTTTGGCCTTTTCTATCCCGTCTGCACATCTCTAACAATTTTGAAGCCATTTTTGGCCATTTCTAACTCATGTTTGCTCATCCCTAAGCAATTCTGAATTGCATTTTTCGCTGTTTCTAACCCATTTTTGCAGATCTCTACGAACTTTTATGCCTTTTTTGGCCTTTTCTATCCAGTTTGCACACCTCTAACCATTTTGAAGCCATTTTTGGCCATTTCTAACCCTTTTTTTGCACATCTCTAAGCACTTTAAAGCCATTTTTAGCATTTCTAACCCATTTTTGCAAATCTCTAAGCACTTTCAAGCCATTTTTAGCATTTCTAACCCATGTTTGCACATCTCTAAGCAATTTTGAATGGCATTTTTGGACGTTTCTAACCCTTGTTTGCACATCTCTAAGCAATTTTGAATGGCATTTTTGGCCGTTTCTAACCCATTTTTGCAAATCCCTAAGCACTTTAAAGCCTTTTTTGGCTTTTTCTTTCCAGTTTGCACATCTCTACCCATTTCAAAGCCATTTTTGGCCATTTCTAACCCTTTTTTGCTAATGTCTAAGCACTTTAAAGCCATTTTGGCCATTTCTAACCAATTTTTGCAAATCCCAAAGCACTTTAAAGCCATTTTTGGCATTTGTAACCCATGTTTGCACATCTCTAAGCAATTTTGAATGGCATTTTTGGCCGTTTCTAACCCATTGTTGCAGATCTCTAAGCATTTTTAAGACTTTTTTGTCCTTTTCTATGCAGTTTGCACATCTCTAACCATTTTGAAGCCATTTTTGGCCATTTTAACCCTTTTTTGCTAATGTCTAAGCACTTTCAAGCCATTTTTAGCATTTCTAACCCATGTTTGCACATCTCGAAGCAATTTTGAATGGCATTTTTGGACGTTTCTAACCCATTTTTGCAAATCCCTAAGCACTTTAAAGCCATTTTCAGCATTTCTAACTCGTTATTGCACATCTCTATGCACTTTTAAGCCATTTTGGCCATTCCT
Organism: Lathamus discolor; assembly: GCF_037157495.1. Lineage (NCBI taxonomy): Eukaryota > Metazoa > Chordata > Aves > Psittaciformes > Psittacidae > Lathamus > Lathamus discolor. The sequence continues at coordinate 30,540,403 of NC_088908.1, forward strand.
AACCCATTTTTGCACATCTCTAAGCGCTTTTAAACCATTTTTTGTCCATTTCTAACTCATGTTTGCACATCTCTAAGCAATTTTGAATGGCATTTTTGGCCGTTTCTAACCATTTTTGCAAATCCCTAAGCACTTTAAAGCCATTTTTGGCATTTCTAACCCGTTTTTGGAAATCTCTAAGCACTTTAAAGCCATGTTTGGCATTTCGAACCCATTTTTGCACATCTCTAAGCACTTTTAAACCATTTTTGGCCATTTCTAACCCATGCTTGCTCATCTCTAAGCAATTTTGAATGACATTTTTGGCCATTTCTAACCCATTTTTGCCGATCTCTATGAACTTTTAAGCCTTTTTTGGCCTTTTCTATCCCGTCTGCACATCTCTAACAATTTTGAAGCCATTTTTGGCCATTTCTAACTCATGTTTGCTCATCCCTAAGCAATTCTGAATTGCATTTTTCGCTGTTTCTATCCCATTTTTGCAGATCTCTACGAACTTTTATGCCTTTTTTGGCCTTTTCTATCCAGTTTGCACATCTCTAACCATTTTGAAGCCATTTTTGGCCATTTCTAACCCTTTTTTGCAAATCTCTAAGCACTTTAAACCCGTTTTTAGCATTTCTAACCCATTTTTGCAAATCTCTAAGCACTTTCAAGCCATTTTTAGCATTTCTAACCCATGTTTGCACATCTCTAAGCAATTTTGAATGGCATTTTTGGCCGTTTCTAACCCATTTTTGCAAATCCCTAAGCACTTTAAAGCCATTTTCAGCATTTCTAACTCGTTATTGCACATCTCTATGCACTTTTAAGCCATTTTGGCCATTCCTAACCCATTTTTGCACATCTCTAAGCACTTTTAAACCATTTTTGGTCCATTTCTAACCCATGTTTGCACATCTCTAAGCAATTTTGAATGGCATTTTTGGCAGTTTCTAACCATTTTTGCAAATCCCTAAGCACTTTAAAGCCATTTTTGGCATTTCTAACCCGTTTTTGGAAATCTCTAAGCACTTTAAAGCCATGTTTGGCATTTCGAACCCATTTTTGCACATCTCTAAGCACTTTTAAACCATTTTTGGCCATTTCTAACCCATGCTTGCTCATCTCTAAGCAATTTTGAATGACATTTTTGGCCATTTCTAACCCATTTTTGCCGATCTCTACGAACTTTTAAGCCTTTTTTGGCCTTTTCTATCCCGTCTGCACATCTCTAACAATTTTGAAGCCATTTTTGGCCATTTCTAACTCATGTTTGCTCATCCCTAAGCAATTCTGAATTGCATTTTTCGCTGCTTCTATCCCATTTTTGCAGATCTCTACGAACTTTTATGCCTTTTTTGGCCTTTTCTATCCAGTTTGCACATCTCTAACCATTTTGAAGCCATTTTTGGCCATTTCTAACCCTTTTTTGCAAATCTCTAAGCACCTTAAAGCCATTTTTAGCATTTCTAACCCATGTTTGCAAATCTCTAAGCACTTTCAAGCCATTTTTAGCATTTCTAACCCATGTTTGCACATCTCTAAGCAATTTTCAATGACATTTTTGGCCATTTCTAACCCATTTTTGCCGATCTCTACGAACTTTTAAGCCTTTTTTGGCCTTTTCTATCCCGTCTGCACATCTCTAACAATTATGAAGCCATTTTTGGCCATTTCTAACTCATGTTTGCTCATCCCTAAGCAATTCTGAATTGCATTTTTCGCTGTTTCTAACCCATTTTTGCAGATCTCTACGAACTTTTATGCCTTTTTTGGCCTTTTCTATCCAGTTTGCACACCTCTAACCATTTTGAAGCCATTTTTGGCCATTTCTAACCTTTTTTTGAAAATCTCTAAGCACTTTAAAGCCATTTTTAGCATTTCTAACCCATTTTTGCAAATCTCTAAGCACTTTCAAGCCATTTTTAGCATTTCTAACCCATGTTTGCACATCTCGAAGCAATTTTGAATGGCATTTTTGGACGTTTCTAACCCATGTTTGCACATCTCTAAGCAATTTTGAATGGCATTTTTGGCCGTTTCTAACCCATTTTTGCAAATCCCTAAGCACTTTAAAGCCTTTTTTGGCTTTTTCTTTCCAGTTTGCACATCTCTACCCATTTTAAAGCCATTTTTGGCCAATTCTAACCCTTTTTTTGCTAATGTCTAAGCACTTTAAAGCCATTTTGGCAATTTCTAACCAATTTTTGCAAATCCCAAAGCACTTTAAAGCCATTTTTGGCATTTGTAACCCATGTTTGCACTTCTCTAAGCAATTTTGAATGGCATTTTTGGCCGTTTCTAACCCATTGTTGCAGATCTCTAAGCATTTTTAAGACTTTTTTGTCCTTTTCTATGCAGTTTGTGCATCTCTAACCATTTTGAAGCCATTTTTGGCCATTTCTAACCCTTTTTTGCAAATCTCTAAGCACTTTCAAGCCATTTTTAGCATTTCTAACCCATGTTTGCACATCTCGAAGCAATTTTGAATGGCATTTTTGGACGTTTCTAACCGATGTTTGCACATCTCTAAGCAATTTTGAATGGCATTTTTGGCCGTTTCTAACCCATTTTTGCAAATCCCTAAGCACTTTAAAGCCATTTTCAGCATTTCTAACTCGTTATTGCACATCTCTATGCACTTTTAAGCCATTTTGGCCATTCCTAACCCATTTTTGCAAATCCCTAAGCACTTTAAAGCCATTTTTAGCCCATTTCTAACCCATGTTTGCACATCTCTAAGCAATTTTGAATGGCATTTTTGGCCGTTTCTAACCATTTTTGCAAATCCCTAAGCACTTTAAAGCCATTTTTGGCATTTCTAACCCGTTTTTGGAAATCTCTAAGCACTTTAAAGCCATGTTTGGCATTTCGAACCCATTTTTGCACATCTCTAAGCACTTTTAAACCATTTTTGGCCTTTTCTAACCCATTTTTGCCGATCTCTACGAACTTTTAAGCCTTTTTTGGCCTTTTCTATCCCGTCTGCACATCTCTAACAATTTTGAAGCCATTTTTGGCCATTTCTAACCCATGTTTGCTCATCCCTAAGCAATTCTGAATTGCATTTTTCGCTGTTTCTATCCCATTTTTGCAGATCTCTACGAACTTTTATGCCTTTTTTGGCCTTTTCTATCCAGTTTGCACATCTCTAACCATTTTGAAGCCATTTTTGGCCATTTCTAACCCTTTTTTGCAAATCTCTAAGCACTTTAAAGCCATTTTTAGCATTTCTAACCCATGTTTGCACATCTCTAAGCAATTTTGAATGGCATTTTTGGACGTTTCTAACCCTTGTTTGCACATCTCTAAGCAATTTTGAATGGCATTTTTGGCCGTTTCTAACCCATTTTTGCAAATCCCTAAGCACTTTAAAGCCTTTTTTGGCTTTTTCTTTCCAGTTTGCACATCTCTACCCATTTCAAAGCCATTTTTGGCCATTTCTAACCCTTTTTTGCTAATGTCTAAGCACTTTAAAGCCATTTTGGCCATTTCTAACCAATTTTTGCAAATCCCAAAGCACTTTAAAGCCATTTTTGGCATTTGTAACCCATGTTTGCACATCTCTAAGCAATTTTGAATGGCATTTTTGGCCGTTTCTAACCCATTGTTGCAGATCTCTAAGCATTTTTAAGACTTTTTTGTCCTTTTCTATGCAGTTTGTGCATCTCTAACCATTTTGAAGCCATTTTTGGCCATTTCTAACCCTTTTTTGCTAATCTCTAAGCACTTTCAAGCCATTTTTAGCATTTCTAACCCATGTTTGCACATCTCGAAGCAATTTTGAATGGCATTTTTGGACGTTTCTAACCCATGTTTGCACATCTCTAAGCAATTTTGAATGGCATTTTTGGCCGTTTCTAACCCATTTTTGCAAATCCCTAAGCACTTTAAAGCCATTTTCAGCATTTCTAACTCGTTATTGCACATCTCTATGCACTTTTAAGCCATTTTGGCCATTCCTAACCCATTTTTGCACATCTCTAAGCACTTTTAAACCATTTTTTGTCCATTTCTAACCCATGTTTGCACATCTCTAAGCAATTTTGAATGGCATTTTTGGCCGTTTCTAACCATTTTTGCAAATCCCTAAGCACTTTAAAGCCATTTTTGGCATTTCTAACCCGTTTTTGGAAATCTCTAAGCACTTTAAAGCCATGTTTGGCAGTTCGAACCCATTTTTGCACATCTCTAAGCACTTTTAAACCATTTTTGACCATTTCTAACCCATGCTTGCTCATCTCTAAGCAATTTTGAATGACATTTTTGGCCATTTCTAACCCATTTTTGCCGATCTCTACGAACTTTTAAGCCTTTTTTGGCCTTTTCTATCCCGTCTGCACATCTCTAACAATTTTGAAGCCATTTTTGGCCATTTCTAACTCATGTTTGCTCATCCCTAAGCAATTCTGAATTGCATTTTTCGCTGTTTCTATCCCATTTTTGCAGATCTCTACGAACTTTTATGCCTTTTTTGGCCTTTTCTATCCAGTTTGCACATCTCTAACCATTTTGAAGCCATTTTTGGCCATTTCTAACCCTTTTTTGCAAATCTCTAAGCACTTTAAAGCCATTTTTAGCATTTCTAACCCATTTTTGCAAATCTCTAAGCACTTTCAAGCCATTTTTAGCATTTCTAACCCATGTTTGCACATCTCTAAGCAATTTTGAATGGCATTTTTGGACGTTTCTAACCCTTGTTTGCACATCTCTAAGCAATTTTGAATGGCATTTTTGGCCGTTTCTAACCCATTTTTGCAAATCCCTAAGCACTTTAAAGCCATTTTCAGCATTTCTAACTCGTTATTGCACATCTCTATGCACTTTTAAGCCATTTTGGCCATTCCTAACCCATTTTTGCACATCTCTAAGCACTTTTAAACCATTTTTGGTCCATTTCTAACCCATGTTTGCACATCTCTAAGCAATTTTGAATGGCATTTTTGGCCGTTTCTAACCCATTGTTGCAGATCTCTAAGCATTTTTAAGACTTTTTTGGCCTTTTCTATCCAGTTTGCACATCTCTAACCATTTTGAAGCCATTTTTGGCCATTTCTAACCCGTTTTTGGAAATCTCTAAGCACTTTAAAGCCATTTTTAGCATTTCTAACCCATGTTTGCACATCTCTAAGCAATTTTGAATGGCATTTTTGGCCGTTTCTAAGCCATTTTTGCAAATCCCTAAGCACTTTAAAGCCATTTTCAGCATTTCTAACTCGTTATTGCACATCTCTATGCACTTTTAAGCCATTTTGGCCATTCCTAACCCATTTTTGCACATCTCTAAGCACTTTTAAACCATTTTTTGTCCATTTCTAACCCATGTTTGCACATCTCTAAGCAATTTTGAATGGCATTTTTGGCCGTTTCTAACCATTTTTGCAAATCCCTAAGCACTTTAAAGCCATTTTTGGCATTTCTAACCCGTTTTTGGAAATCTCTAAGCACTTTAAAGCCATGTTTGGCATTTCGAACCCATTTTTGCACATCTCTAAGCACTTTTAAACCATTTTTGGCCATTTCTAACCCATGCTTGCTCATCTCTAAGCAATTTTGAATGACATTTTTGGCCATTTCTAACCCATTTTTGCCGATCTCTACGAACTTTTAAGCCTTTTTTGGCCTTTTCTATCCCGTCTGCACATCTCTAACAATTTTGAAGCCATTTTTGGCCATTTCTAACTCATGTTTGCTCATCCCTAAGCAATTCTGAATTGCATTTTTCGCTGTTTCTATCCCATTTTTGCAGATCTCTACGAACTTTTATGCCTTTTTTGGCCTTTTCTATCCAGTTTGCACATCTCTAACCATTTTGAAGCCATTTTTGGCCATTTCTAACCCTTTTTTGCAAATCTCTAAGCACCTTAAAGCCATTTTTAGCATTTCTAACCCATGTTTGCAAATCTCTAAGCACTTTCAAGCCATTTTTAGCATTTCTAACCCATGTTTGCACATCTCTAAGCAATTTTGAATGGCATTTTTGGCCATTTCTAACCCATTTTTGCCGATCTCTACGAACTTTTAAGCCTTTTTTGGCCTTTTCTATCCCGTCTGCACATCTCTAACAATTATGAAGCCATTTTTGGCCATTTCTAACTCATGTTTGCTCATCCCTAAGCAATTCTGAATTGCATTTTTCGCTGTTTCTAACCCATTTTTGCAGATCTCTACGAACTTTTATGCCTTTTTTGGCCTTTTCTATCCAGTTTGTACACCTCTAACCATTTTGAAGCCATTTTTGGCCATTTCTAACCCTTTTTTGCAAATCTCTAAGCACTTTAAAGCCATTTTTAGCATTTCTAACCCATTTTTGCAAATCTCTAAGCACTTTCAAGCCATTTTTAGCATTTCTAACCCATGTTTGCACATCTCGAAGCAATTTTGAATGGCATTTTTGGACGTTTCTAACCCATGTTTGCACATCTCTAAGCAATTTTGAATGGCATTTTTGGCCGTTTCTAACCCATTTTTGCAAATCCCTAAGCACTTTAAAGCCTTTTTTGGCTTTTTCTTTCCAGTTTGCACATCTCTACCCATTTCAAAGCCATTTTTGGCCATTTCTAACCCTTTTTTGCTAATGTCTAAGCACTTTAAAGCCATTTTGGCCATTTCTAACCAATTTTTGCAAATCCCAAAGCACTTTAAAGCCATTTTTGGCATTTGTAACCCATGTTTGCACATCTCTAAGCAATTTTGAATGGCATTTTTGGCCGTTTCTAACCCATTGTTGCAGATCTCTAAGCATTTTTAAGAGTTTTTTGTCCTTTTCTATGCAGTTTGTGCATCTCTAACCATTTTGAAGCCATTTTTGGCCATTTCTAACCCTTTTTTGCTAATCTCTAAGCACTTTCAAGCCATTTTTAGCATTTCTAACCCATGTTTGCACATCTCGAAGCAATTTTGAATGGCATTTTTGGACGTTTCTAACCCATGTTTGCACATCTCTAAGCAATTTTGAATGGCATTTTTGGCCATTTCTAACCCATTTTTGCAAATCCCTAAGCACTTTAAAGCCATTTTCAGCATTTCTAACTCGTTATTGCACATCTCTATGCACTTTTAAGCCATTTTGGCCATTCCTAACCCATTTTTGCAAATCCCTAAGCACTTTAAAGCCATTTTTAGCATTTCTAACCCATGTTTGCACATCTCTAAGCAATTTTGAATGGCATTTTTGGCCGTTTCTAACCATTTTTGCAAATCCCTAAGCACTTTAAAGCCATTTTTGGCATTTCTAACCCGTTTTTGGAAATCTCTAAGCACTTTAAAGCCATGTTTGGCATTTCGAACCCATTTTTGCACATCTCTAAGCACTTTTAAACCATTTTTGGCCATTTCTAACCCATTTTTGCCGATCTCTACGAACTTTTAAGCCTTTTTTGGCCTTTTCTATCCCGTCTGCACATCTCTAACAATTTTGAAGCCATTTTTGGCCATTTCTAACTCATGTTTGCTCATCCCTAAGCAATTCTGAATTGCATTTTTCGCTGTTTCTATCCCATTTTTGCAGATCTCTACGAACTTTTATGCCTTTTTTGGCCTTTTCTATCCAGTTTGCACATCTCTAACCATTTTGAAGCCATTTTTGGCCTTTTCTATCCAGTTTGCACATCTCTAACCATTTTGAAGCCATTTTTGGCCATTTCTAACCCTTTTTTGCAAATCTCTAAGCACTTTAAAGCCATTTTTAGCATTTCTAACCCATGTTTGCACATCTCTAAGCAATTTTGAATGGCATTTTTGGACGTTTCTAACCCTTGTTTGCACATCTCTAAGCAATTTTGAATGGCATTTTTGGACGTTTCTAACCCATTTTTGCAAATCCCTAAGCACTTTAAAGCCATTTTCAGCATTTCTAACTCGTTATTGCACATCTCTATGCACTTTTAAGCCATTTTGGCCATTCCTAACCCATTTTTGCACATCTCTAAGCACTTTTAAACCATTTTTTGTCCATTTCTAACCCATGTTTGCACATCTCTAAGCAATTTTGAATGGCATTTTTGGCCGTTTCTAACCATTTTTGCAAATCCCTAAGCACTTTAAAGCCATTTTTGGCATTTCTAACCCGTTTTTGGAAATCTCTAAGCACTTTAAAGCCATGTTTGGCATTTCGAACCCATTTTTGCACATCTCTAAGCACTTTTAAACCATTTTTGGCCATTTCTAACCCATGCTTGCTCATCTCTAAGCAATTTTGAATGACATTTTTGGCCATTTCTAACCCATTTTTGCCGATCTCTACGAACTTTTAAGCCTTTTTTGGCCTTTTCTATCCCGTCTGCACATCTCTAACAATTTTGAAGCCATTTTTGGCCATTTCTAACTCATGTTTGCTCATCCCTAAGCAATTCTGAATTGCATTTTTCGCTGTTTCTATCCCATTTTTGCAGATCTCTACGAACTTTTATGCCTTTTTTGGCCTTTTCTATCCAGTTTGCACATCTCTAACCATTTTGAAGCCATTTTTGGCCATTTGTAACCCTTTTTTGCAAATCTCTAAGCACTTTAAAGCCATTTTTAGCATTTCTAACCCATGTTTGCACATCTCGAAGCAATTTTGAATGGCATTTTTGGACGTTTCTAACCCATGTTTGCACATCTCTAAGCAATTTTGAATGGCATTTTTGGCCGTTTCTAACCCATTTTTGCAAATCCCTAAGCACTTTAAAGCCTTTTTTGGCTTTTTCTTTCCAGTTTGCACATCTCTACCCATTTCAAAGCCATTTTTGGCCATTTCTAACCCTTTTTTGCTAATGTCTAAGCACTTTAAAGCCATTTTGGCCATTTCTAACCAATTTTTGCAAATCCCAAAGCACTTTAAAGCCATTTTTGGCATTTGTAACCCATGTTTGCACATCTCTAAGCAATTTTGAATGGCATTTTTGGCCGTTTCTAACCCATTGTTGCAGATCTCTAAGCATTTTTAAGACTTTTTTGTCCTTTTCTATGCAGTTTGTGCATCTCTAACCATTTTGAAGCCATTTTTGGCCATTTCTAACCCTTTTTTGCTAATCTCTAAGCACTTTCAAGCCATTTTTAGCATTTCTAACCCATGTTTGCACATCTCGAAGCAATTTTGAATGGCATTTTTGGACGTTTCTAACCCATGTTTGCACATCTCTAAGCAATTTTGAATGGCATTTTTGGCCGTTTCTAACCCATTTTTGCAAATCCCTAAGCACTTTAAAGCCATTTTCAGCATTTCTAACTCGTTATTGCACATCTCTATGCACTTTTAAGCCATTTTGGCCATTCCTAACCCATTTTTGCAAATCCCTAAGCACTTTAAAGCCATTTTTAGCATTTCTAACCCATGTTTGCACATCTCTAAGCAATTTTGAATGGCATTTTTGGCCGTTTCTAACCATTTTTGCAAATCCCTAAGCACTTTAAAGCCATTTTTGGCATTTCTAACCCATTTTTGGAAATCTCTATGCACTTTAAAGCCATGTTTGGCATTTCGAACCCATTTTTGCACATCTCTAAGCACTTTTAAACCATTTTTGGCCATTTCTAACCCATGCTTGCTCATCTCTAAGCAATTTTGAATGACATTTTTGGCCATTTCTATCCCGTCTGCACATCTCTAACAATTTTGAAGCCATTTTTGGCCATTTCTAACTCATGTTTGCTCATCCCTAAGCAATTCTGAATTGCATTTTTCGCTGTTTCTATCCCATTTTTGCAGATCTCTACGAACTTTTATGCCTTTTTTGGCCTTTTCTATCCAGTTTGCACATCTCTAACCATTTTGAAGCCATTTTTGGCCATTTCTAACCCTTTTTTGCAAATCTCTAAGCACCTTAAAGCCATTTTTAGCATTTCTAACCCATGTTTGCAAATCTCTAAGCACTTTCAAGCCATTTTTAGCATTTCTAACCCATGTTTGCACATCTCTAAGCAATTTTGAATGGCATTTTTGGCCATTTCTAACCCATTTTTGCCGATCTCTACGAACTTTTAAGCCTTTTTTGGCCTTTTCTATCCCGTCTGCACATCTCTAACAATTATGAAGCCATTTTTGGCCATTTCTAACTCATGTTTGCTCATCCCTAAGCAATTCTGAATTGCATTTTTCGCTGTTTCTAACCCATTTTTGCAGATCTCTACGAACTTTTATGCCTTTTTTGGCCTTTTCTATCCAGTTTGTACACCTCTAACCATTTTGAAGCCATTTTTGGCCATTTCTAACCTTTTTTTGCAAATCTCTAAGCACTTTAAAGCCATTTTTAGCATTTCTAACCCATTTTTGCAAATCTCTAAGCACTTTCAAGCCATTTTTAGCATTTCTAACCCATGTTTGCACATCTCGAAGCAATTTTGAATGGCATTTTTGGACGTTTCTAACCCATGTTTGCACATCTCTAAGCAATTTTGAATGGCATTTTTGGCCGTTTCTAACCCATTTTTGCAAATCCCTAAGCACTTTAAAGCCTTTTTTGGCTTTTTCTTTCCAGTTTGCACATCTCTACCCATTTCAAAGCCATTTTTGGCCATTTCTAACCCTTTTTTGCTAATGTCTAAGCACTTTAAAGCCATTTTGGCCATTTCTAACCAATTTTTGCAAATCCCAAAGCACTTTAAAGCCATTTTTGGCATTTGTAACCCATGTTTGCACATCTCTAAGCAATTTTGAATGGCATTTTTGGCCGTTTCTAACCCATTGTTGCAGATCTCTAAGCATTTTTAAGACTTTTTTGTCCTTTTCTATGCAGTTTGTGCATCTCTAACCATTTTGAAGCCATTTTTGGCCATTTCTAACCCTTTTTTGCTAATCTCTAAGCACTTTCAAGCCATTTTTAGCATTTCTAACCCATGTTTGCACATCTCGAAGCAATTTTGAATGGCATTTTTGGACGTTTCTAACCCATGTTTGCACATCTCTAAGCAATTTTGAATGGCATTTTTGGCCGTTTCTAACCCATTTTTGCAAATCCCTAAGCACTTTAAAGCCATTTTCAGCATTTCTAACTCGTTATTGCACATCTCTATGCACTTTTAAGCCATTTTGGCCATTCCTAACCCATTTTTGCAAATCCCTAAGCACTTTAAAGCCATTTTTAGCATTTCTAACCCATGTTTGCACATCTCTAAGCAATTTTGAATGGCATTTTTGGCCGTTTCTAACCATTTTTGCAAATCCCTAAGCACTTTAAAGCCATTTTTGGCATTTCTAACCCGTTTTTGGAAATCTCTAAGCACTTTAAAGCCATGTTTGGCATTTCGAACCCATTTTTGCACATCTCTAAGCACTTTTAAACCATTTTTGGCCATTTCTAACCCATTTTTGCCGATCTCTACGAACTTTTAAGCCTTTTTTGGCCTTTTCTATCCCGTCTGCACATCTCTAACAATTTTGAAGCCATTTTTGGCCATTTCTAACTCATGTTTGCTCATCCCTAAGCAATTCTGAATTGCATTTTTCGCTGTTTCTATCCCATTTTTGCAGATCTCTACGAACTTTTATGCCTTTTTTGGCCTTTTCTATCCAGTTTGCACATCTCTAACCATTTTGAAGCCATTTTTGGCCATTTCTAACACTTTTTTGCAAATCTCTAAGCACTTTAAAGCCATTTTTAGCATTTCTAACCCATTTTTGCAAATCTCTAAGCACTTTCAAGCCATTTTTAGCATTTCTAACCCATGTTTGCACATCTCTAAGCAATTTTGAATGGCATTTTTGGACGTTTCTAACCCTTGTTTGCACATCTCTAAGCAATTTTGAATGGCATTTTTGGCCGTTTCTAACCCATTTTTGCAAATCCCTAAGCACTTTAAAGCCATTTTCAGCATTTCTAACTCGTTATTGCACATCTCTATGCACTTTTAAGCCATTTTGGCCATTCCTAACCCATTTTTGCACATCTCTAAGCACTTTTAAACCATTTTTTGTCCATTTCTAACCCATGTTTGCACATCTCTAAGCAATTTTGAATGGCATTTTTGGCCGTTTCTAACCCATTGTTGCAGATCTCTAAGCATTTTTAAGACTTTTTTGGCCTTTTCTATCCAGTTTGCACATCTCTAACCATTTTGAAGCCATTTTTGGCCATTTCTAACCCGTTTTTGGAAATCTCTAAGCACTTTAAAGCCATTTTTAGCATTTCTAACCCATGTTTGCACATCTCTAAGCAATTTTGAATGGCATTTTTGGCCGTTTCTAACCCATTTTTGCAAATCCCTAAGCACTTTAAAGCCATTTTCAGCATTTCTAACTCGTTATTGCACATCTCTATGCACTTTTAAGCCATTTTGGCCATTCCTAACCCATTTTTGCACATCTCTAAGCACTTTTAAACCATTTTTTGTCCATTTCTAACCCATGTTTGCACATCTCTAAGCAATTTTGAATGGCATTTTTGGCCGTTTCTAACCATTTTTGCAAATCCCTAAGCACTTTAAAGCCATTTTTGGCATTTCTAACCCGTTTTTGGAAATCTCTAAGCACTTTAAAGCCATGTTTGGCATTTCGAACCCATTTTTGCACATCTCTAAGCACTTTTAAACCATTTTTGGCCATTTCTAACCCATGCTTGCTCATCTCTAAGCAATTTTGAATGACATTTTTGGCCATTTCTAACCCATTTTTGCCGATCTCTACGAACTTTTAAGCCTTTTTTGGCCTTTTCTATCCCGTCTGCACATCTCTAACAATTTTGAAGCCATTTTTGGCCATTTCTAACTCATGTTTGCTCATCCCTAAGCAATTCTGAATTGCATTTTTCGCTGTTTCTATCCCATTTTTGCAGATCTCTACGAACTTTTATGCCTTTTTTGGCCTTTTCTATCCAGTTTGCACATCTCTAACCATTTTGAAGCCATTTTTGGCCATTTCTAACCCTTTTTTGCAAATCTCTAAGCACCTTAAAGCCATTTTTAGCATTTCTAACCCATGTTTGCAAATCTCTAAGCACTTTCAAGCCATTTTTAGCATTTCTAACCCATGTTTGCACATCTCTAAGCAATTTTGAATGGCATTTTTGGCCATTTCTAACCCATTTTTGCCGATCTCTACGAACTTTTAAGCCTTTTTTGGCCTTTTCTATCCCGTCTGCACATCTCTAACAATTATGAAGCCATTTTTGGCCATTTCTAACTCATGTTTGCTCATCCCTAAGCAATTCTGAATTGCATTTTTCGCTGTTTCTAACCCATTTTTGCAGATCTCTACGAACTTTTATGCCTTTTTTGGCCTTTTCTATCCAGTTTGTACACCTCTAACCATTTTGAAGCCATTTTTGGCCATTTCTAACCTTTTTTTGCAAATCTCTAAGCACTTTAAAGCCATTTTTAGCATTTCTAACCCATTTTTGCAAATCTCTAAGCACTTTCAAGCCATTTTTAGCATTTCTAACCCATGTTTGCACATCTCGAAGCAATTTTGAATGGCATTTTTGGACGTTTCTAACCCATGTTTGCACATCTCTAAGCAATTTTGAATGGCATTTTTGGCCGTTTCTAACCCATTTTTGCAAATCCCTAAGCACTTTAAAGCCTTTTTTGGCTTTTTCTTTCCAGTTTGCACATCTCTACCCATTTCAAAGCCATTTTTGGCCATTTCTAACCCTTTTTTGCTAATGTCTAAGCACTTTAAAGCCATTTTGGCCATTTCTAACCAATTTTTGCAAATCCCAAAGCACTTTAAAGCCATTTTTGGCATTTGTAACCCATGTTTGCACATCTCTAAGCAATTTTGAATGGCATTTTTGGCCGTTTCTAACCCATTGTTGCAGATCTCTAAGCATTTTTAAGACTTTTTTGTCCTTTTCTATGCAGTTTGTGCATCTCTAACCATTTTGAAGCCATTTTTGGCCATTTCTAACCCTTTTTTGCTAATCTCTAAGCACTTTCAAGCCATTTTTAGCATTTCTAACCCATGTTTGCACATCTCGAAGCAATTTTGAATGGCATTTTTGGACGTTTCTAACCCATGTTTGCACATCTCTAAGCAATTTTGAATGGCATTTTTGGCCGTTTCTAACCCATTTTTGCAAATCCCTAAGCACTTTAAAGCCATTTTCAGCATTTCTAACTCGTTATTGCACATCTCTATGCACTTTTAAGCCATTTTGGCCATTCCTAACCCATTTTTGCAAATCCCTAAGCACTTTAAAGCCATTTTTAGCATTTCTAACCCATGTTTGCACATCTCTAAGCAATTTTGAATGGCATTTTTGGCCGTTTCTAACCATTTTTGCAAATCCCTAAGCACTTTAAAGCCATTTTTGGCATTTCTAACCCGTTTTTGGAAATCTCTAAGCACTTTAAAGCCATGTTTGGCATTTCGAACCCATTTTTGCACATCTCTAAGCACTTTTAAACCATTTTTGGCCATTTCTAACCCATGCTTGCTCATCTCTAAGCAATTTTGAATGACATTTTTGGCCATTTCTAACCCATTTTTGCCGATCTCTACGAACTTTTAAGCCTTTTTTGGCCTTTTCTATCCCGTCTGCACATCTCTAACAATTTTGAAGCCATTTTTGGCCATTTCTAACTCATGTTTGCTCATCCCTAAGCAATTCTGAATTGCATTTTTCGCTGTTTCTAACCCATTTTTGCAGATCTCTAAGCACTTTAAAGCCTTTTTTGGCTTTTTCTTTCCAGTTTGCACATCTCTACCCATTTTAAAGCCATTTTTGGCCATTTCTAACCCTTTTTTGCTAATGTCTAAGCACTTTAAAGAGATTTTGGCCATTTCTAACCAATTTTTGCAAATCCCAAAGCACTTTAAAGCCATATTTGGCATTTGTAACCCATGTTTGCACATCTCTAAGCAATTTTGAATGGCATTTTTGGCCGTTTCTAACCCATTGTTGCAGATCTCTAAGCATTTTTAAGACTTTTTTGTCCTTTTCTATGCAGTTTGTGCATCTCTAACCATTTTGAAGCCATTTTTGGCCATTTCTAACCCTTTTTTGCTAATGTCTAAGCACTTTCAAGCCATTTTAGCTATTTCTAACCAATTTTTGCAAATCCCAAAGCACTTTAAAGCCATTTTTGGCATTTGTAACCCATGTTTGCACATCTCTAAGCAATTTTGAATGGCATTTTTGGCCGTTTCTAACCCATTTTTGCAAATCCCTAAGCACTTTAAAGCCATTTTCAGCATTTCTAACTCGTTATTGCACATCTCTATGCACTTTTAAGCCATTTTGGCCATTCCTAACCCATTTTTGCACATCTCTAAGCACTTTTAAACCATTTTTTGTCCATTTCTAACCCATGTTTGCACATCTCTAAGCAATTTTGAATGGCATTTTTGGCCGTTTCTAACCATTTTTGCAAATCCCTAAGCACTTTAAAGCCATTTTTGGCATTTCTAACCCGTTTTTGGAAATCTCTAAGCACTTTAAAGCCATGTTTGGCATTTCGAACCCATTTTTGCACATCTCTAAGCACTTTTAAACCATTTTTGGCCATTTCTAACCCATTTTTGCCGATCTCTACGAACTTTTAAGCCTTTTTTGGCCTTTTCTATCCCGTCTGCACATCTCTAACAATTTTGAAGCCATTTTTGGCCATTTCTAACTCATGTTTGCTCATCCCTAAGCAATTCTGAATTGCATTTTTCGCTGTTTCTATCCCATTTTTGCAGATCTCTACGAACTTTTATGCCTTTTTTGGCCTTTTCTATCCAGTTTGCACATCTCTAACCATTTTGAAGCCATTTTTGGCCATTTCTAACCCTTTTTTGCTAATCTCTAAGCACTTTCAAGCCATTTTTAGCATTTCTAACCCATGTTTGCGCATCTCTAAGCAATTTTGAATGGCATTTTTGGACGTTTCTAACCCTTGTTTGCACATCTCTAAGCAATTTTGAATGGCATTTTTGGCCGTTTCTAACCCATTTTTGCAAATCCCTAAGCACTTTAAAGCCTTTTTTGGCTTTTTCTTTCCAGTTTGCACATCTCTACCCATTTCAAAGCCATTTTTGGCCATTTCTAACCCTTGTTTGCTAATGTCTAAGCACTTTAAAGCCATTTTGGCAATTTCTAACCAATTTTTGCAAATCCCAAAGCACTTTAAAGCCATATTTGGCATTTGTAACCCATGTTTGCACATCTCTAAGCAATTTTGAATGGCATTTTTGGCCGTTTCTAACCCATTGTTGCAAATCCCTAAGCACTTTAAAGCCTTTTTTGGCTTTTTCTTTCCAGTTTGCACATCTCTACCCATTTCAAAGCCATTTTTGGCCATTTCTAACCCTTTTTTGCTAATGTCTAAGCACTTTAAAGCCATTTTGGCCATTTCTAACCAATTTTTGCAAATCCCAAAGCACTTTAAAGCCATTTTTGGCATTTGTAACCCATGTTTGCACATCTCTAAGCAATTTTGAATGGCATTTTTGGCCGTTTCTAACCCATTGTTGCAGATCTCTAAGCATTTTTAAGACTTTTTTGTCCTTTTCTATGCAGTTTGTGCATCTCTAACCATTTTGAAGCCATTTTTGGCCATTTCTAACCCTTTTTTGCTAATGTCTAAGCACTTTCAAGCCATTTTTAGCATTTCTAACCCATGTTTGCACATCTCGAAGCAATTTTGAATGGCATTTTTGGACGTTTCTAACCCATGTTTGCACATCTCTAAGCAATTTTGAATGGCATTTTTGGCCGTTTCTAACCCATTTTTGCAAATCCCTAAGCACTTTAAAGCCATTTTCAGCATTTCTAACTCGTTATTGCACATCTCTATGCACTTTTAAGCCATTTTGGCCATTCCTAACCCATTTTTGCACATCTCTAAGCACTTTTAAACCATTTTTTGTCCATTTCTAACCCATG
The DNA here is from genome assembly GCF_037157495.1 of Lathamus discolor. Classification (NCBI taxonomy): domain Eukaryota; kingdom Metazoa; phylum Chordata; class Aves; order Psittaciformes; family Psittacidae; genus Lathamus; species Lathamus discolor. The sequence goes on from NC_088908.1 coordinate 30,557,172, forward strand.
TTTGCACATCTCTAAGCAATTTTGAATGGCATTTTTGGCCGTTTCTAACCATTTTTGCAAATCCCTAAGCACTTTAAAGCCATTTTTGGCATTTCTAACCCGTTTTTGGAAATCTCTAAGCACTTTAAAGCCATGTTTGGCATTTCGAACCCATTTTTGCACATCTCTAAGCACTTTTAAACCATTTTTGGCCATTTCTAACCCATGCTTGCTCATCTCTAAGCAATTTTGAATGACATTTTTGGCCATTTCTAACCCATTTTTGCCGATCTCTACGAACTTTTAAGCCTTTTTTGGCCTTTTCTATCCCGTCTGCACATCTCTAACAATTTTGAAGCCATTTTTGGCCATTTCTAACTCATGTTTGCTCATCCCTAAGCAATTCTGAATTGCATTTTTCGCTGTTTCTATCCCATTTTTGCAGATCTCTACGAACTTTTATGCCTTTTTTGGCCTTTTCTATCCAGTTTGCACATCTCTAACCATTTTGAAGCCATTTTTGGCCATTTCTAACCCTTTTTTGCAAATCCCTAAGCACTTTAAAGCCATTTTTAGCATTTCTAACCCATTTTTGCAAATCTCTAAGCACTTTCAAGCCATTTTTAGCATTTCTAACCCATGTTTGCACATCTCGAAGCAATTTTGAATGGCATTTTTGGACGTTTCTAACCCATGTTTGCACATCTCTAAGCAATTTTGAATGGCATTTTTGGCCGTTTCTAACCCATTTTTGCAAATCCCTAAGCACTTTAAAGCCATTTTCAGCATTTCTAACTCGTTATTGCACATCTCTATGCACTTTTAAGCCATTTTGGCCATTCCTAACCCATTTTTGCACATCTCTAAGCACTTTTAAACCGTTTTTTGTCCATTTCTAACCCATGTTTGCACATCTCTAAGCAATTTTGAATGGCATTTTTGGCCGTTTCTAACCATTTTTGCAAATCCCTAAGCACTTTAAAGCCATTTTTGGCATTTCTAACCCGTTTTTGGAAATCTCTAAGCACTTTAAAGCCATGTTTGGCATTTCGAACCCATTTTTGCACATCTCTAAGCACTTTTAAACCATTTTTGGCCATTTCTAACCCATGCTTGCTCATCTCTAAGCAATTTTGAATGACATTTTTGGCCATTTCTAACCCATTTTTGCCGATCTCTACGAACTTTTAAGCCTTTTTTGGCCTTTTCTATCCCGTCTGCACATCTCTAACAATTTTGAAGCCATTTTTGGCCATTTCTAACCCTTTTTTGCAAATCTCTAAGCACTTTAAAGCCTTTTTTAGCATTTCTAACCCATGTTTGCACATCTCTAAGCAATTTTGAAGGGCATTTTTGGACGTTTCTAACCCTTGTTTGCACATCTCTAAGCAATTTTGAATGGCATTTTTGGCCGTTTCTAACCCTTGTTTGCACATCTCTAAGCAATTTTGAATGGCATTTTTGGCCGTTTCTAACCCATTGTTGCAGATCTCTACGAACTTTTATGCCTTTTTTGGCCTTTTCTATCCAGTTTGCACATCTCTAACCATTTTGAAGCCATTTTTGGCCATTTCTAACCCTTTTTTGCAAATCTCTAAGCACTTTCAAGCCATTTTTAGTATTTCTAACACATTTTTGCAAATCTCTAAGCACTTTCAAGCCATTTTTAGCATTTCTAACCCATGTTTGCACATCTCGAAGCAATTTTGAATGGCATTTTTGGACGTTTCTAACCCTTGTTTGCACATCTCTAAGCAATTTTGAATGGCATTTTTGGCCGTTTCTAACCCATTTTTGCAAATCCCTAAGCACTTTAAAGCCTTTTTTGGCTTTTTCTTTCCAGTTTGCACATCTCTACCCATTTCAAAGCAATTTTTGGCCATTTCTAACCCTTTTTTGCTAATGTCTAAGCACTTTAAAGCCATTTTGGCAATTTCTAACCAATTTTTGCAAATCCCAAAGCACTTTAAAGCCATTTTTGGCATTTGTAACCCATGTTTGCACATCTCTAAGCAATTTTGAATGGCATTTTTGGCCATTTCTAACCCATTGTTGCAGATCTCTAAGCATTTTTAAGACTTTTTTGTCCTTTTCTATGCTGTTTGTGCATCTCTAACCATTTTGAAGCCATTTTTGGCCATTTCTAACCCTTTTTTGCTAATGTCTAAGCACTTTCAAGCCATTTTTAGCATTTCTAACCCATGTTTGCACATCTCGAAGTAATTTTGAATGGCATTTTTGGACGTTTCTAACCCATGTTTGCACATCTCTAAGCAATTTTGAATGGCATTTTTGGCCGTTTCTAACCCATTTTTGCAAATCCCTAAGCACTTTAAAGCCATTTTCAGCATTTCTAACTCGTTATTGCACATCTCTATGCACTTTTAAGCCATTTTGGCCATTCCTAACCCATTTTTGCACATCTCTAAGCACTTTTAAACCATTTTTTGTCCATTTCTAACCCATGTTTGCACATCTCTAAGCAATTTTGAATGGCATTTTTGGCCGTTTCTAACCATTTTTGCAAATCCCTAAGCACTTTAAAGCCATTTTTGGCATTTCTAACCCGTTTTTGGAAATCTCTAAGCACTTTAAAGCCATGTTTGGCATTTCGAACCCATTTTTGCACATCTCTAAGCACTTTTAAACCATTTTTGGCCATTTCTAACCCATGCTTGCTCATCTCTAAGCAATTTTGAATGACATTTTTGGCCATTTCTAACCCATTTTTGCCGATCTCTACGAACTTTTAAGCCTTTTTTGGCCTTTTCTATCCCGTCTGCACATCTCTAACAATTTTGAAGCCATTTTTGGCCATTTCTAACTCATGTTTGCTCATCCCTAAGCAATTCTGAATTGCATTTTTCGCTGTTTCTATCCCATTTTTGCAGATCTCTACGAACTTTTATGCCCTTTTTGGCCTTTTCTATCCAGTTTGCACATCTCTAACCATTTTGAAGCCATTTTTGGCCATTTCTAACCTTTTTTTGCAAATCTCTAAGCACTTTAAAGCCATTTTTAGCATTTCTAACCCATTTTTGCAAATCTCTAAGCACTTTCAAGCCATTTTTAGCATTTCTAACCCATGTTTGCACATCTCTAAGCAATTTTGAATGGCATTTTTGGCCGTTTCTAACCCATTTTTGCAAATCCCTAAGCACTTTAAAGCCTTTTTTGGCTTTTTCTTTCCAGTTTGCACATCTCTACCCATTTTAAAGCCATTTTTGGCCATTTCTAACCCTTTTTTGCTAATGTCTAAGCACTTTAAAGCCATTTTGGCAATTTCTAACCAATTTTTGCAAATCCCAAAGCACTTTAAAGCCATATTTGGCATTTGTAACCCATGTTTGCACATCTCTAAGCAATTTTGAATGGCATTTTTGGCCGTTTCTAACCCATTGTTGCAGATCTCTAAGCATTTTTAAGACTTTTTTGTCCTTTTCTATGCAGTTTGTGCATCTCTAACCATTTTGAAGCCATTTTTGGCCATTTCTAACCCTTTTTTGCTAATGTCTAAGCACTTTCAAGCCATTTTAGCTATTTCTAACCAATTTTTGCAAATCCCAAAGCACTTTAAAGCCATTTTTGGCATTTGTAACCCATGTTTGCACATCTCGAAGCAATTTTGAATGGCATTTTTGGCCGTTTCTAACCCATTTTTGCAAATCCCTAAGCACTTTAAAGCCATTTTCAGCATTTCTAACTCGTTATTGCACATCTCTATGCACTTTTAAGCCATTTTGGCCATTCCTAACCCATTTTTGCACATCTCTAAGCACTTTTAAACCATTTTTTGTCCATTTCTAACCCATGTTTGCACATCTCTAAGCAATTTTGAATGGCATTTTTGGCCGTTTCTAACCATTTTTGCAAATCCCTAAGCACTTTAAAGCCATGTTTGGCATTTCGAACCCATTTTTGCACATCTCTAAGCACTTTTAAACCATTTTTGGCCATTTCTAACCCATGCTTGCTCATCTCTAAGCAATTTTGAATGACATTTTTGGCCATTTCTAACCCATTTTTGCCGATCTCTACGAACTTTTAAGCCTTTTTTGGCCTTTTCTATCCCGTCTGCACATCTCTAACAATTTTGAAGCCATTTTTGGCCATTTCTAACTCATGTTTGCTCATCCCTAAGCAATTCTGAATTGCATTTTTCGCTGTTTCTAACCCATTTTTGCAGATCTCTACGAACTTTTATGCCTTTTTTGGCCTTTTCTATCCAGTTTGCACATCTCTAACCATTTTGAAGCCATTTTTGGCCATTTCTAACCCTTTTTTGCAAATCTCTAAGCACTTTAAAGCCATTTTTAGCATTTCTAACCCATTTTTGCAAATCTCTAAGCACTTTCAAGCCATTTTTAGCATTTCTAACCCATGTTTGCACATCTCTAAGCAATTTTGAATGGCATTTTTGGACGTTTCTAACCCTTGTTTGCACATCTCTAAGCAATTTTGAATGGCATTTTTGGCCGTTTCTAACCCATTTTTGCAAATCCCTAAGCACTTTAAAGCCTTTTTTGGCTTTTTCTTTCCAGTTTGCACATCTCTACCCATTTCAAAGCCATTTTTGGCCATTTCTAACCCTTTTTTGCTAATGTCTAAGCACTTTAAAGCCATTTTGGCAATTTCTAACCAATTTTTGCAAATCCCAAAGCACTTTAAAGCCATTTTTGGCATTTGTAACCCATGTTTGCACATCTCTAAGCAATTTTGAATGGCATTTTTGGCCGTTTCTAACCCATTGTTGCAGATCTCTAAGCATTTTTAAGACTTTTTTGTCCTTTTCTATGCAGTTTGTGCATCTCTAACCATTTTGAAGCCATTTTGGGCCATTTCTAACCCTTTTTTGCTAATGTCTAAGCACTTTCAAGCCATTTTTAGCATTTCTAACCCATGTTTGCACATCTCGAAGCAATTTTGAATGGCATTTTTGGACGTTTCTAACCCATGTTTGCACATCTCTAAGCAATTTTGAATGGCATTTTTGGCCGTTTCTAACCCATTTTTGCAAATCCCTAAGCACTTTAAAGCCATTTTCAGCATTTCTAACTCGTTATTGCACATCTCTATGCACTTTTAAGCCATTTTGGCCATTCCTAACCCATTTTTGCACATCTCTAAGCACTTTTAAACCATTTTTTGTCCATTTCTAACCCATGTTTGCACATCTCTAAGCAATTTTGAATGGCATTTTTGGCCGTTTCTAACCATTTTTGCAAATCCCTAAGAACTTTAAAGCCATGTTTGGCATTTCGAACCCATTTTTGCACATCTCTAAGCGCTTTTAAACCATTTTTGGCCATTTCTAACCCATGCTTGCTCATCTCTAAGCAATTTTGAATGACATTTTTGGCCATTTCTAACCCATTTTTGCCGATCTCTACGAACTTTTAAGCCTTTTTTGGCCTTTTCTATCCCGTCTGCACATCTCTAACAATTTTGAAGCCATTTTTGGCCATTTCTAACTCATGTTTGCTCATCCCTAAGCAATTCTGAATTGCATTTTTCGCTGTTTCTAACCCATTTTTGCAGATCTCTACGAACTTTTATGCCTTTTTTGGCCTTTTCTATCCAGTTTGCACATCTCTAACCATTTTGAAGCCATTTTTGGCCATTTCTAACCCTTTTTTGCAAATCTCTAAGCACTTTAAAGCCATTTTTAGCATTTCTAACCCATTTTTGCAAATCTCTAAGCACTTTCAAGCCATTTTTAGCATTTCTAACCCATGTTTGCACATCTCTAAGCAATTTTGAATGGCATTTTTGGCCGTTTCTAACCCATTTTTGCAAATCCCTAAGCACTTTAAAGCCTTTTTTGGCTTTTTCTTTCCAGTTTGCACATCTCTACCCATTTTAAAGCCATTTTTGGCCATTTCTAACCCTTTTTTGCTAATGTCTAAGCGCTTTAAAGCCATTTTGGCAATTTCTAACCAATTTTTGCAAATCCCAAAGCACTTTAAAGCCATATTTGGCATTTGTAACCCATGTTTGCACATCTCTAAGCAATTTTGAATGGCATTTTTGGCCGTTTCTAACCCATTGTTGCAGATCTCTAAGCATTTTTAAGACTTTTTTGTCCTTTTCTATGCAGTTTGTGCATCTCTAACCATTTTGAAGCCATTTTTGGCCATTTCTAACCCTTTTTTTGCTAATGTCTAAGCACTTTCAAGCCATTTTTAGCATTTCTAACCCATGTTTGCACATCTCGAAGCAATTTTGAATGGCATTTTTGGACGTTTCTAACCCATGTTTGCACATCTCTAAGCAATTTTGAATGGCATTTTTGGCCGTTTCTAACCCATTTTTGCAAATCCCTAAGCACTTTAAAGCCATTTTCAGCATTTCTAACTCGTTATTGCACATCTCTTTGCACTTTTAAGCCATTTTGGCCATTCCTAACCCATTTTTGCACATCTCTAAGCACTTTTAAACCATTTTTTTGTCCATTTCTAACCCATGTTCGCTCATCTCTAAGCAATTTTGAATGGCATTTTTGGCCGTTTCTAACCATTTTTGCAAATCCCTAAGCACTTTAAAGCCATTTTTGGCATTTCTAACCCGTTTTTGGAAATCTCTAAGCACTTTAAAGCCATTTTTAGCATTTCTAACCCATGTTTGCACATCTCTAAGCAATTTTGAATGGCATTTTTGGACGTTTCTAACCCATGTTTGCACATCTCTAAGCAATTTTGAATGGCATTTTTGGCCGTTTCTAACCCATTTTTGCAAATCCCTAAGCACTTTAAAGCCTTTTTTGGCTTTTTCTTTCCAGTTTGCACATCTCTACGCATTTTAAAGCCATTTTTGGCCATTTCTAACCCTTTTTTGCTAATGTCTAAGCACTTTAAAGCCATTTTGGCCATTTCTAACCAATTTTTGCAAATCCCAAAGCACTTTAAAGCCATTTTTGGCATTTGTAACCCATGTTTGCACATCTCAAAGCAATTTTGAATGGCATTTTTGGCCGTTTCTAACCCATTGTTGCAGATCTCTAAGCATTTTTAAGACTTTTTTGTCCTTTTCTATGCAGTTTGTGCATCTCTAACCATTTTGAAGCCATTTTTGGCCATTTCTAACCCTTTTTTGCTAATGTCTAAGCACTTTCAAGCCATTTTTAGCATTTCTAACCCATGTTTGCACATCTCTAAGCAATTTTGAATGGCATTTTTGGACGTTTCTAACCCTTGTTTGCACATCTCTAAGCAATTTTGAATGGCATTTTTGGCCGTTTCTAACCCATTTTTGCAAATCCCTAAGCACTTTAAAGCCATTTTCAGCATTTCTACTTCGTTATTGCACATCTCTATGCACTTTTAAGCCATTTTGGCCATTCCTAACCCATTTTTGCACATCTCTAAGCACTTTTAAACCATTTTTTGTCCATTTCTGACCCATGTTTGCACATCTCTAAGCAATTTTGAATGGCATTTTTGGCCGTTTCTAACCCTTGTTTGCACATCTCTAAGCAATTTTGAATGGCATTTTTGGCCGTTTCTAACCCATTTTTGCAAATCCCTAAGCACTTTAAAGCCTTTTTTGGCTTTTTCTTTCCAGTTTGCACATCTCTACCCATTTCAAAGCCATTTTTGGCCATTTCTAACCCTTTTTTGCTAATGTCTAAGCACTTTAAAGCCATTTTGGCAATTTCTAACCAATTTTTGCAAATCCCAAAGCACTTTAAAGCCATTTTTGGCATTTGTAACCCATGTTTGCACATCTCTAAGCAATTTTGAATGGCATTTTTGGCCGTTTCTAACCCATTGTTGCAGATCTCTAAGCATTTTTAAGACTTTTTTGTCCTTTTCTATGCAGTTTGTGCATCTCTAACCATTTTGAAGCCATTTTTGGCCATTTCTAACCCTTTTTTGCTAATGTCTAAGCACTTTCAAGCCATTTTTAGCATTTCTAACCCATGTTTGCACATCTCGAAGCAATTTTGAATGGCATTTTTGGACGTTTCTAACCCTTGTTTGCACATCTCTAAGCAATTTTGAATGGCATTTTTGGCCGTTTCTAACCCATTTTTGCAAATCCCTAAGCACTTTAAAGCCATTTTCAGCATTTCTACTTCGTTATTGCACATCTCTATGCACTTTTAAGCCATTTTGGCCATTCCTAACCCATTTTTGCACATCTCTAAGCACTTTTAAACCATTTTTTGTCCATTTCTGACCCATGTTTGCACATCTCTAAGCAATTTTGAATGGCATTTTTGGCCGTTTCTAACCATTTTTGCAAATCCCTAAGCACTTTAAAGCCATTTTTGGCATTTCTAACCCGTTTTTGGAAATCTCTAAGCACTTTAAAGCCATGTTTGGCATTTCGAACCCATTTTTGCACATCTCTAAGCACTTTTAAACCATTTTTGGCCATTTCTAACCCATGCTTGCTCATCTCTAAGCAATTTTGAATGACATTTTTGGCCATTTCTAACCCATTTTTGCCGATCTCTACGAACTTTTAAGCCTTTTTTGGCCTTTTCTATCCCGTCTGCACATCTCTAACCATTTTGAAGCCATTTTTGGCCATTTCTAACTCATGTTTGCTCATCCCTAAGCAATTCTGAATTGCATTTTTCGCTGTTTCTATCCCATTTTTGCAGATCTCTACGAACTTTTATGCCCTTTTTGGCCTTTTCTATCCAGTTTGCACATCTCTAACCATTTTGAAGCCATTTTTGGCCATTTCTAACCCTTTTTTGCAAATCTCTAAGCACTTTAAAGCCATTTTTAGCATTTCTAACCCATTTTTGCAAATCTCTAAGCACTTTCAAGCCATTTTTAGCATTTCTAACCCATGTTTGCACATCTCTAAGCAATTTTGAATGGCATTTTTGGACGTTTCTAACCCTTGTTTGCAAATCCCTAAGCACTTTAAAGCCTTTTTTGGCTTTTTCTTTCCAGTTTGCACATCTCTACCCATTTCAAAGCCATTTTTGGCCATTTCTAACCCTTTTTTGCTAATGTCTAAACACTTTAAAGCCATTTTGGCAATTTCTAACCAATTTTTGCAAATCCCAAAGCACATTAAAGCCATTTTTGGCATTTGTAACCCATGTTTGCACATCTCTAAGCAATTTTGAATGGCATTTTTGGCCGTTTCTAACCCATTGTTGCAGATCTCTAAGCATTTTTAAGACTTTTTTGTCCTTTTCTATGCAGTTTGTGCATCTCTAACCATTTTGAAGCCATTTTTGGCCATTTCTAACCCTTTTTTGCTAATGTCTAAGCACTTTCAAGCCATTTTTAGCATTTCTAACCCATGTTTGCACATCTCGAAGCAATTTTGAATGGCATTTTTGGCCGTTTCTAACCCATTTTTGCAAATCCCTAAGCACTTTAAAGCCTTTTTTGGCTTTTTCTTTCCAGTTTGCACATCTCTACCCATTTTAAAGCCATTTTTGGCCATTTCTAACCCTTTTTTGCTAATGTCTAAGCACTTTAAAGCCATTTTGGCAATTTCTAACCAATTTTTGCAAATCCCAAAGCACTTTAAAGCCATATTTGGCATTTGTAACCCATGTTTGCACATCTCTAAGCAATTTTGAATGGCATTTTTGGCCGTTTCTAACCCATTGTTGCAAATCCCTAAGCACTTTAAAGCCTTTTTTGGCTTTTTCTTTCCAGTTTGCACATCTCTACCCATTTCAAAGCCATTTTTGGCCATTTCTAACCCTTTTTTGCTAATGTCTAAGCACTTTAAAGCCATTTTGGCCATTTCTAACCAATTTTTGCAAATCCCAAAGCACTTTAAAGCCATTTTTGGCATTTGTAACCCATGTTTGCACATCTCTAAGCAATTTTGAATGGCATTTTTGGCCGTTTCTAACCCATTGTTGCAGATCTCTAAGCATTTTTAAGACTTTTTTGTCCTTTTCTATGCAGTTTGTGCATCTCTAACCATTTTGAAGCCATTTTTGGCCATTTCTAACCCTTTTTTGCTAATGTCTAAGCACTTTCAAGCCATTTTTAGCATTTCTAACCCATGTTTGCACATCTCGAAGCAATTTTGAATGGCATTTTTGGACGTTTCTAACCCATGTTTGCACATCTCTAAGCAATTTTGAATGGCATTTTTGGCCGTTTCTAACCCATTTTTGCAAATCCCTAAGCACTTTAAAGCCATTTTCAGCATTTCTAACTCGTTATTGCACATCTCTATGCACTTTTAAGCCATTTTGGCCATTCCTAACCCATTTTTGCACATCTCTAAGCACTTTTAAACCATTTTTTGTCCATTTCTAACCCATGTTTGCACATCTCTAAGCAATTTTGAATGGCATTTTTGGCCGTTTCTAACCATTTTTGCAAATCCCTAAGCACTTTAAAGCCATTTTTGGCATTTCTAACCCGTTTTTGGAAATCTCTAAGCACTTTAAAGCCATGTTTGGCATTTCGAACCCATTTTTGCACATCTCTAAGCACTTTTAAACCATTTTTGGCCATTTCTAACCCATGCTTGCTCATCTCTAAGCAATTTTGAATGACATTTTTGGCCATTTCTAACCCATTTTTGCCGATCTCTACGAACTTTTAAGCCTTTTTTGGCCTTTTCTATCCCGTCTGCACATCTCTAACAATTTTGAAGCCATTTTTGGCCATTTCTAACTCATGTTTGCTCATCCCTAAGCAATTCTGAATTGCATTTTTCGCTGTTTCTATCCCATTTTTGCAGATCTCTACGAACTTTTATGCCTTTTTTGGCCTTTTCTATCCAGTTTGCACATCTCTAACCATTTTGAAGCCATTTTTGGCCATTTCTAACCCTTTTTTGCAAATGTCTAAGCACTTTAAAGCCATTTTTAGCATTTCTAACCCATTTTTGCAAATCTCTAAGCACTTTAAAGCCATTTTTAGCATTTCTAACCCATGTTTGCACATCTCGAAGCAATTTTGAATGGCATTTTTGGACGTTTCTAACCCATGTTTGCACATCTCTAAGCAATTTTGAATGGCATTTTTGGCCGTTTCTAACCCATTTTTGCAAATCCCTAAGCACTTTAAAGCCATTTTCAGCATTTCTAACTCGTTATTGCACATCTCTATGCACTTTTAAGCCATTTTGGCCATTCCTAACCCATTTTTGCACATCTCTAAGCACTTTTAAACCATTTTTTGTCCATTTCTAACCCATGTTTGCACATCTCTAAGCAATTTTGAATGGCATTTTTGGCCGTTTCTAACCATTTTTGCAAATCCCTAAGCACTTTAAAGCCATTTTTGGCATTTCTAACCCGTTTTTGGAAATCTCTAAGCACTTTAAAGCCATGTTTGGCATTTCGAACCCATTTTTGCACATCTCTAAGCACTTTTAAACCATTTTTGGCCATTTCTAACCCATTTTTGCAGATCTCTACGAACTTTTATGCCCTTTTTGGCCTTTTCTATCCAGTTTGCACATCTCTAACCATTTTGAAGCCATTTTTGGCCATTTCTAACCCTTTTTTGCAAATCTCTAAGCACTTTAAAGCCATTTTTAGCATTTCTAACCCATTTTTGCAAATCTCTAAGCACTTTCAAGCCATTTTTAGCATTTCTAACCCATGTTTGCACATCTCTAAGCAATTTTGAATGGCATTTTTGGACGTTTCTAACCCTTGTTTGCAAATCCCTAAGCACTTTAAAGCCTTTTTTGGCTTTTTCTTTCCAGTTTGCACATCTCTACCCATTTCAAAGCCATTTTTGGCCATTTCTAACCCTTTTTTGCTAATGTCTAAACACTTTAAAGCCATTTTGGCAATTTCTAACCAATTTTTGCAAATCCCAAAGCACATTAAAGCCATTTTTGGCATTTGTAACCCATGTTTGCACATCTCTAAGCAATTTTGAATGGCATTTTTGGCCGTTTCTAACCCATTGTTGCAGATCTCTAAGCATTTTTAAGACTTTTTTGTCCTTTTCTATGCAGTTTGTGCATCTCTAACCATTTTGAAGCCATTTTTGGCCATTTCTAACCCTTTTTTGCTAATGTCTAAGCACTTTCAAGCCATTTTTAGCATTTCTAACCCATGTTTGCACATCTCGAAGCAATTTTGAATGGCATTTTTGGCCGTTTCTAACCCATTTTTGCAAATCCCTAAGCACTTTAAAGCCTTTTTTGGCTTTTTCTTTCCAGTTTGCACATCTCTACCCATTTTAAAGCCATTTTTGGCCATTTCTAACCCTTTTTTGCTAATGTCTAAGCACTTTAAAGCCATTTTGGCAATTTCTAACCAATTTTTGCAAATCCCAAAGCACTTTAAAGCCATATTTGGCATTTGTAACCCATGTTTGCACATCTCTAAGCAATTTTGAATGGCATTTTTGGCCGTTTCTAACCCATTGTTGCAAATCCCTAAGCACTTTAAAGCCTTTTTTGGCTTTTTCTTTCCAGTTTGCACATCTCTACCCATTTCAAAGCCATTTTTGGCCATTTCTAACCCTTTTTTGCTAATGTCTAAGCACTTTAAAGCCATTTTGGCAATTTCTAACCAATTTTTGCAAATCCCAAAGCACTTTAAAGCCATTTTTGGCATTTGTAACCCATGTTTGCACATCTCTAAGCAATTTTGAATGGCATTTTTGGCCGTTTCTAACCCATTGTTGCAGATCTCTAAGCATTTTTAAGACTTTTTTGTCCTTTTCTATGCAGTTTGTGCATCTCTAACCATTTTGAAGCCATTTTTGGCCATTTCTAACCCTTTTTTGCTAATGTCTAAGCACTTTCAAGCCATTTTTAGGATTTCTAACCCATGTTTGCACATCTCGAAGCAATTTTGAATGGCATTTTTGGACGTTTCTAACCCTTGTTTGCACATCTCTAAGCAATTTTGAATGGCATTTTTGGCCGTTTCTAACCCATTTTTGCAAATCCCTAAGCACTTTAAAGCCATTTTCAGCATTTCTACTTCGTTATTGCACATCTCTATGCACTTTTAAGCCATTTTGGCCATTCCTAACCCATTTTTGCACATCTCTAAGCACTTTTAAACCATTTTTTGTCCATTTCTGACCCATGTTTGCACATCTCTAAGCAATTTTGAATGGCATTTTTGGCCGTTTCTAACCATTTTTGCAAATCCCTAAGCACTTTAAAGCCATTTTTGGCATTTCTAACCCGTTTTTGGAAATCTCTAAGCACTTTAAAGCCATGTTTGGCATTTCGAACCCATTTTTGCACATCTCTAAGCACTTTTAAACCATTTTTGGCCATTTCTAACCCATGCTTGCTCATCTCTAAGCAATTTTGAATGACATTTTTGGCCATTTCTAACCCATTTTTGCCGATCTCTACGAACTTTTAAGCCTTTTTTGGCCTTTTCTATCCCGTCTGCACATCTCTAACAATTTTGAAGCCATTTTTGGCCATTTCTAACTCATGTTTGCTCATCCCTAAGCAATTCTGAATTGCATTTTTCGCTGTTTCTATCCCATTTTTGCAGATCTCTACGAACTTTAATGCCCTTTTTGGCCTTTTCTATCCAGTTTGCACATCTCTAACCATTTTGAAGCCATTTTTGGCCATTTCTAACCCTTTTTTGCAAATCTCTAAGCACTTTAAAGCCATTTTTAGCATTTCTAACCCATTTTTGCAAATCTCTAAGCACTTTCAAGCCATTTTTAGCATTTCTAACCCATGTTTGCACATCTCTAAGCAATTTTGAATGGCATTTTTGGACGTTTCTAACCCTTGTTTGCAAATCCCTAAGCACTTTAAAGCCTTTTTTGGCTTTTTCTTTCCAGTTTGCACATCTCTACCCATTTCAAAGCCATTTTTGGCCATTTCTAACCCTTTTTTGCTAATGTCTAAACACTTTAAAGCCATTTTGGCAATTTCTAACCAATTTTTGCAAATCCCAAAGCACATTAAAGCCATTTTTGGCATTTGTAACCCATGTTTGCACATCTCTAAGCAATTTTGAATGGCATTTTTGGCCGTTTCTAACCCATTGTTGCAGATCTCTAAGCATTTTTAAGACTTTTTTGTCCTTTTCTATGCAGTTTGTGCATCTCTAACCATTTTGAAGCCATTTTTGGCCATTTCTAACCCTTTTTTGCTAATGTCTAAGCACTTTCAAGCCATTTTTAGCATTTCTAACCCATGTTTGCACATCTCGAAGCAATTTTGAATGGCATTTTTGGCCGTTTCTAACCCATTTTTGCAAATCCCTAAGCACTTTAAAGCCTTTTTTGGCTTTTTCTTTCCAGTTTGCACATCTCTACCCATTTTAAAGCCATTTTTGGCCATTTCTAACCCTTTTTTGCTAATGTCTAAGCACTTTAAAGCCATTTTGGCAATTTCTAACCAATTTTTGCAAATCCCAAAGCACTTTAAAGCCATATTTGGCATTTGTAACCCATGTTTGCACATCTCTAAGCAATTTTGAATGGCATTTTTGGCCGTTTCTAACCCATTGTTGCAAATCCCTAAGTACTTTAAAGCCTTTTTTGGCTTTTTCTTTCCAGTTTGCACATCTCTACCCCTTTCAAAGCCATTTTTGGCCATTTCTAACCCTTTTTTGCTAATGTCTAAGCACTTTAAAGCCATTTTGGCCATTTCTAACCAATTTTTGCAAATCCCAAAGCACTTTAAAGCCATTTTTGGCATTTGTAACCCATGTTTGCACATCTCTAAGCAATTTTGAATGGCATTTTTGGCCGTTTCTAACCCATTGTTGCAGATCTCTAAGCATTTTTAAGACTTTTTTGTCCTTTTCTATGCAGTTTGTGCATCTCTAACCATTTTGAAGCCATTTTTGGCCATTTCTAACCCTTTTTTGCTAATGTCTAAGCACTTTCAAGCCATTTTTAGCATTTCTAACCCATGTTTGCACATCTCGAAGCAATTTTGAATGGCATTTTTGGACGTTTCTAACCCATGTTTGCACATCTCTAAGCAATTTTGAATGGCATTTTTGGCCGTTTCTAACCCATTTTTGCAAATCCCTAAGCACTTTAAAGCCATTTTCAGCATTTCTAACTCGTTATTGCACATCTCTATGCACTTTTAAGCCATTTTGGCCATTCCTAACCCATTTTTGCACATCTCTAAGCACTTTTAAACCATTTTTTGTCCATTTCTAACCCATGTTTGCACATCTCTAAGCAATTTTGAATGGCATTTTTGGCCGTTTCTAACCATTTTTGCAAATCCCTAAGCACTTTAAAGCCATTTTTGGCATTTCTAACCCGTTTTTGGAAATCTCTAAGCACTTTAAAGCCATGTTTGGCATTTCGAACCCATTTTTGCACATCTCTAAGCACTTTTAAACCATTTTTGGCCATTTCTAACCCATGCTTGCTCATCTCTAAGCAATTTTGAATGACATTTTTGGCCATTTCTAACCCATTTTTGCCGATCTCTACGAACTTTTAAGCCTTTTTTGGCCTTTTCTATCCCGTCTGCACATCTCTAACAATTTTGAAGCCATTTTTGGCCATTTCTAACTCATGTTTGCTCATCCCTAAGCAATTCTGAATTGCATTTTTCGCTGTTTCTATCCCATTTTTGCAGATCTCTACGAACTTTTATGCCTTTTTTGGCCTTTTCTATCCAGTTTGCACATCTCTAACCATTTTGAAGCCATTTTTGGCCATTTCTAACCCTTTTTTGCAAATCCCTAAGCACTTTAAAGCCATTTTTAGCATTTCTAACCCATTTTTGCAAATCTCTAAGCACTTTCAAGCCATTTTTAGCATTTCTAACCCATGTTTGCACATCTCGAAGCAATTTTGAATGGCATTTTTGGACGTTTCTAACCCATGTTTGCACATCTCTAAGCAATTTTGAATGGCATTTTTGGCCGTTTCTAACCCATTTTTGCAAATCCCTAAGCACTTTAAAGCCATTTTCAGCATTTCTAACTCGTTATTGCACATCTCTATGCACTTTTAAGCCATTTTGGCCATTCCTAACCCATTTTTGCACATCTCTAAGCACTTTTAAACCATTTTTTGTCCATTTCTAACCCATGTTTGCACATCTCTAAGCAATTTTGAATGGCATTTTTGGCCGTTTCTAACCATTTTTGCAAATCCCTAAGCACTTTAAAGCCATTTTTGGCATTTCTAACCCGTTTTTGGAAATCTCTAAGCACTTTAAAGCCATGTTTGGCATTTCGAACCCATTTTTGCACATCTCTAAGCACTTTTAAACCATTTTTGGCCTTTTCTAACCCATGCTTGCTCATCTCTAAGCAATTTTGAATGACATTTTTGGCCATTTCTAACCCATTTTTGCCGATCTCTACGAACTTTTAAGCCTTTTTTGGCCTTTTCTATCCCGTCTGCACATCTCTAACAATTTTGAAGCCATTTTTGGCCATTTCTAACTCATGTTTGCTCATCCCTAAGCAATTCTGAATTGCATTTTTCGCTGTTTCTATCCCATTTTTGCAGATCTCTACGAACTTTTATGCCTTTTTTGGCCTTTTCTATCCAGTTTGCACATCTCTAACCATTTTGAAGCCATTTTTGGCCATTTCTAACCCTTTTTTGCAAATCTCTAAGCACTTTAAAGCCGTTTTTAGCATTTCTAACCCATGTTTGCAAATCTCTAAGCACTTTCAAGCCATTTTTAGCATTTCTAACCCATGTTTGCACATCTCTAAGCAATTTTGAATGGCATTTTTGGACGTTTCTAACCCATGTTTGCACATCTCTAAGCAATTTTGAATGGCATTTTTGGCCGTTTCTAACCCATTGTTGCAAATCCCTAAGCACTTTAAAGCCTTTTTTGGCTTTTTCTTTCCAGTTTGCACATCTCTACCCATTTTAAAGCCATTTTTGGCCATTTCTAACCCTTTTTTGCTAATGTCTAAGCACTTTAAAGCCATTTTGGCAATTTCTAACCAATTTTTGCAAATCCCAAAGCACTTTAAAGCCATTTTTGGCATTTGTAACCCATGTTTGCACATCTCTAAGCAATTTTGAATGGCATTTTTGGCCGTTTCTAACCCATTGTTGCAGATCTCTAAGCATTTTTAAGACTTTTTTGTCCTTTTCTATGCAGTTTGTGCATCTCTAACCATTTTGAAGCCATTTTTGGCCATTTCTAACCCTTTTTTGCTAATGTCTAAGCACTTTCAAGCCATTTTTAGCATTTCTAACCCATGTTTGCACATCTCGAAGCAATTTTGAATGGCATTTTTGGACGTTTCTAACCCATGTTTGCACATCTCTAAGCAATTTTGAATGGCATTTTTGGCCGTTTCTAACCCATTTTTGCAAATCCCTAAGCACTTTAAAGCCATTTTCAGCATTTCTAACTCGTTATTGCACATCTCTATGCACTTTTAAGCCATTTTGGCCATTCCTAACCCATTTTTGCACATCTCTAAGCACTTTTAAACCATTTTTTGTCCATTTCTAACCCATGTTTGCACATCTCTAAGCAATTTTGAATGGCATTTTTGGCCGTTTCTAACCATTTTTGCAAATCCCTAAGCACTTTAAAGCCATTTTTGGCATTTCTAACCCGTTTTTGGAAATCTCTAAGCACTTTAAAGCCATGTTTGGCATTTCGAACCCATTTTTGCACATCTCTAAGCACTTTTAAACCATTTTTGGCCATTTCTAACCCATGCTTGCTCATCTCTAAGCAATTTTGAATGACATTTTTGGCCATTTCTAACCCATTTTTGCCGATCTCTACGAACTTTTAAGCCTTTTTTGGCCTTTTCTATCCCGTCTGCACATCTCTAACAATTTTGAAGCCATTTTTGGCCATTTCTAACTCATGTTTGCTCATCCCTAAGCAATTCTGAATTGCATTTTTCGCTGTTTCTAACCCATTTTTGCAGATCTCTACGAACTTTTATGCCTTTTTTGGCCTTTTCTATCCAGTTTGCACATCTCTAACCATTTTGAAGCCATTTTTGGCCATTTCTAACCCTTTTTTGCAAATCTCTAAGCACTTTAAAGCCATTTTTAGCATTTCTAACCCATTTTTGCAAATCTCTAAGCACTTTCAAGCCATTTTTAGCATTTCTAACCCATGTTTGCACATCTCTAAGCAATTTTGAATGGCATTTTTGGACGTTTCTAACCCTTGTTTGCACATCTCTAAGCAATTTTGAATGGCATTTTTGGCCGTTTCTAACCCATTTTTGCAAATCCCTAAGCACTTTAAAGCCTTTTTTGGCTTTTTCTTTCCAGTTTGCACATCTCTACCCATTTCAAAGCCATTTTTGGCCATTTCTAACCCTTTTTTGCTAATGTCTAAGCACTTTAAAGCCATTTTGGCAATTTCTAACCAATTTTTGCAAATCCCAAAGCACTTTAAAGCCATTTTTGGCATTTGTAACCCATGTTTGCACATCTCTAAGCAATTTTGAATGGCATTTTTGGCCGTTTCTAACCCATTGTTGCAGATCTCTAAGCATTTTTAAGACTTTTTTGTCCTTTTCTATGCAGTTTGTGCATCTCTAACCATTTTGAAGCCATTTTTGGCCATTTCTAACCCTTTTTTGCTAATGTCTAAGCACTTTCAAGCCATTTTTAGCATTTCTAACCCATGTTTGCACATCTCGAAGCAATTTTGAATGGCATTTTTGGACGTTTCTAACCCATGTTTGCACATCTCTAAGCAATTTTGAATGGCATTTTTGGCCGTTTCTAACCCATTTTTGCAAATCCCTAAGCACTTTAAAGCCATTTTCAGCATTTCTAACTCGTTATTGCACATCTCTATGCACTTTTAAGCCATTTTGGCCATTCCTAACCCATTTTTGCACATCTCTAAGCACTTTTAAACCATTTTTTGTCCATTTCTAACCCATGTTTGCACATCTCTAAGCAATTTTGAATGGCATTTTTGGCCGTTTCTAACCATTTTTGCAAATCCCTAAGAACTTTAAAGCCATGTTTGGCATTTCGAACCCATTTTTGCACATCTCTAAGCACTTTTAAACCATTTTTGGCCATTTCTAACCCATGCTTGCTCATCTCTAAGCAATTTTGAATGACATTTTTGGCCATTTCTAACCCATTTTTGCCGATCTCTACGAACTTTTAAGCCTTTTTTGGCCTTTTCTATCCCGTCTGCACATCTCTAACAATTTTGAAGCCATTTTTGGCCATTTCTAACTCATGTTTGCTCATCCCTAAGCAATTCTGAATTGCATTTTTCGCTGTTTCTAACCCATTTTTGCAGATCTCTACGAACTTTTATGCCTTTTTTGGCCTTTTCTATCCAGTTTGCACATCTCTAACCATTTTGAAGCCATTTTTGGCCATTTCTAACCCTTTTTTGCAAATCTCTAAGCACTTTAAAGCCATTTTTAGCATTTCTAACCCATTTTTGCAAATCTCTAAGCACTTTCAAGCCATTTTTAGCATTTCTAACCCATGTTTGCACATCTCTAAGCAATTTTGAATGGCATTTTTGGCCGTTTCTAACCCTTGTTTGCAAATCCCTAAGCACTTTAAAGCCTTTTTTGGCTTTTTCTTTCCAGTTTGCACATCTCTAACCATTTTGAAGCCATTTTTGGCCATTTCTAACCCTTTTTTGCTAATGTCTAAGCACTTTAAAGCCATTTTGGCAATTTCTAACCAATTTTTGCAAATCCCAAAGCACTTTAAAGCCATATTTGGCATTTGTAACCCATGTTTGCACATCTCTAAGCAATTTTGAATGGCATTTTTGGCCGTTTCTAACCCATTGTTGCAGATCTCTAAGCATTTTTAAGACTTTTTTGTCCTTTTCTATGCAGTTTGTGCATCTCTAACCATTTTGAAGCCATTTTTGGCCATTTCTAACCCTTTTTTGCTAATGTCTAAGCACTTTCAAGCCATTTTTAGCATTTCTAACCCATGTTTGCACATCTCGAAGCAATTTTGAATGGCATTTTTGGACGTTTCTAACCCATGTTTGCACATCTCTAAGCAATTTTGAATGGCATTTTTGGCCGTTTCTAACCCATTTTTGCAAATCCCTAAGCACTTTAAAGCCATTTTCAGCATTTCTAACTCGTTATTGCACATCTCTTTGCACTTTTAAGCCATTTTGGCCATTCCTAACCCATTTTTGCACATCTCTAAGCACTTTTAAACCATTTTTTTGTCCATTTCTAACCCATGTTCGCTCATCTCTAAGCAATTTTGAATGGCATTTTTGGCCGTTTCTAACCATTTTTGCAAATCCCTAAGCACTTTAAAGCCATTTTTGGCATTTCTAACCCGTTTTTGGAAATCTCTAAGCACTTTAAAGCCATTTTTAGCATTTCTAACCCATGTTTGCACATCTCTAAGCAATTTTGAATGGCATTTTTGGACGTTTCTAACCCATGTTTGCAAATCCCTAAGCACTTTAAAGCCTTTTTTGGCTTTTTCTTTCCAGTTTGCACATCTCTACGCATTTTAAAGCCATTTTTGGCCATTTCTAACCCTTTTTTGCTAATGTCTAAGCACTTTAAAGCCATTTTGGCCATTTCTAACCAATTTTTGCAAATCCCAAAGCACTTTAAAGCCATTTTTGGCATTTGTAACCCATGTTTGCACATCTCAAAGCAATTTTGAATGGCATTTTTGGCCGTTTCTAACCCATTGTTGCAGATCTCTAAGCATTTTTAAGACTTTTTTGTCCTTTTCTATGCAGTTTGTGCATCTCTAACCATTTTGAAGCCATTTTTGGCCATTTCTAACCCTTTTTTGCTAATGTCTAAGCACTTTCAAGCCATTTTTAGCATTTCTAACCCATGTTTGCACATCTCGAAGCAATTTTGAATGGCATTTTTGGACGTTTCTAACCCTTGTTTGCACATCTCTAAGCAATTTTGAATGGCATTTTTGGCCGTTTCTAACCCATTTTTGCAAATCCCTAAGCACTTTAAAGCCATTTTCAGCATTTCTAACTCGTTATTGCACATCTCTATGCACTTTTAAGCCATTTTGGCCATTCCTAACCCATTTTTGCACATCTCTAAGCACTTTTAAACCATTTTTTGTCCATTTCTGACCCATGTTTGCACATCTCTAAGCAATTTTGAATGGCATTTTTGTCCGTTTCTAACCCATTTTTGCAAATCCCTAAGCACTTTAAAGCCTTTTTTGGCTTTTTCTTTCCAGTTTGCACATCTCTACCCATTTTAAAGCCATTTTTGGCCATTTCTAACCCTTTTTTGCTAATGTCTAAGCACTTTAAAGCCATTTTGGCAATTTCTAACCAATTTTTGCAAATCCCAAAGCACTTTAAAGCCATATTTGGCATTTGTAACCCATGTTTGCACATCTCTAAGCAATTTTGAATGGCATTTTTGGCCGTTTCTAACCCATTGTTGCAGATCTCTAAGCATTTTTAAGACTTTTTTGTCCTTTTCTATGCAGTTTGTGCATCTCTAACCATTTTGAAGCCATTTTTGGCCATTTCTAACCCTTTTTTGCTAATGTCTAAGCACTTTCAAGCCATTTTAGCTATTTCTAACCAATTTTTGCAAATCCCAAAGCACTTTAAAGCCATTTTTGGCATTTGTAACCCATGTTTGCACATCTCTAAGCAATTTTGAATGGCATTTTTGGCCGTTTCTAACCCATTTTTGCAAATCCCTAAGCACTTTAAAGCCATTTTCAGCATTTCTAACTCGTTATTGCACATCTCTATGCACTTTTAAGCCATTTTGGCCATTCCTAACCCATTTTTGCACATCTCTAAGCACTTTTAAACCATTTTTTGTCCATTTCTAACCCATGTTTGCACATCTCTAAGCAATTTTGAATGGCATTTTTGGCCGTTTCTAACCATTTTTGCAAATCCCTAAGCACTTTAAAGCCATTTTTGGCATTTCTAACCCGTTTTTGGAAATCTCTAAGCACTTTAAAGCCATGTTTGGCATTTCGAACCCATTTTTGCACATCTCTAAGCACTTTTAAACCATTTTTGGCCATTTCTAACCCATGCTTGCTCATCTCTAAGCAATTTTGAATGACATTTTTGGCCATTTCTAACCCATTTTTGCCGATCTCTACGAACTTTTAAGCCTTTTTTGGCCTTTTCTATCCCGTCTGCACATCTCTAACAATTTTGAAGCCATTTTTGGCCATTTCTAACTCATGTTTGCTCATCCCTAAGCAATTCTGAATTGCATTTTTCGCTGTTTCTAACCCATTTTTGCAGATCTCTACGAACTTTTATGCCTTTTTTGGCCTTTTCTATCCAGTTTGCACATCTCTAACCATTTTGAAGCCATTTTTGGCCATTTCTAACCCTTTTTTGCAAATCTCTAAGCACTTTAAAGCCATTTTTAGCATTTCTAACCCATTTTTGCAAATCTCTAAGCACTTTCAAGCCATTTTTAGCATTTCTAACCCATGTCTGCACATCTCTAAGCAATTTTGAATGGCATTTTTGGACGTTTCTAACCCTTGTTTGCACTTCTCTAAGCAATTTTGAATGGCATTTTTGGCCGTTTCTAACCCATTTTTGCAAATCCCTAAGCACTTTAAAGCCTTTTTTGGCTTTTTCTTTCCAGTTTGCACATCTCTACCCATTTCAAAGCCATTTTTGGCCATTTCTAACCCTTTTTTGCTAATGTCTAAACACTTTAAAGCCATTTTGGCAATTTCTAACCAATTTTTGCAAATCCCAAAGCACATTAAAGCCATTTTTGGCATTTGTAACCCATGTTTGCACATCTCTAAGCAATTTTGAATGGCATTTTTGGCCGTTTCTAACCCATTGTTGCAGATCTCTAAGCATTTTTAAGACTTTTTTGTCCTTTTCTATGCAGTTTGTGCATCTCTAACCATTTTGAAGCCATTTTTGGCCATTTCTAACCCTTTTTTGCTAATGTCTAAGCACTTTCAAGCCATTTTTAGCATTTCTAACCCATGTTTGCACATCTCGAAGCAATTTTGAATGGCATTTTTGGCCGTTTCTAACCCATTTTTGCAAATCCCTAAGCACTTTAAAGCCTTTTTTGGCTTTTTCTTTCCAGTTTGCACATCTCTACCCATTTTAAAGCCATTTTTGGCCATTTCTAACCCTTTTTTGCTAATGTCTAAGCACTTTAAAGCCATTTTGGCAATTTCTAACCAATTTTTGCAAATCCCAAAGCACTTTAAAGCCATATTTGGCATTTGTAACCCATGTTTGCACATCTCTAAGCAATTTTGAATGGCATTTTTGGCCGTTTCTAACCCATTGTTGCAAATCCCTAAGCACTTTAAAGCCTTTTTTGGCTTTTTCTTTCCAGTTTGCACATCTCTACCCATTTCAAAGCCATTTTTGGCCATTTCTAACCCTTTTTTGCTAATGTCTAAGCACTTTAAAGCCATTTTGGCCATTTCTAACCAATTTTTGCAAATCCCAAAGCACTTTAAAGCCATTTTTGGCATTTGTAACCCATGTTTGCACATCTCTAAGCAATTTTGAATGGCATTTTTGGCCGTTTCTAACCCATTGTTGCAGATCTCTAAGCATTTTTAAGACTTTTTTGTCCTTTTCTATGCAGTTTGTGCATCTCTAACCATTTTGAAGCCATTTTTGGCCATTTCTAACCCTTTTTTGCTAATGTCTAAGCACTTTCAAGCCATTTTTAGCATTTCTAACCCATGTTTGCACATCTCGAAGCAATTTTGAATGGCATTTTTGGACGTTTCTAACCCATGTTTGCACATCTCTAAGCAATTTTGAATGGCATTTTTGGCCGTTTCTAACCCATTTTTGCAAATCCCTAAGCACTTTAAAGCCATTTTCAGCATTTCTAACTCGTTATTGCACATCTCTATGCACTTTTAAGCCATTTTGGCCATTCCTAACCCATTTTTGCACATCTCTAAGCACTTTTAAACCATTTTTTGTCCATTTCTAACCCATGTTTGCACATCTCTAAGCAATTTTGAATGGCATTTTTGGCCGTTTCTAACCATTTTTGCAAATCCCTAAGCACTTTAAAGCCATTTTTGGCATTTCTAACCCGTTTTTGGAAATCTCTAAGCACTTTAAAGCCATGTTTGGCATTTCGAACCCATTTTTGCACATCTCTAAGCACTTTTAAACCATTTTTGGCCATTTCTAACCCATGCTTGCTCATCTCTAAGCAATTTTGAATGACATTTTTGGCCATTTCTAACCCATTTTTGCCGATCTCTACGAACTTTTAAGCCTTTTTTGGCCTTTTCTATCCCGTCTGCACATCTCTAACAATTTTGAAGCCATTTTTGGCCATTTCTAACTCATGTTTGCTCATCCCTAAGCAATTCTGAATTGCATTTTTCGCTGTTTCTATCCCATTTTTGCAGATCTCTACGAACTTTTATGCCTTTTTTGGCCTTTTCTATCCAGTTTGCACATCTCTAACCATTTTGAAGCCATTTTTGGCCATTTCTAACCCTTTTTTGCAAATCCCTAAGCACTTTAAAGCCATTTTTAGCATTTCTAACCCATTTTTGCAAATCTCTAAGCACTTTCAAGCCATTTTTAGCATTTCTAACCCATGTTTGCACATCTCGAAGCAATTTTGAATGGCATTTTTGGACGTTTCTAACCCATGTTTGCACATCTCTAAGCAATTTTGAATGGCATTTTTGGCCGTTTCTAACCCATTTTTGCAAATCCCTAAGCACTTTAAAGCCTTTTTTGGCTTTTTCTTTCCAGTTTGCACATCTCTACGCATTTTAAAGCCATTTTTGGCCATTTCTAACCCTTTTTTGCTAATGTCTAAGCACTTTAAAGCCATTTTGGCCATTTCTAACCAATTTTTGCAAATCCCTAAGCACTTTAAAGCCATTTTTGGCATTTCTAACCCGTTTTTGGAAATCTCTAAGCACTTTAAAGCCATGTTTGGCATTTCGAACCCATTTTTGCACATCTCTAAGCACTTTTAAACCATTTTTGGCCATTTCTAACCCATGCTTGCTCATCTCTAAGCAATTTTGAATGACATTTTTGGCCATTTCTAACCCATTTTTGCAAATCTCTACGAACTTTTAAGCCTTTTTTGGCCTTTTCTATCCCGTCTGCACATCTCTAACAATTTTGAAGCCATTTTTGGCCATTTCTAACTCATGTTTGCTCATCCCTAAGCAATTCTGAATTGCATTTTTCGCTGTTTCTATCCCATTTTTGCAGATCTCTACGAACTTTTATGCCTTTTTTGGCCTTTTCTATCCAGTTTGCACACCTCTAACCATTTTGAAGCCATTTTTGGCCATTTCTAACCTTTTTTTGCAAATCTCTAAGCACTTTAAAG
Organism: Lathamus discolor; assembly: GCF_037157495.1. Taxonomy (NCBI): domain Eukaryota; kingdom Metazoa; phylum Chordata; class Aves; order Psittaciformes; family Psittacidae; genus Lathamus; species Lathamus discolor. The sequence continues at coordinate 30,582,322 of NC_088908.1, forward strand.
CCATTTTTAGCATTTCTAACCCATTTTTGCACATCTCTAAGCACTTTCAAGCCATTTTTAGCATTTCTAACCCATGTTTGCACATCTCGAAGCAATTTTGAATGGCATTTTTGGCCGTTTCTAACCCATTTTTGCAAATCCCTAAGCACTTTAAAGCCTTTTTTGGCTTTTTCTTTCCAGTTTGCACATCTCTACCCATTTTAAAGCCATTTTTGGCCATTTCTAACCCTTTTTTGCTAATGTCTAAGCACTTTAAAGCCATTTTGGCAATTTCTAACCAATTTTTGCAAATCCCAAAGCACTTTAAAGCCATATTTGGCATTTGTAACCCATGTTTGCACATCTCTAAGCAATTTTGAATGGCATTTTTGGCCGTTTCTAACCCATTGTTGCAGATCTCTAAGCATTTTTAAGACTTTTTTGTCCTTTTCTATGCAGTTTGTGCATCTCTAACCATTTTGAAGCCATTTTTGGCCATTTCTAACCCTTTTTTGCTAATGTCTAAGCACTTTCAAGCCATTTTAGCTATTTCTAACCAATTTTTGCAAATCCCAAAGCACTTTAAAGCCATTTTTGGCATTTGTAACCCATGTTTGCACATCTCTAAGCAATTTTGAATGGCATTTTTGGCCGTTTCTAACCCATTTTTGCAAATCCCTAAGCACTTTAAAGCCATTTTCAGCATTTCTAACTCGTTATTGCACATCTCTATGCACTTTTAAGCCATTTTGGCCATTCCTAACCCATTTTTGCACATCTCTAAGCACTTTTAAACCATTTTTTGTCCATTTCTAACCCATGTTTGCACATCTCTAAGCAATTTTGAATGGCATTTTTGGCCGTTTCTAACCATTTTTGCAAATCCCTAAGCACTTTAAAGCCATTTTTGGCATTTCTAACCCGTTTTTGGAAATCTCTAAGCACTTTAAAGCCATGTTTGGCATTTCGAACCCATTTTTGCACATCTCTAAGCACTTTTAAACCATTTTTGGCCATTTCTAACCCATGCTTGCTCATCTCTAAGCAATTTTGAATGACATTTTTGGCCATTTCTAACCCATTTTTGCCGATCTCTACGAACTTTTAAGCCTTTTTTGGCCTTTTCTATCCCGTCTGCACATCTCTAACAATTTTGAAGCCATTTTTGGCCATTTCTAACTCATGTTTGCTCATCCCTAAGCAATTCTGAATTGCATTTTTCGCTGTTTCTAACCCATTTTTGCAGATCTCTACGAACTTTTATGCCTTTTTTGGCCTTTTCTATCCAGTTTGCACATCTCTAACCATTTTGAAGCCATTTTTGGCCATTTCTAACCCTTTTTTGCAAATCTCTAAGCACTTTAAAGCCATTTTTAGCATTTCTAACCCATTTTTGCAAATCTCTAAGCACTTTCAAGCCATTTTTAGCATTTCTAACCCATGTTTGCACATCTCTAAGCAATTTTGAATGGCATTTTTGGACGTTTCTAACCCTTGTTTGCACATCTCTAAGCAATTTTGAATGGCATTTTTGGCCGTTTCTAACCCATTTTTGCAAATCCCTAAGCACTTTAAAGCCTTTTTTGGCTTTTTCTTTCCAGTTTGCACATCTCTACCCATTTCAAAGCCATTTTTGGCCATTTCTAACCCTTTTTTGCTAATGTCTAAGCACTTTAAAGCCATTTTGGCAATTTCTAACCAATTTTTGCAAATCCCAAAGCACTTTAAAGCCATTTTTGGCATTTGTAACCCATGTTTGCACATCTCTAAGCAATTTTGAATGGCATTTTTGGCCGTTTCTAACCCATTGTTGCAGATCTCTAAGCATTTTTAAGACTTTTTTGTCCTTTTCTATGCAGTTTGTGCATCTCTAACCATTTTGAAGCCATTTTTGGCCATTTCTAACCCTTTTTTGCTAATGTCTAAGCACTTTCAAGCCATTTTTAGCATTTCTAACCCATGTTTGCACATCTCGAAGCAATTTTGAATGGCATTTTTGGACGTTTCTAACCCATGTTTGCACATCTCTAAGCAATTTTGAATGGCATTTTTGGCCGTTTCTAACCCATTTTTGCAAATCCCTAAGCACTTTAAAGCCATTTTCAGCATTTCTAACTCGTTATTGCACATCTCTATGCACTTTTAAGCCATTTTGGCCATTCCTAACCCATTTTTGCACATCTCTAAGCACTTTTAAACCATTTTTTGTCCATTTCTAACCCATGTTTGCACATCTCTAAGCAATTTTGAATGGCATTTTTGGCCGTTTCTAACCATTTTTGCAAATCCCTAAGAACTTTAAAGCCATGTTTGGCATTTCGAACCCATTTTTGCACATCTCTAAGCACTTTTAAACCATTTTTGGCCATTTCTAACCCATGCTTGCTCATCTCTAAGCAATTTTGAATGACATTTTTGGCCATTTCTAACCCATTTTTGCCGATCTCTACGAACTTTTAAGCCTTTTTTGGCCTTTTCTATCCCGTCTGCACATCTCTAACAATTTTGAAGCCATTTTTGGCCATTTCTAACTCATGTTTGCTCATCCCTAAGCAATTCTGAATTGCATTTTTCGCTGTTTCTAACCCATTTTTGCAGATCTCTACGAACTTTTATGCCTTTTTTGGCCTTTTCTATCCAGTTTGCACATCTCTAACCATTTTGAAGCCATTTTTGGCCATTTCTAACCCTTTTTTGCAAATCTCTAAGCACTTTAAAGCCATTTTTAGCATTTCTAACCCATTTTTGCAAATCTCTAAGCACTTTCAAGCCATTTTTAGCATTTCTAACCCATGTTTGCACATCTCTAAGCAATTTTGAATGGCATTTTTGGCCGTTTCTAACCCTTGTTTGCAAATCCCTAAGCACTTTAAAGCCTTTTTTGGCTTTTTCTTTCCAGTTTGCACATCTCTACCCATTTTAAAGCCATTTTTGGCCATTTCTAACCCTTTTTTGCTAATGTCTAAGCACTTTAAAGCCATTTTGGCAATTTCTAACCAATTTTTGCAAATCCCAAAGCACTTTAAAGCCATATTTGGCATTTGTAACCCATGTTTGCACATCTCTGAGCAATTTTGAATGGCATTTTTGGCCGTTTCTAACCCATTGTTGCAGATCTCTAAGCATTTTTAAGACTTTTTTGTCCTTTTCTATGCAGTTTGTGCATCTCTAACCATTTTGAAGCCATTTTTGGCCATTTCTAACCCTTTTTTGCTAATGTCTAAGCACTTTCAAGCCATTTTTAGCATTTCTAACCCATGTTTGCACATCTCGAAGCAATTTTGAATGGCATTTTTGGACGTTTCTAACCCATGTTTGCACATCTCTAAGCAATTTTGAATGGCATTTTTGGCCGTTTCTAACCCATTTTTGCAAATCCCTAAGCACTTTAAAGCCATTTTCAGCATTTCTAACTCGTTATTGCACATCTCTTTGCACTTTTAAGCCATTTTGGCCATTCCTAACCCATTTTTGCACATCTCTAAGCACTTTTAAACCATTTTTTTGTCCATTTCTAACCCATGTTCGCTCATCTCTAAGCAATTTTGAATGGCATTTTTGGCCGTTTCTAACCATTTTTGCAAATCCCTAAGCACTTTAAAGCCATTTTTGGCATTTCTAACCCGTTTTTGGAAATCTCTAAGCACTTTAAAGCCATTTTTAGCATTTCTAACCCATGTTTGCACATCTCTAAGCAATTTTGAATGGCATTTTTGGACGTTTCTAACCCATGTTTGCACATCTCTAAGCAATTTTGAATGGCATTTTTGGCCGTTTCTAACCCATTTTTGCAAATCCCTAAGCACTTTAAAGCCTTTTTTGGCTTTTTCTTTCCAGTTTGCACATCTCTACGCATTTTAAAGCCATTTTTGGCCATTTCTAACCCTTTTTTGCTAATGTCTAAGCACTTTAAAGCCATTTTGGCCATTTCTAACCAATTTTTGCAAATCCCAAAGCACTTTAAAGCCATTTTTGGCATTTGTAACCCATGTTTGCACATCTCAAAGCAATTTTGAATGGCATTTTTGGCCGTTTCTAACCCATTGTTGCAGATCTCTAAGCATTTTTAAGACTTTTTTGTCCTTTTCTATGCAGTTTGTGCATCTCTAACCATTTTGAAGCCATTTTTGGCCATTTCTAACCCTTTTTTGCTAATGTCTAAGCACTTTCAAGCCATTTTAGCTATTTCTAACCAATTTTTGCAAATCCCAAAGCACTTTAAAGCCATTTTTGGCATTTGTAACCCATGTTTGCACATCTCTAAGCAATTTTGAATGGCATTTTTGGCCGTTTCTAACCCATTTTTGCAAATCCCTAAGCACTTTAAAGCCATTTTCAGCATTTCTAACTCGTTATTGCACATCTCTATGCACTTTTAAGCCATTTTGGCCATTCCTAACCCATTTTTGCACATCTCTAAGCACTTTTAAACCATTTTTTGTCCATTTCTAACCCATGTTTGCACATCTCTAAGCAATTTTGAATGGCATTTTTGGCCGTTTCTAACCATTTTTGCAAATCCCTAAGCACTTTAAAGCCATTTTTGGCATTTCTAACCCGTTTTTGGAAATCTCTAAGCACTTTAAAGCCATGTTTGGCATTTCGAACCCATTTTTGCACATCTCTAAGCACTTTTAAACCATTTTTGGCCATTTCTAACCCATGCTTGCTCATCTCTAAGCAATTTTGAATGACATTTTTGGCCATTTCTAACCCATTTTTGCCGATCTCTACGAACTTTTAAGCCTTTTTTGGCCTTTTCTATCCCGTCTGCACATCTCTAACAATTTTGAAGCCATTTTTGGCCATTTCTAACTCATGTTTGCTCATCCCTAAGCAATTCTGAATTGCATTTTTCGCTGTTTCTAACCCATTTTTGCAGATCTCTACGAACTTTTATGCCTTTTTTGGCCTTTTCTATCCAGTTTGCACATCTCTAACCATTTTGAAGCCATTTTTGGCCATTTCTAACCCTTTTTTGCAAATCTCTAAGCACTTTAAAGCCATTTTTAGCATTTCTAACCCATTTTTGCAAATCTCTAAGCACTTTCAAGCCATTTTTAGCATTTCTAACCCATGTCTGCACATCTCTAAGCAATTTTGAATGGCATTTTTGGACGTTTCTAACCCTTGTTTGCACTTCTCTAAGCAATTTTGAATGGCATTTTTGGCCGTTTCTAACCCATTTTTGCAAATCCCTAAGCACTTTAAAGCCTTTTTTGGCTTTTTCTTTCCAGTTTGCACATCTCTACCCATTTCAAAGCCATTTTTGGCCATTTCTAACCCTTTTTTGCTAATGTCTAAACACTTTAAAGCCATTTTGGCAATTTCTAACCAATTTTTGCAAATCCCAAAGCACATTAAAGCCATTTTTGGCATTTGTAACCCATGTTTGCACATCTCTAAGCAATTTTGAATGGCATTTTTGGCCGTTTCTAACCCATTGTTGCAGATCTCTAAGCATTTTTAAGACTTTTTTGTCCTTTTCTATGCAGTTTGTGCATCTCTAACCATTTTGAAGCCATTTTTGGCCATTTCTAACCCTTTTTTGCTAATGTCTAAGCACTTTCAAGCCATTTTTAGCATTTCTAACCCATGTTTGCACATCTCGAAGCAATTTTGAATGGCATTTTTGGCCGTTTCTAACCCATTTTTGCAAATCCCTAAGCACTTTAAAGCCTTTTTTGGCTTTTTCTTTCCAGTTTGCACATCTCTACCCATTTTAAAGCCATTTTTGGCCATTTCTAACCCTTTTTTGCTAATGTCTAAGCACTTTAAAGCCATTTTGGCAATTTCTAACCAATTTTTGCAAATCCCAAAGCACTTTAAAGCCATATTTGGCATTTGTAACCCATGTTTGCACATCTCTAAGCAATTTTGAATGGCATTTTTGGCCGTTTCTAACCCATTGTTGCAAATCCCTAAGCACTTTAAAGCCTTTTTTGGCTTTTTCTTTCCAGTTTGCACATCTCTACCCATTTCAAAGCCATTTTTGGCCATTTCTAACCCTTTTTTGCTAATGTCTAAGCACTTTAAAGCCATTTTGGCCATTTCTAACCAATTTTTGCAAATCCCAAAGCACTTTAAAGCCATTTTTGGCATTTGTAACCCATGTTTGCACATCTCTAAGCAATTTTGAATGGCATTTTTGGCCGTTTCTAACCCATTGTTGCAGATCTCTAAGCATTTTTAAGACTTTTTTGTCCTTTTCTATGCAGTTTGTGCATCTCTAACCATTTTGAAGCCATTTTTGGCCATTTCTAACCCTTTTTTGCTAATGTCTAAGCACTTTCAAGCCATTTTTAGCATTTCTAACCCATGTTTGCACATCTCGAAGCAATTTTGAATGGCATTTTTGGACGTTTCTAACCCATGTTTGCACATCTCTAAGCAATTTTGAATGGCATTTTTGGCCGTTTCTAACCCATTTTTGCAAATCCCTAAGCACTTTAAAGCCATTTTCAGCATTTCTAACTTGTTATTGCACATCTCTATGCACTTTTAAGCCATTTTGGCCATTCCTAACCCATTTTTGCACATCTCTAAGCACTTTTAAACCATTTTTTGTCCATTTCTAACCCATGTTTGCACATCTCTAAGCAATTTTGAATGGCATTTTTGGCCGTTTCTAACCATTTTTGCAAATCCCTAAGCACTTTAAAGCCATTTTTGGCATTTCTAACCCGTTTTTGGAAATCTCTAAGCACTTTAAAGCCATGTTTGGCATTTCGAACCCATTTTTGCACATCTCTAAGCACTTTTAAACCATTTTTGGCCATTTCTAACCCATGCTTGCTCATCTCTAAGCAATTTTGAATGACATTTTTGGCCATTTCTAACCCATTTTTGCCGATCTCTACGAACTTTTAAGCCTTTTTTGGCCTTTTCTATCCCGTCTGCACATCTCTAACAATTTTGAAGCCATTTTTGGCCATTTCTAACTCATGTTTGCTCATCCCTAAGCAATTCTGAATTGCATTTTTCGCTGTTTCTATCCCATTTTTGCAGATCTCTACGAACTTTTATGCCTTTTTTGGCCTTTTCTATCCAGTTTGCACATCTCTAACCATTTTGAAGCCATTTTTGGCCATTTCTAACCCTTTTTTGCAAATCCCTAAGCACTTTAAAGCCATTTTTAGCATTTCTAACCCATTTTTGCAAATCTCTAAGCACTTTCAAGCCATTTTTAGCATTTCTAACCCATGTTTGCACATCTCGAAGCAATTTTGAATGGCATTTTTGGACGTTTCTAACCCATGTTTGCACATCTCTAAGCAATTTTGAATGGCATTTTTGGCCGTTTCTAACCCATTTTTGCAAATCCCTAAGCACTTTAAAGCCTTTTTTGGCTTTTTCTTTCCAGTTTGCACATCTCTACGCATTTTAAAGCCATTTTTGGCCATTTCTAACCCTTTTTTGCTAATGTCTAAGCACTTTAAAGCCATTTTGGCCATTTCTAACCAATTTTTGCAAATCCCTAAGCACTTTAAAGCCATTTTTGGCATTTCTAACCCGTTTTTGGAAATCTCTAAGCACTTTAAAGCCATGTTTGGCATTTCGAACCCATTTTTGCACATCTCTAAGCACTTTTAAACCATTTTTGGCCATTTCTAACCCATGCTTGCTCATCTCTAAGCAATTTTGAATGACATTTTTGGCCATTTCTAACCCATTTTTGCCGATCTCTACGAACTTTTAAGCCTTTTTTGGCCTTTTCTATCCCGTCTGCACATCTCTAACAATTTTGAAGCCATTTTTGGCCATTTCTAACTCATGTTTGCTCATCCCTAAGCAATTCTGAATTGCATTTTTCGCTGTTTCTATCCCATTTTTGCAGATCTCTACGAACTTTTATGCCTTTTTTGGCCTTTTCTATCCAGTTTGCACACCTCTAACCATTTTGAAGCCATTTTTGGCCTTTTCTAACCTTTTTTTGCAAATCTCTAAGCACTTTAAAGCCATTTTTAGCATTTCTAACCCATTTTTGCAAATCTCTAAGCACTTTCAAGCCATTTTTAGCATTTCTAACCCATGTTTGCACATCTCTAAGCAATTTTGAATGGCATTTTTGGCCGTTTCTAACCCATTTTTGCAAATCCCTAAGCACTTTAAAGCCTTTTTTGGCTTTTTCTTTCCAGTTTGCACATCTCTACCCATTTTAAAGCCATTTTTGGCCATTTCTAACCCTTTTTTGCTAATGTCTAAGCACTTTAAAGCCATTTTGGCAATTTCTAACCAATTTTTGCAAATCCCAAAGCACTTTAAAGCCATATTTGGCATTTGTAACCCATGTTTGCACATCTCTAAGCAATTTTGAATGGCATTTTTGGCCGTTTCTAACCCATTGTTGCAGATCTCTAAGCATTTTTAAGACTTTTTTGTCCTTTTCTATGCAGTTTGTGCATCTCTAACCATTTTGAAGCCATTTTTGGCCATTTCTAACCCTTTTTTGCTAATGTCTAAGCACTTTCAAGCCATTTTAGCTATTTCTAACCAATTTTTGCAAATCCCAAAGCACTTTAAAGCCATTTTTGGCATTTGTAACCCATGTTTGCACATCTCTAAGCAATTTTGAATGGCATTTTTGGCCGTTTCTAACCCATTTTTGCAAATCCCTAAGCACTTTAAAGCCATTTTCAGCATTTCTAACTCGTTATTGCACATCTCTATGCACTTTTAAGCCATTTTGGCCATTCCTAACCCATTTTTGCACATCTCTAAGCACTTTTAAACCATTTTTTGTCCATTTCTAACCCATGTTTGCACATCTCTAAGCAATTTTGAATGGCATTTTTGGCCGTTTCTAACCATTTTTGCAAATCCCTAAGCACTTTAAAGCCATTTTTGGCATTTCTAACCCGTTTTTGGAAATCTCTAAGCACTTTAAAGCCATGTTTGGCATTTCGAACCCATTTTTGCACATCTCTAAGCACTTTTAAACCATTTTTGGCCATTTCTAACCCATGCTTGCTCATCTCTAAGCAATTTTGAATGACATTTTTGGCCATTTCTAACCCATTTTTGCCGATCTCTACGAACTTTTAAGCCTTTTTTGGCCTTTTCTATCCCGTCTGCACATCTCTAACAATTTTGAAGCCATTTTTGGCCATTTCTAACTCATGTTTGCTCATCCCTAAGCAATTCTGAATTGCATTTTTCGCTGTTTCTAACCCATTTTTGCAGATCTCTACGAACTTTTATGCCTTTTTTGGCCTTTTCTATCCAGTTTGCACATCTCTAACCATTTTGAAGCCATTTTTGGCCATTTCTAACCCTTTTTTGCAAATCTCTAAGCACTTTCAAGCCATTTTTAGCATTTCTAACCCATGTTTGCACATCTCTAAGCAATTTTGAATGGCATTTTTGGACGTTTCTAACCCTTGTTTGCACATCTCTAAGCAATTTTGAATGGCATTTTTGGCCGTTTCTAACCCATTTTTGCAAATCCCTAAGCACTTTAAAGCCTTTTTTGGCTTTTTCTTTCCAGTTTGCACATCTCTACCCATTTCAAAGCCATTTTTGGCCATTTCTAACCCTTTTTTGCTAATGTCTAAGCACTTTAAAGCCATTTTGGCAATTTCTAACCAATTTTTGCAAATCCCAAAGCACTTTAAAGCCATTTTTGGCATTTGTAACCCATGTTTGCACATCTCTAAGCAATTTTGAATGGCATTTTTGGCCGTTTCTAACCCATTGTTGCAGATCTCTAAGCATTTTTAAGACTTTTTTGTCCTTTTCTATGCAGTTTGTGCATCTCTAACCATTTCGAAGCCATTTTTGGCCATTTCTAACCCTTTTTTGCTAATGTCTAAGCACTTTCAAGCCATTTTTAGCATTTCTAACCCATGTTTGCACATCTCGAAGCAATTTTGAATGGCATTTTTGGACGTTTCTAACCCATGTTTGCACATCTCTAAGCAATTTTGAATGGCATTTTTGGCCGTTTCTAACCCGTTTTTGCAAATCCCTAAGCACTTTAAAGCCATTTTCAGCATTTCTAACTCGTTATTGCACATCTCTATGCACTTTTAAGCCATTTTGGCCATTCCTAACCCATTTTTGCACATCTCTAAGCACTTTTAAACCATTTTTTGTCCATTTCTAACCCATGTTTGCACATCTCTAAGCAATTTTGAATGGCATTTTTGGCCGTTTCTAACCATTTTTGCAAATCCCTAAGAACTTTAAAGCCATGTTTGGCATTTCGAACCCATTTTTGCACATCTCTAAGCACTTTTAAACCATTTTTGGCCATTTCTAACCCATGCTTGCTCATCTCTAAGCAATTTTGAATGACATTTTTGGCCATTTCTAACCCATTTTTGCCGATCTCTACGAACTTTTAAGCCTTTTTTGGCCTTTTCTATCCCGTCTGCACATCTCTAACAATTTTGAAGCCATTTTTGGCCATTTCTAACTCATGTTTGCTCATCCCTAAGCAATTCTGAATTGCATTTTTCGCTGTTTCTAACCCATTTTTGCAGATCTCTACGAACTTTTATGCCTTTTTTGGCCTTTTCTATCCAGTTTGCACATCTCTAACCATTTTGAAGCCATTTTTGGCCATTTCTAACCCTTTTTTGCAAATCTCTAAGCACTTTAAAGCCATTTTTAGCATTTCTAACCCATTTTTGCAAATCTCTAAGCACTTTCAAGCCATTTTTAGCATTTCTAACCCATGTTTGCACATCTCTAAGCAATTTTGAATGGCATTTTTGGCCGTTTCTAACCCTTGTTTGCAAATCCCTAAGCACTTTAAAGCCTTTTTTGGCTTTTTCTTTCCAGTTTGCACATCTCTACCCATTTTAAAGCCATTTTTGGCCATTTCTAACCCTTTTTTGCTAATGTCTAAGCACTTTAAAGCCATTTTGGCAATTTCTAACCAATTTTTGCAAATCCCAAAGCACTTTAAAGCCATATTTGGCATTTGTAACCCATGTTTGCACATCTCTAAGCAATTTTGAATGGCATTTTTGGCCGTTTCTAACCCATTGTTGCAGATCTCTAAGCATTTTTAAGACTTTTTTGTCCTTTTCTATGCAGTTTGTGCATCTCTAACCATTTTGAAGCCATTTTTGGCCATTTCTAACCCTTTTTTGCTAATGTCTAAGCACTTTCAAGCCATTTTTAGCATTTCTAACCCATGTTTGCACATCTCTAAGCAATTTTGAATGGCATTTTTGGACGTTTCTAACCCTTGTTTGCACATCTCTAAGCAATTTTGAATGGCATTTTTGGCCGTTTCTAACCCATTTTTGCAAATCCCTAAGCACTTTAAAGCCATTTTCAGCATTTCTAACTCGTTATTGCACATCTCTATGCACTTTTAAGCCATTTTGGCCATTCCTAACCCATTTTTGCACATCTCTAAGCACTTTTAAACCATTTTTTGTCCATTTCTGACCCATGTTTGCACATCTCTAAGCAATTTTGAATGGCATTTTTGTCCGTTTCTAACCCATTTTTGCAAATCCCTAAGCACTTTAAAGCCTTTTTTGGCTTTTTCTTTCCAGTTTGCACATCTCTACCCATTTTAAAGCCATTTTTGGCCATTTCTAACCCTTTTTTGCTAATGTCTAAGCACTTTAAAGCCATTTTGGCAATTTCTAACCAATTTTTGCAAATCCCAAAGCACTTTAAAGCCATATTTGGCATTTGTAACCCATGTTTGCACATCTCTAAGCAATTTTGAATGGCATTTTTGGCCGTTTCTAACCCATTGTTGCAGATCTCTAAGCATTTTTAAGACTTTTTTGTCCTTTTCTATGCAGTTTGTGCATCTCTAACCATTTTGAAGCCATTTTTGGCCATTTCTAACCCTTTTTTGCTAATGTCTAAGCACTTTCAAGCCATTTTAGCTATTTCTAACCAATTTTTGCAAATCCCAAAGCACTTTAAAGCCATTTTTGGCATTTGTAACCCATGTTTGCACATCTCTAAGCAATTTTGAATGGCATTTTTGGCCGTTTCTAACCCATTTTTGCAAATCCCTAAGCACTTTAAAGCCATTTTCAGCATTTCTAACTCGTTATTGCACATCTCTATGCACTTTTAAGCCATTTTGGCCATTCCTAACCCATTTTTGCACATCTCTAAGCACTTTTAAACCATTTTTTGTCCATTTCTAACCCATGTTTGCACATCTCTAAGCAATTTTGAATGGCATTTTTGGCCGTTTCTAACCATTTTTGCAAATCCCTAAGCACTTTAAAGCCATTTTTGGCATTTCTAACCCGTTTTTGGAAATCTCTAAGCACTTTAAAGCCATGTTTGGCATTTCGAACCCATTTTTGCACATCTCTAAGCACTTTTAAACCATTTTTGGCCATTTCTAACCCATGCTTGCTCATCTCTAAGCAATTTTGAATGACATTTTTGGCCATTTCTAACCCATTTTTGCCGATCTCTACGAACTTTTAAGCCTTTTTTGGCCTTTTCTATCCCGTCTGCACATCTCTAACAATTTTGAAGCCATTTTTGGCCATTTCTAACTCATGTTTGCTCATCCCTAAGCAATTCTGAATTGCATTTTTTGCTGTTTCTAACCCATTTTTGCAGATCTCTACGAACTTTTATGCCTTTTTTGGCCTTTTCTATCCAGTTTGCACATCTCTAACCATTTTGAAGCCATTTTTGGCCATTTCTAACCCTTTTTTGCAAATCTCTAAGCACTTTAAAGCCATTTTTAGCATTTCTAACCCATTTTTGCAAATCTCTAAGCACTTTCAAGCCATTTTTAGCATTTCTAACCCATGTCTGCACATCTCTAAGCAATTTTGAATGGCATTTTTGGACGTTTCTAACCCTTGTTTGCACTTCTCTAAGCAATTTTGAATGGCATTTTTGGCCGTTTCTAACCCATTTTTGCAAATCCCTAAGCACTTTAAAGCCTTTTTTGGCTTTTTCTTTCCAGTTTGCACATCTCTACCCATTTCAAAGCCATTTTTGGCCATTTCTAACCCTTTTTTGCTAATGTCTAAGCACTTTAAAGCCATTTTGGCCATTTCTAACCAATTTTTGCAAATCCCAAAGCACTTTAAAGCCATTTTTGGCATTTGTAACCCATGTTTGCACATCTCTAAGCAATTTTGAATGGCATTTTTGGCCGTTTCTAACCCATTGTTGCAGATCTCTAAGCATTTTTAAGACTTTTTTGTCCTTTTCTATGCAGTTTGTGCATCTCTAACCATTTTGAAGCCATTTTTGGCCATTTCTAACCCTTTTTTGCTAATGTCTAAGCACTTTCAAGCCATTTTTAGCATTTCTAACCCATGTTTGCACATCTCGAAGCAATTTTGAATGGCATTTTTGGACGTTTCTAACCCATGTTTGCACATCTCTAAGCAATTTTGAATGGCATTTTTGGCCGTTTCTAACCCATTTTTGCAAATCCCTAAGCACTTTAAAGCCATTTTCAGCATTTCTAACTCGTTATTGCACATCTCTATGCACTTTTAAGCCATTTTGGCCATTCCTAACCCATTTTTGCACATCTCTAAGCACTTTTAAACCATTTTTTGTCCATTTCTAACCCATGTTTGCACATCTCTAAGCAATTTTGAATGGCATTTTTGGCCGTTTCTAACCATTTTTGCAAATCCCTAAGAACTTTAAAGCCATGTTTGGCATTTCGAACCCATTTTTGCACATCTCTAAGCACTTTTAAACCATTTTTGGCCATTTCTAACCCATGCTTGCTCATCTCTAAGCAATTTTGAATGACATTTTTGGCCATTTCTAACCCATTTTTGCCGATCTCTACGAACTTTTAAGCCTTTTTTGGCCTTTTCTATCCCGTCTGCACATCTCTAACAATTTTGAAGCCATTTTTGGCCATTTCTAACTCATGTTTGCTCATCCCTAAGCAATTCTGAATTGCATTTTTCGCTGTTTCTATCCCATTTTTGCAGATCTCTACGAACTTTTATGCCCTTTTTGGCCTTTTCTATCCAGTTTGCACATCTCTAACCATTTTGAAGCCATTTTTGGCCATTTCTAACCCTTTTTTGCAAATCTCTAAGCACTTTAAAGCCATTTTTAGCATTTCTAACCCATTTTTGCAAATCTCTAAGCACTTTCAAGCCATTTTTAGCATTTCTAACCCATGTTTGCACATCTCTAAGCAATTTTGAATGGCATTTTTGGACGTTTCTAACCCTTGTTTGCAAATCCCTAAGCACTTTAAAGCCTTTTTTGGCTTTTTCTTTCCAGTTTGCACATCTCTACCCATTTCAAAGCCATTTTTGGCCATTTCTAACCCTTTTTTGCTAATGTCTAAACACTTTAAAGCCCTTTTGGCAATTTCTAACCAATTTTTGCAAATCCCAAAGCACATTAAAGCCATTTTTGGCATTTGTAACCCATGTTTGCACATCTCTAAGCAATTTTGAATGGCATTTTTGGCCGTTTCTAACCCATTGTTGCAGATCTCTAAGCATTTTTAAGACTTTTTTGTCCTTTTCTATGCAGTTTGTGCATCTCTAACCATTTTGAAGCCATTTTTGGCCATTTCTAACCCTTTTTTGCTAATGTCTAAGCACTTTCAAGCCATTTTTAGCATTTCTAACCCATGTTTGCACATCTCGAAGCAATTTTGAATGGCATTTTTGGCCGTTTCTAACCCATTTTTGCAAATCCCTAAGCACTTTAAAGCCTTTTTTGGCTTTTTCTTTCCAGTTTGCACATCTCTACCCATTTTAAAGCCATTTTTGGCCATTTCTAACCCTTTTTTGCTAATGTCTAAGCACTTTAAAGCCATTTTGGCAATTTCTAACCAATTTTTGCAAATCCCAAAGCACTTTAAAGCCATATTTGGCATTTGTAACCCATGTTTGCACATCTCTAAGCAATTTTGAATGGCATTTTTGGCCGTTTCTAACCCATTGTTGCAGATCTCTAAGCATTTTTAAGACTTTTTTGTCCTTTTCTATGCAGTTTGTGCATCTCTAACCATTTTGAAGCCATTTTCAGCATTTCTAACCCTTTTTTGCTAATGTCTAAGCACTTTCAAGCCATTTTAGCTATTTCTAACCAATTTTTGCAAATCCCAAAGCACTTTAAAGCCATTTTTGGCATTTGTAACCCATGTTTGCACATCTCTAAGCAATTTTGAATGGCATTTTTGGCCGTTTCTAACCCATTTTTGCAAATCCCTAAGCACTTTAAAGCCATTTTCAGCATTTCTAACTCGTTATTGCACATCTCTATGCACTTTTAAGCCATTTTGGCCATTCCTAACCCATTTTTGCACATCTCTAAGCACTTTTAAACCATTTTTTGTCCATTTCTAACCCATGTTTGCACATCTCTAAGCAATTTTGAATGGCATTTTTGGCCGTTTCTAACCATTTTTGCAAATCCCTAAGCACTTTAAAGCCATTTTTATCATTTCTAACCCGTTTTTGGAAATCTCTAAGCACTTTAAAGCCATGTTTGGCATTTCGAACCCATTTTTGCACATCTCTAAGCACTTTTAAACCATTTTTGGCCATTTCTAACCCATGCTTGCTCATCTCTAAGCAATTTTGAATGACATTTTTGGCCATTTCTAACCATTTTTGCCGATCTCTACGAACTTTTAAGCCTTTTTTGGCCTTTTCTATCCCGTCTGCACATCTCTAACAATTTTGAAGCCATTTTTGGCCATTTCTAACTCATGTTTGCTCATCCCTAAGCAATTCTGAATTGCATTTTTCGCTGTTTCTATCCCATTTTTGCAGATCTCTACGAACTTTTATGCCCTTTTTGGCCTTTTCTATCCAGTTTGCACACCTCTAACCATTTTGAAGCCATTTTTGGCCATTTCTAACCCTTTTTTGCAAATCTCTAAGCACTTTAAAGCCATTTTTAGCATTTCTAACCCATGTTTGCACATCTCTAAGCAATTTTGAATGGCATTTTTGGACGTTTCTAACCCTTGTTTGCACATCTCTAAGCAATTTTGAATGGCATTTTTGGCCGTTTCTAACCCATTGTTGCAGATCTCTAAGCACTTTTAAGACTTTTTTGTCCTTTTCTATGCAGTTTGTGCATCTCTAACCATGTTGAAACCATTTTTGGCCATTTCTAACCCTTTTTTGCTAATGTCTAAGCACTTTCAAGCCATTTTTAGCATTTCTAACCCATGTTTGCACATCTCGAAGCAATTTTGAATGGCATTTTTGGCCGTTTCTAACCCATTTTTGCAAATCCCTAAGCACTTTAAAGCCTTTTTTGGCTTTTTCTTTCCAGTTTGCACGTCTCTACCCATTTTAAAGCCATTTTTGGCCATTTCTAACCCTTTTTTGCTAATGTCTAAGCACTTTCAAGCCATTTTAGCTATTTCTAACCAATTTTTGCAAATCCCAAAGCACTTTAAAGCCATTTTTGGCATTTGTAACCCATGTTTGCACATCTCTAAGCAATTTTGAATGGCATTTTTGGCCGTTTCTAACCCATTTTTGCAAATCCCTAAGCACTTTAAAGCCATTTTCAGCATTTCTAACTCGTTATTGCACATCTCTATGCACTTTTAAGCCATTTTGGCCATTCCTAACCCATTTTTGCACATCTCTAAGCACATTTAAACCATTTTTTGTCCATTTCTGACCCATGTTTGCACATCTCTAAGCAATTTTGAATGGCATTTTTGGCCGTTTCTAACCATTTTTGCAAATCCCTAAGCACTTTAAAGCCATTTTTGGCATTTCTAACCCGTTTTTGGAAATCTCTAAGCACTTTAAAGCCATGTTTGGCATTTCGAACCCATTTTTGCACATCTCTAAGCACTTTTAAACCATTTTTTGTCCATTTCTAACCCATGTTTGCACATCTCTAAGCAATTTTGAATGGCATTTTTGGCCGTTTCTAACCATTTTTGCAAATCCCTAAGAACTTTAAAGCCATGTTTGGCATTTCGAACCCATTTTTGCACATCTCTAAGCACTTTTAAACCATTTTTTGTCCATTTCTAACCCATGTTTGCACATCTCTAAGCAATTTTGAATGGCATTTTTGGCCGTTTCTAACCATTTTTGCAAATCCCTAAGCACTTTAAAGCCATTTTTATCATTTCTAACCCGTTTTTGGAAATCTCTAAGCACTTTAAAGCCATGTTTGGCATTTCGAACCCATTTTTGCACATCTCTAAGCACTTTTAAACCATTTTTGGCCATTTCTAACCCATGCTTGCTCATCTCTAAGCAATTTTGAATGACATTTTTGGCCATTTCTAACCATTTTTGCCGATCTCTACGAACTTTTAAGCCTTTTTTGGCCTTTTCTATCCCGTCTGCACATCTCTAACAATTTTGAAGCCATTTTTGGCCATTTCTAACTCATGTTTGCTCATCCCTAAGCAATTCTGAATTGCATTTTTCGCTGTTTCTATCCCATTTTTGCAGATCTCTACGAACTTTTATGCCCTTTTTGGCCTTTTCTATCCAGTTTGCACACCTCTAACCATTTTGAAGCCATTTTTGGCCATTTCTAACCCTTTTTTGCAAATCTCTAAGCACTTTAAAGCCATTTTTAGCATTTCTAACCCATGTTTGCACATCTCTAAGCAATTTTGAATGGCATTTTTGGACGTTTCTAACCCTTGTTTGCACATCTCTAAGCAATTTTGAATGGCATTTTTGGCCGTTTCTAACCCATTGTTGCAGATCTCTAAGCACTTTTAAGACTTTTTTGTCCTTTTCTATGCAGTTTGTGCATCTCTAACCATGTTGAAACCATTTTTGGCCATTTCTAACCCTTTTTTGCTAATGTCTAAGCACTTTCAAGCCATTTTTAGCATTTCTAACCCATGTTTGCACATCTCGAAGCAATTTTGAATGGCATTTTTGGCCGTTTCTAACCCATTTTTGCAAATCCCTAAGCACTTTAAAGCCTTTTTTGGCTTTTTCTTTCCAGTTTGCACGTCTCTACCCATTTTAAAGCCATTTTTGGCCATTTCTAACCCTTTTTTGCTAATGTCTAAGCACTTTCAAGCCATTTTAGCTATTTCTAACCAATTTTTGCAAATCCCAAAGCACTTTAAAGCCATTTTTGGCATTTGTAACCCATGTTTGCACATCTCTAAGCAATTTTGAATGGCATTTTTGGCCGTTTCTAACCCATTTTTGCAAATCCCTAAGCACTTTAAAGCCATTTTCAGCATTTCTAACTCGTTATTGCACATCTCTATGCACTTTTAAGCCATTTTGGCCATTCCTAACCCATTTTTGCACATCTCTAAGCACATTTAAACCATTTTTTGTCCATTTCTGACCCATGTTTGCACATCTCTAAGCAATTTTGAATGGCATTTTTGGCCGTTTCTAACCATTTTTGCAAATCCCTAAGCACTTTAAAGCCATTTTTGGCATTTCTAACCCGTTTTTGGAAATCTCTAAGCACTTTAAAGCCATGTTTGGCATTTCGAACCCATTTTTGCACATCTCTAAGCACTTTTAAACCATTTTTTGTCCATTTCTAACCCATGTTTGCACATCTCTAAGCAATTTTGAATGGCATTTTTGGCCGTTTCTAACCATTTTTGCAAATCCCTAAGAACTTTAAAGCCATGTTTGGCATTTCGAACCCATTTTTGCACATCTCTAAGCACTTTTAAACCATTTTTTGTCCATTTCTAACCCATGTTTGCACATCTCTAAGCAATTTTGAATGGCATTTTTGGCCGTTTCTAACCATTTTTGCAAATCCCTAAGAACTTTAAAGCCATATTTGGCATTTCTAACCCATGCTTGCTCATCTCTAAGCAATTTTGAATGACATTTTTGGCCATTTCTAACCCATTTTTGCCGATCTCTACGAACTTTTAAGCCTTTTTTGGCCTTTTCTATCCCGTCTGCACATCTCTAACAATTTTGAAGCCATTTTTGGCCATTTCTAACTCATGTTTGCTCATCCCTAAGCAATTCTGAATTGCATTTTTCGCTGTTTCTATCCCATTTTTGCAGATCTCTACGAACTTTTATGCCCTTTTTGGCCTTTTCTATCCAGTTTGCACATCTCTAACCATTTTGAAGCCATTTTTGGCCATTTCTAACCCTTTTTTGCAAATCTCTAAGCACTTTAAAGCCATTTTTAGCATTTCTAACCCATTTTTGCAAATCTCTAAGCACTTTCAAGCCATTTTTAGCATTTCTAACCCATGTTTGCACATCTCTAAGCAATTTTGAATGGCATTTTTGGACGTTTCTAACCCTTGTTTGCACATCTCTAAGCAATTTTGAATGGCATTTTTGGCCGTTTCTAACCCATTTTTGCAAATCCCTAAGCACTTTAAAGCCTTTTTTGGCTTTTTCTTTCCAGTTTGCACATCTCTACCCATTTTAAAGCCATTTTTGGCCATTTCTAACCCTTTTTTGCTAATGTCTAAGCACTTTCAAGCCATTTTAGCTATTTCTAACCAATTTTTGCAAATCCCAAAGCACTTTAAAGCCATTTTTGGCATTTGTAACCCATGTTTGCACATCTCTAAGCAATTTTGAATGGCATTTTTGGCCGTTTCTAACCCATTTTTGCAAATCCCTAAGCACTTTAAAGCCATTTTCAGCATTTCTAACTCGTTATTGCACATCTCTATGCACTTTTAAGCCATTTTGGCCATTCCTAACCCATTTTTGCACATCTCTAAGCACTTTTAAACCATTTTTTGTCCATTTCTAACCCATGTTTGCACATCTCTAAGCAATTTTGAATGGCATTTTTGGCCGTTTCTAACCATTTTTGCAAATCCCTAAGCACTTTAAAGCCATTTTTGGCATTTCTAACCCGTTTTTGGAAATCTCTAAGCACTTTAAAGCCATGTTTGGCATTTCGAACCCATTTTTGCACATCTCTAAGCACTTTTAAACCATTTTTGGCCATTTCTAACCCATGTTTGCTCATCTCTAAGCAATTTTGAATGGCATTTTTGGCCGTTTCTAACCATTTTTGCCGATCTCTACGAACTTTTAAGCCTTTTTTGGCCTTTTCTATCCCGTCTGCACATCTCTAACAATTTTGAAGCCATTTTTGGCCATTTCTAACTCATGTTTGCTCATCCCTAAGCAATTCTGAATTGCATTTTTCGCTGTTTCTATCCCATTTTTGCAGATCTCTACGAACTTTTATGCCCTTTTTGGCCTTTTCTATCCAGTTTGCACACCTCTAACCATTTTGAAGCCATTTTTGGCCATTTCTAACCCTTTTTTGCAAATCTCTAAGCACTTTAAAGCCATTTTTAGCATTTCTAACCCATGTTTGCACATCTCTAAGCAATTTTGAATGGCATTTTTGGACGTTTCTAACCCTTGTTTGCACATCTCTAAGCAATTTTGAATGGCATTTTTGGCCGTTTCTAACCCATTGTTGCAGATCTCTAAGCACTTTTAAGACTTTTTTGTCCTTTTCTATGCAGTTTGTGCATCTCTAACCATGTTGAAACCATTTTTGGCCATTTCTAACCCTTTTTTGCTAATGTCTAAGCACTTTCAAGCCATTTTTAGCATTTCTAACCCATGTTTGCACATCTCGAAGCAATTTTGAATGGCATTTTTGGCCGTTTCTAACCCATTTTTGCAAATCCCTAAGCACTTTAAAGCCTTTTTTGGCTTTTTCTTTCCAGTTTGCACGTCTCTACCCATTTTAAAGCCATTTTTGGCCATTTCTAACCCTTTTTTGCTAATGTCTAAGCACTTTCAAGCCATTTTAGCTATTTCTAACCAATTTTTGCAAATCCCAAAGCACTTTAAAGCCATTTTTGGCATTTGTAACCCATGTTTGCACATCTCTAAGCAATTTTGAATGGCATTTTTGGCCGTTTCTAACCCATTTTTGCAAATCCCTAAGCACTTTAAAGCCATTTTCAGCATTTCTAACTCGTTATTGCACATCTCTATGCACTTTTAAGCCATTTTGGCCATTCCTAACCCATTTTTGCACATCTCTAAGCACATTTAAACCATTTTTTGTCCATTTCTGACCCATGTTTGCACATCTCTAAGCAATTTTGAATGGCATTTTTGGCCGTTTCTAACCATTTTTGCAAATCCCTAAGCACTTTAAAGCCATTTTTGGCATTTCTAACCCGTTTTTGGAAATCTCTAAGCACTTTAAAGCCATGTTTGGCATTTCGAACCCATTTTTGCACATCTCTAAGCACTTTTAAACCATTTTTTGTCCATTTCTAACCCATGTTTGCACATCTCTAAGCAATTTTGAATGGCATTTTTGGCCGTTTCTAACCATTTTTGCAAATCCCTAAGAACTTTAAAGCCATGTTTGGCATTTCGAACCCATTTTTGCACATCTCTAAGCACTTTTAAACCATTTTTTGTCCATTTCTAACCCATGTTTGCACATCTCTAAGCAATTTTGAATGGCATTTTTGGCCGTTTCTAACCATTTTTGCAAATCCCTAAGAACTTTAAAGCCATATTTGGCATTTCTAACCCATGCTTGCTCATCTCTAAGCAATTTTGAATGACATTTTTGGCCATTTCTAACCCATTTTTGCCGATCTCTACGAACTTTTAAGCCTTTTTTGGCCTTTTCTATCCCGTCTGCACATCTCTAACAATTTTGAAGCCATTTTTGGCCATTTCTAACTCATGTTTGCTCATCCCTAAGCAATTCTGAATTGCATTTTTCGCTGTTTCTATCCCATTTTTGCAGATCTCTACGAACTTTTATGCCCTTTTTGGCCTTTTCTATCCAGTTTGCACATCTCTAACCATTTTGAAGCCATTTTTGGCCATTTCTAACCCTTTTTTGCAAATCTCTAAGCACTTTAAAGCCATTTTTAGCATTTCTAACCCATTTTTGCAAATCTCTAAGCACTTTCAAGCCATTTTTAGCATTTCTAACCCATGTTTGCACATCTCTAAGCAATTTTGAATGGCATTTTTGGACGTTTCTAACCCTTGTTTGCACATCTCTAAGCAATTTTGAATGGCATTTTTGGCCGTTTCTAACCCATTTTTGCAAATCCCTAAGCACTTTAAAGCCTTTTTTGGCTTTTTCTTTCCAGTTTGCACATCTCTACCCATTTTAAAGCCATTTTTGGCCATTTCTAACCCTTTTTTGCTAATGTCTAAGCACTTTCAAGCCATTTTAGCTATTTCTAACCAATTTTTGCAAATCCCAAAGCACTTTAAAGCCATTTTTGGCATTTGTAACCCATGTTTGCACATCTCTAAGCAATTTTGAATGGCATTTTTGGCCGTTTCTAACCCATTTTTGCAAATCCCTAAGCACTTTAAAGCCATTTTCAGCATTTCTAACTCGTTATTGCACATCTCTATGCACTTTTAAGCCATTTTGGCCATTCCTAACCCATTTTTGCACATCTCTAAGCACTTTTAAACCATTTTTTGTCCATTTCTAACCCATGTTTGCACATCTCTAAGCAATTTTGAATGGCATTTTTGGCCGTTTCTAACCATTTTTGCAAATCCCTAAGCACTTTAAAGCCATTTTTGGCATTTCTAACCCGTTTTTGGAAATCTCTAAGCACTTTAAAGCCATGTTTGGCATTTCGAACCCATTTTTGCACATCTCTAAGCACTTTTAAACCATTTTTGGCCATTTCTAACCCATGTTTGCTCATCTCTAAGCAATTTTGAATGGCATTTTTGGCCGTTTCTAACCATTTTTGCCGATCTCTACGAACTTTTAAGCCTTTTTTGGCCTTTTCTATCCCGTCTGCACATCTCTAACAATTTTGAAGCCATTTTTGGCCATTTCTAATTCATGTTTGCTCATCCCTAAGCAATTCTGAATTGCATTTTTCGCTGTTTCTATCCCATTTTTGCAGATCTCTACGAACTTTTATGCCCTTTTTGGCCTTTTCTATCCAGTTTGCACATCTCTAACCATTTTGAAGCCATTTTTGGCCATTTCTAACCCTTTTTTGCAAATCTCTAAGCACTTTAAAGCCATTTTTAGCATTTCTAACCCATGTTTGCACATCTCTAAGCAATTTTGAATGGCATTTTTGGACGTTTCTAACCCTTGTTTGCACATCTCTAAGCAATTTTGAATGGCATTTTTGGCCGTTTCTAACCCATTTTTGCAAATCCCTAAGCACTTTAAAGCCTTTTTTGGCTTTTTCTTTCCAGTTTGCACATCTCTACCCATTTCAAAGCCATTTTTGGCCATTTCTAACCCTTTTTTGCTAATGTCTAAACACTTTAAAGCCATTTTGGCAATTTCTAACCAATTTTTGCAAATCCCAAAGCACATTAAAGCCATTTTTGGCATTTGTAACCCATGTTTGCACATCTCTAAGCAATTTTGAATGGCATTTTTGGCCGTTTCTAACCCATTGTTGCAGATCTCTAAGCATTTTTAAGACTTTTTTGTCCTTTTCTATGCAGTTTGTGCATCTCTAACCATTTTGAAGCCATTTTTGGCCATTTCTAACCCTTTTTTGCTAATGTCTAAGCACTTTCAAGCCATTTTTAGCATTTCTAACCCATGTTTGCACATCTCGAAGCAATTTTGAATGGCATTATTGGCCGTTTCTAACCCATTTTTGCAAATCCCTAAGCACTTTAAAGCCTTTTTTGGCTTTTTCTTTCCAGTTTGCACATCTCTACCCATTTTAAAGCCATTTTTGGCCATTTCTAACCCTTTTTTGCTAATGTCTAAGCACTTTCAAGCCATTTTAGCTATTTCTAACCAATTTTTGCAAATCCCAAAGCACTTTAAAGCCATTTTTGGCATTTGTAACCCATGTTTGCACATCTCTAAGCAATTTTGAATGGCATTTTTGGCCGTTTCTAACCCATTTTTGCAAATCCCTAAGCACTTTAAAGCCATTTTCAGCATTTCTAACTCGTTATTGCACATCTCTATGCACTTTTAAGCCATTTTGGCCATTCCTAACCCATTTTTGCACATCTCTAAGCACATTTAAACCATTTTTTGTCCATTTCTGACCCATGTTTGCACATCTCTAAGCAATTTTGAATGGCATTTTTGGCCGTTTCTAACCATTTTTGCAAATCCCTAAGCACTTTAAAGCCATTTTTGGCATTTCTAACCCGTTTTTGGAAATCTCTAAGCACTTTAAAGCCATGTTTGGCATTTCGAACCCATTTTTGCACATCTCTAAGCACTTTTAAACCATTTTTTGTCCATTTCTAACCCATGTTTGCACATCTCTAAGCAATTTTGAATGGCATTTTTGGCCGTTTCTAACCATTTTTGCAAATCCCTAAGAACTTTAAAGCCATGTTTGGCATTTCGAACCCATTTTTGCACATCTCTAAGCACTTTTAAACCATTTTTGGCCATTTCTAACCCATGCTTGCTCATCTCTAAGCAATTTTGAATGACATTTTTGGCCATTTCTAACCCATTTTTGCCGATCTCTACGAACTTTTAAGCCTTTTTTGGCCTTTTCTATCCCGTCTGCACATCTCTAACAATTTTGAAGCCATTTTTGGCCATTTCTAACTCATGTTTGCTCATCCCTAAGCAATTCTGAATTGCATTTTTCGCTGTTTCTATCCCATTTTTGCAGATCTCTACGAACTTTTATGCCCTTTTTGGCCTTTTCTATCCAGTTTGCACATCTCTAACCATTTTGAAGCCATTTTTGGCCATTTCAAACCCTTTTTTGCAAATCTCTAAGCACTTTAAAGCCGTTTTTAGCATTTCTAACCCATTTTTGCAAATCTCTAAGCACTTTCAAGCCATTTTTAGCATTTCTAACCCATGTTTGCACATCTCTAAGCAATTTTGAATGGCATTTTTGGACGTTTCTAACCCTTGTTTGCACATCTCTAAGCAATTTTGAATGGCATTTTTGGCCGTTTCTAACCCATTTTTGCAAATCCCTAAGCACTTTAAAGCCTTTTTTGGCTTTTTCTTTCCAGTTTGCACATCTCTACCCATTTCAAAGCCATTTTTGGCCATTTCTAACCCTTTTTTGCTAATGTCTAAACACTTTAAAGCCATTTTGGCAATTTCTAACCAATTTTTGCAAATCCCAAAGCACATTAAAGCCATTTTTGGCATTTGTAACCCATGTTTGCACATCTCTAAGCAATTTTGAATGGCATTTTTGGCCGTTTCTAACCCATTGTTGCAGATCTCTAAGCATTTTTAAGACTTTTTTGTCCTTTTCTATGCAGTTTGTGCATCTCTAACCATTTTGAAGCCATTTTTGGCCATTTCTAACCCTTTTTTGCTAATGTCTAAGCACTTTCAAGCCATTTTTAGCATTTCTAACCCATGTTTGCACATCTCGAAGCAATTTTGAATGGCATTTTTGGCCGTTTCTAACCCATTTTTGCAAATCCCTTAGCACTTTAAAGCCTTTTTTGGCTTTTTCTTTCCAGTTTGCACATCTCTACCCATTTTAAAGCCATTTTTGGCCATTTCTAACCCTTTTTTGCTAATGTCTAAGCACTTTCAAGCCATTTTAGCTATTTCTAACCAATTTTTGCAAATCCCAAAGCACTTTAAAGCCATTTTTGGCATTTGTAACCCATGTTTGCACATCTCTAAGCAATTTTGAATGGCATTTTTGGCCGTTTCTAACCCATTTTTGCAAATCCCTAAGCACTTTAAAGCCATTTTCAGCATTTCTAACTCGTTATTGCACATCTCTATGCACTTTTAAGTCATTTTGGCCATTCCTAACCCATTTTTGCACATCTCTAAGCACTTTTAAACCATTTTTTGTCCATTTCTGACCCATGTTTGCACATCTCTAAGCAATTTTGAATGGCATTTTTGGCCGTTTCTAACCATTTTTGCAAATCCCTAAGCACTTTAAAGCCATTTTTGGCATTTCTAACCCGTTTTTGGAAATCTCTAAGCACTTTAAAGCCATGTTTGGCATTTCGAACCCATTTTTGCACATCTCTAAGCACTTTTAAACCATTTTTGGCCATTTCTAACCCATGCTTGCTCATCTCTAAGCAATTTTGAATGACATTTTTGGCCATTTCTAACCCATTTTTGCCGATCTCTACGAACTTTTAAGCCTTTTTTGGCCTTTTCTATCCCGTCTGCACATCTCTAACAATTTTGAAGCCATTTTTGGCCATTTCTAACTCATGTTTGCTCATCCCTAAGCAATTCTGAATTGCATTTTTCGCTGTTTCTATCCCATTTTTGCAGATCTCTACGAACTTTTATGCCCTTTTTGGCCTTTTCTATCCAGTTTGCACATCTCTAACCATTTTGAAGCCATTTTTTTGGCCATTTCTAACCCTTTTTTGCAAATCTCTAAGCACTTTAAAGCCATTTTTAGCATTTCTAACCCATTTTTGCAAATCTCTAAGCAATTTCAAGCCATTTTTAGCATTTCTAACCCATGTTTGCACATCTCTAAGCAATTTTGAATGGCATTTTTGGACGTTTCTAACCCTTGTTTGCACATCTCTAAGCAATTTTGAATGGCATTTTTGGCCGTTTCTAACCCATTGTTGCAGATCTCTAAGCATTTTTAAGACTTTTTTGTCCTTTTCTATGCAGTTTGTGCATCTCTAACCATTTTGAAGCCATTTTTGGCCATTTCTAACCCTTTTTTGCTAATGTCTAAGCACTTTCAAGCCATTTTTAGCATTTCTAACCCATGTTTGCACATCTCGAAGCAATTTTGAATGGCATTTTTGGCCGTTTCTAACCCATTTTTGCAAATCCCTAAGCACTTTAAAGCCTTTTTTGGCTTTTTCTTTCCAGTTTGCACATCTCTACCCATTTTAAAGCCATTTTTGGCCATTTCTAACCCTTTTTTGCTAATGTCTAAGCACTTTAAATCCATTTTGGCAATTTCTAACCAATTTTTGCAAATCCCAAAGCACTTTAAAGCCATATTTGGCATTTGTAACCCATGTTTGCACATCTCTAAGCAATTTTGAATGGCATTTTTGGCCGTTTCTAACCCATTGTTGCAGATCTCTAAGCATTTTTAAGACTTTTTTGTCCTTTTCTATGCAGTTTGTGCATCTCTAACCATTTTGAAGCCATTTTTGGCCATTTCTAACCCTTTTTTGCTAATGTCTAAGCACTTTCAAGCCATTTTAGCTATTTCTAACCAATTTTTGCAAATCCCAAAGCACTTTAAAGCCATTTTTGGCATTTGTAACCCATGTTTGCACATCTCTAAGCAATTTTGAATGGCATTTTTGGCCGTTTCTAACCCATTTTTGCAAATCCCTAAGCACTTTAAAGCCATTTTCAGCATTTCTAACTCGTTATTGCACATCTCTTTGCACTTTTAAGCCATTTTGGCCATTCCTAACCCATTTTTGCACATCTCTAAGCACTTTTAAACCATTTTTTTGTCCATTTCTAACCCATGTTCGCTCATCTCTACGCAATTTTGAATGGCATTTTTGGCCGTTTCTAACCATTTTTGCAAATCCCTAAGCACTTTAAAGCCATTTTTGGCATTTCTAACCCGTTTTTGGAAATCTCTAAGCACTTTAAAGCCATTTTTAGCATTTCTAACCCATGTTTGCACATCTCTAAGCAATTTTGAATGCCATTTTTGGACGTTTCTAACCCATGTTTGCACATCTCTAAGCAATTTTGAATGGCATTTTTGGCCGTTTCTAACCCATTTTTGCAAATCCCTAAGCACTTTAAAGCCATTTTCAGCATTTCTAACTCGTTATTGCACATCTCTATGCACTTTTAAGTCATTTTGGCCATTCCTAACCCATTTTTGCACATCTCTAAGCACTTTTAAACCATTTTTTGTCCATTTCTGACCCATGTTTGCACATCTCTAAGCAATTTTGAATGGCATTTTTGGCCGTTTCTAACCATTTTTGCAAATCCCTAAGCACTTTAAAGCCATTTTTGGCATTTCTAACCCGTTTTTGGAAATCTCTAAGCACTTTAAAGCCATGTTTGGCATTTCGAACCCATTTTTGCACATCTCTAAGCACTTTTAAACCATTTTTGGCCATTTCTAACCCATGCTTGCTCATCTCTAAGCAATTTTGAATGACATTTTTGGCCATTTCTAACCCATTTTTGCCGATCTCTACGAACTTTTAAGCCTTTTTTGGCCTTTTCTATCCCGTCTGCACATCTCTAACAATTTTGAAGCCATTTTTGGCCATTTCTAACTCATGTTTGCTCATCCCTAAGCAATTCTGAATTGCATTTTTCGCTGTTTCTATCCCATTTTTGCAGATCTCTACGAACTTTTATGCCCTTTTTGGCCTTTTCTATCCAGTTTGCACATCTCTAACCATTTTGAAGCCATTTTTGGCCATTTCTAACCCTTTTTTGCAAATCTCTAAGCACTTTAAAGCCATTTTTAGCATTTCTAACCCATTTTTGCAAATCTCTAAGCACTTTCAAGCCATTTTTAGCATTTCTAACCCATGTTTGCACATCTCTAAGCAATTTTGAATGCCATTTTTGGACGTTTCTAACCCATGTTTGCACATCTCTAAGCAATTTTGAATGGCATTTTTGGCCGTTTCTAACCCATTTTTGCAAATCCCTAAGCACTTTAAAGCCATTTTCAGCATTTCTAACTCGTTATTGCACATCTCTATGCACTTTTAAGTCATTTTGGCCATTCCTAACCCATTTTTGCACATCTCTAAGCACTTTTAAACCATTTTTTGTCCATTTCTGACCCATGTTTGCACATCTCTAAGCAATTTTGAATGGCATTTTTGGCCGTTTCTAACCATTTTTGCAAATCCCTAAGCACTTTAAAGCCATTTTTGGCATTTCTAACCCGTTTTTGGAAATCTCTAAGCACTTTAAAGCCATGTTTGGCATTTCGAACCCATTTTTGCACATCTCTAAGCACTTTTAAACCATTTTTGGCCATTTCTAACCCATGCTTGCTCATCTCTAAGCAATTTTGAATGACATTTTTGGCCATTTCTAACCCATTTTTGCCGATCTCTACGAACTTTTAAGCCTTTTTTGGCCTTTTCTATCCCGTCTGCACATCTCTAACAATTTTGAAGCCATTTTTGGCCATTTCTAACTCATGTTTGCTCATCCCTAAGCAATTCTGAATTGCATTTTTCGCTGTTTCTATCCCATTTTTGCAGATCTCTACGAACTTTTATGCCCTTTTTGGCCTTTTCTATCCAGTTTGCACATCTCTAACCATTTTGAAGCCATTTTTGGCCATTTCTAACCCTTTTTTGCAAATCTCTAAGCACTTTAAAGCCATTTTTAGCATTTCTAACCCATTTTTGCAAATCTCTAAGCACTTTCAAGCCATTTTTAGCATTTCTAACCCATGTTTGCACATCTCTAAGCAATTTTAAAGGCATTTTTGGACGTTTCTAACCCTTGTTTGCACATCTCTAAGCAATTTTGAATGGCATTTTTGGCCGTTTCTAACCCATTTTTGCAAATCCCTAAGCACTTTAAAGCCTTTTTTGGCTTTTTCTTTCCAGTTTGCACATCTCTACCCATTTCAAAGCCATTTTTGGCCATTTCTAACCCTTTTTTGCTAATGTCTAAACACTTTAAAGCCATTTTGGCAATTTCTAACCAATTTTTGCAAATCCCAAAGCGCATTAAAGCCATTTTTGGCATTTGTAACCCATGTTTGCACATCTCTAAGCAATTTTGAATGGCATTTTTGGCCGTTTCTAACCCATTGTTGCAGATCTCTAAGCATTTTTAAGACTTTTTTGTCCTTTTCTATGCAGTTTGTGCATCTCTAACCATTTTGAAGCCATTTTTGGCCATTTCTAACCCTTTTTTGCTAATGTCTAAGCACTTTCAAGCCATTTTTAGCATTTCTAACCCATGTTTGCACATCTCGAAGCAATTTTGAATGGCATTTTTGGCCGTTTCTAACCCATTGTTGCAGATCTCTAAGCATTTTTAAGACTTTTTTGTCCTTTTCTATGCAGTTTGCACATCTCTACCCATTTTAAAGCCATTTTTGGCCATTTCTAACCCTTTTTTGCTAATGTCTAAGCACTTTCAAGCCATTTTAGCTATTTCTAACCAATTTTTGCAAATCCCAAAGCACTTTAAAGCCATTTTTGGCATTTGTAACCCATGTTTGCACATCTCTAAGCAATTTTGAATGGCATTTTTGGCCGTTTCTAACCCATTTTTGCAAATCCCTAAGCACTTTAAAGCCTTTTTTGGCTTTTTCTTTCCAGTTTGCACATCTCTACCCATTTCAAAGCCATTTTTGGCCATTTCTAACCCTTTTTTGCTAATGTCTAAACACTTTAAAGGCATTTTGGCAATTTCTAACCAATTTTTGCAAATCCCAAAGCACATTAAAGCCATTTTTGGCATTTGTAACCCATGTTTGCACATCTCTAAGCAATTTTGAATGGCATTTTTGGCCGTTTCTAACCCATTGTTGCAGATCTCTAAGCATTTTTAAGACTTTTTTGTCCTTTTCTATGCAGTTTGTGCATCTCTAACCATTTTGAAGCCATTTTTGGCCATTTCTAACCCTTTTTTGCTAATGTCTAAGCACTTTCAAGCCATTTTTAGCATTTCTAACCCATGTTTGCACATCTCGAAGCAATTTTGAATGGCATTTTTGGCCGTTTCTAACCCATTTTTGCAAATCCCTAAGCACTTTAAAGCCTTTTTTGGCTTTTTCTTTCCAGTTTGCACATCTCTACCCATTTTAAAGCCATTTTTGGCCATTTCTAACCCTTTTTTGCTAATGTCTAAGCACTTTAAAGCCATTTTGGCAATTTCTAACCAATTTTTGCAAATCCCAAAGCACTTTAAAGCCATATTTGGCATTTGTAACCCATGTTTGCACATCTCTAAGCAATTTTGAATGGCATTTTTGGCCGTTTCTAACCCATTGTTGCAGATCTCTAAGCATTTTTAAGACTTTTTTGTCCTTTTCTATGCAGTTTGCACATCTCTACCCATTTTAAAGCCATTTTTGGCCATTTCTAACCCTTTTTTGCTAATGTCTAAGCACTTTAAAGCCATTTTGGCAATTTCTAACCAATTTTTGCAAATCCCAAAGCACTTTAAAGCCATATTTGGCATTTGTAACCCATGTATGCACATCTCTAAGCAATTTTGAATGGCATTTTTGGCCGTTTCTAACCCATTGTTGCAGATCTCTAAGCATTTTTAAGACTTTTTTGTCCTTTTCTATGCAGTTTGTGCATCTCTAACCATTTTGAAGCCATTTTTGGCCATTTCTAACCCTTTTTTGCTAATGTCTAAGCACTTTCAAGCCATTTTAGCTATTTCTAACCAATTTTTGCAAATCCCAAAGCACTTTAAAGCCATTTTTGGCATTTGTAACCCATGTTTGCACATCTCTAAGCAATTTTGAATGGCATTTTTGGCCGTTTCTAACCCATTTTTGCAAATCCCTAAGCACTTTAAAGCCATTTTCAGCATTTCTAACTCGTTATTGCACATCTCTTTGCACTTTTAAGCCATTTTGGCCATTCCTAACCCATTTTTGCACATCTCTAAGCACTTTTAAACCATTTTTTGTCCATTTCTGACCCATGTTTGCACATCTCTAAGCAATTTTGAATGGCATTTTTGGCCGTTTCTAACCATTTTTGCAAATCCCTAAGCACTTTAAAGCCATTTTTGGCATTTCTAACCCGTTTTTGGAAATCTCTAAGCACTTTAAAGCCATGTTTGGCATTTCGAACCCATTTTTGCACATCTCTAAGCACTTTTAAACCATTTTTGGCCATTTCTAACCCATGCTTGCTCATCTCTAAGCAATTTTGAATGACATTTTTGGCCATTTCTAACCCATTTTTGCCGATCTCTACGAACTTTTAAGCCTTTTTTGGCCTTTTCTATCCCGTCTGCACATCTCTAACAATTTTGAAGCCATTTTTGGCCATTTCTAACTCATGTTTGCTCATCCCTAAGCAATTCTGAATTGCATTTTTCGCTGTTTCTATCCCATTTTTGCAGATCTCTACGAACTTTTATGCCCTTTTTGGCCTTTTCTATCCAGTTTGCACATCTCTAACCATTTTGAAGCCATTTTTGGCCATTTCTAACCCTTTTTTGCAAATCTCTAAGCACTTTAAAGCCATTTTTAGCATTTCTAACCCATTTTTGCAAATCTCTAAGCACTTTCAAGCCATTTTTAGCATTTCTAACCCATGTTTGCACATCTCTAAGCAATTTTGAATGGCATTTTTGGACGTTTCTAACCCTTGTTTGCACATCTCTAAGCAATTTTGAATGGCATTTTTGGCCGTTTCTAACCCATTTTTGCAAATCCCTAAGCACTTTAAAGCCTTTTTTGGCTTTTTCTTTCCAGTTTGCACATCTCTACCCATTTCAAAGCCATTTTTGGCCATTTCTAACCCTTTTTTGCTAATGTCTAAACACTTTAAAGCCATTTTGGCAATTTCTAACCAATTTTTGCAAATCCCAAAGCACATTAAAGCCATTTTTGGCATTTGTAACCCATGTTTGCACATCTCTAAGCAATTTTGAATGGCATTTTTGGCCGTTTCTAACCCATTGTTGCAGATCTCTAAGCATTTTTAAGACTTTTTTGTCCTTTTCTATGCAGTTTGTGCATCTCTAACCATTTTGAAGCCATTTTTGGCCATTTCTAACCCTTTTTTGCTAATGTCTAAGCACTTTCAAGCCATTTTTAGCATTTCTAACCCATGTTTGCACATCTCGAAGCAATTTTGAATGGCATTTTTGGCCGTTTCTAACCCATTGTTGCAGATCTCTAAGCATTTTTAAGACTTTTTTGTCCTTTTCTATGCAGTTTGCACATCTCTACCCATTTTAAAGCCATTTTTGGCCATTTCTAACCCTTTTTTGCTAATGTCTAAGCACTTTCAAGCCATTTTAGCTATTTCTAACCAATTTTTGCAAATCCCAAAGCACTTTAAAGCCATTTTTGGCATTTGTAACCCATGTTTGCACATCTCTAAGCAATTTTGAATGGCATTTTTGGCCGTTTCTAACCCATTTTTGCAAATCCCTAAGCACTTTAAAGCCATTTTCAGCATTTCTAACTCGTTATTGCACATCTCTATGCACTTTTAAGCCATTTTGGCCATTCCTAACCCATTTTTGCACATCTCTAAGCACTTTTAAACCATTTTTTGTCCATTTCTGACCCATGTTTGCACATCTCTAAGCAATTTTGAATGGCATTTTTGGCCCTTTCTAACCATTTTTGCAAATCCCTAAGCACTTTAAAGCCATTTTTGGCATTTCTAACCCGTTTTTGGAAATCTCTAAGCACTTTAAAGCCATGTTTGGCATTTCGAACCCATTTTTGCACATCTCTAAGCACTTTTAAACCATTTTTGGCCATTTCTAACCCATGCTTGCTCATCTCTAAGCAATTTTGAATGACATTTTTGGCCATTTCTAACCCATTTTTGCCGATCTCTACGAACTTTTAAGCCTTTTTTGGCCTTTTCTATCCCGTCTGCACATCTCTAACAATTTTGAAGCCATTTTTGGCCATTTCTAACTCATGTTTGCTCATCCCTAAGCAATTCTGAATTGCATTTTTCGCTGTTTCTATCCCATTTTTGCAGATCTCTACGAACTTTTATGCCCTTTTTGGCCTTTTCTATCCAGTTTGCACATCTCTAACCATTTTGAAGCCATTTTTGGCCATTTCTAACCCTTTTTTGCAAATCTCTAAGCACTTTAAAGCCGTTTTTAGCATTTCTAACCCATTTTTGCAAATCTCTAAGCACTTTCAAGCCATTTTTAGCATTTCTAACCCATGTTTGCACATCTCTAAGCAATTTTGAATGGCATTTTTGGACGTTTCTAACCCTTGTTTGCACATCTCTAAGCAATTTTGAATGGCATTTTTGGCCGTTTCTAACCCATTTTTGCAAATCCCTAAGCACTTTAAAGCCTTTTTTGGCTTTTTCTTTCCAGTTTGCACATCTCTACCCATTTCAAAGCCATTTTTGGCCATTTCTAACCCTTTTTTGCTAATGTCTAAACACTTTAAAGCCATTTTGGCAATTTCTAACCAATTTTTGCAAATCCCAAAGCACATTAAAGCCATTTTTGGCATTTGTAACCCATGTTTGCACATCTCTAAGCAATTTTGAATGGCATTTTTGGCCGTTTCTAACCCATTGTTGCAGATCTCTAAGCATTTTTAAGACTTTTTTGTCCTTTTCTATGCAGTTTGTGCATCTCTAACCATTTTGAAGCCATTTTTGGCCATTTCTAACCCTTTTTTGCTAATGTCTAAGCACTTTCAAGCCATTTTTAGCATTTCTAACCCATGTTTGCACATCTCGAAGCAATTTTGAATGGCATTTTTGGCCGTTTCTAACCCATTGTTGCAGATCTCTAAGCATTTTTAAGACTTTTTTGTCCTTTTCTATGCAGTTTGCACATCTCTACCCATTTTAAAGCCATTTTTGGCCATTTCTAACCCTTTTTTGCTAATGTCTAAGCACTTTCAAGCCATTTTAGCTATTTCTAACCAATTTTTGCAAATCCCAAAGCACTTTAAAGCCATTTTTGGCATTTGTAACCCATGTTTGCACATCTCTAAGCAATTTTGAATGGCATTTTTGGCCGTTTCTAACCCATTTTTGCAAATCCCTAAGCACTTTAAAGCCATTTTCAGCATTTCTAACTCGTTATTGCACATCTCTATGCACTTTTAAGTCATTTTGGCCATTCCTAACCCATTTTTGCACATCTCTAAGCACTTTTAAACCATTTTTTGTCCATTTCTGACCCATGTTTGCACATCTCTAAGCAATTTTGAATGGCATTTTTGGCCGTTTCTAACCATTTTTGCAAATCCCTAAGCACTTTAAAGCCATTTTTGGCATTTCTAACCCGTTTTTGGAAATCTCTAAGCACTTTAAAGCCATGTTTGGCATTTCGAACCCATTTTTGCACATCTCTAAGCACTTTTAAACCATTTTTGGCCATTTCTAACCCATGCTTGCTCATCTCTAAGCAATTTTGAATGACATTTTTGGCCATTTCTAACCCATTTTTGCCGATCTCTACGAACTTTTAAGCCTTTTTTGGCCTTTTCTATCCCGTCTGCACATCTCTAACAATTTTGAAGCCATTTTTGGCCATTTCTAACTCATGTTTGCTCATCCCTAAGCAATTCTGAATTGCATTTTTCGCTGTTTCTATCCCATTTTTGCAGATCTCTACGAACTTTTATGCCCTTTTTGGCCTTTTCTATCCAGTTTGCACATCTCTAACCATTTTGAAGCCATTTTTTTGGCCATTTCTAACCCTTTTTTGCAAATCTCTAAGCACTTTAAAGCCATTTTTAGCATTTCTAACCCATTTTTGCAAATCTCTAAGCACTTTCAAGCCATTTTTAGCATTTCTAACCCATGTTTGCACATCTCTAAGCAATTTTGAATGGCATTTTTGGACGTTTCTAACCCTTGTTTGCACATCTCTAAGCAATTTTGAATGGCATTTTTGGCCGTTTCTAACCCATTTTTGCAAATCCCTAAGCACTTTAAAGCCTTTTTTGGCTTTTTCTTTCCAGTTTGCACATCTCTACCCATTTCAAAGCCATTTTTGGCCATTTCTAACCCTTTTTTGCTAATGTCTAAACACTTTAAAGCCATTTTGGCAATTTCTAACCAATTTTTGCAAATCCCAAAGCACATTAAAGCCATTTTTGGCATTTGTAACCCATGTTTGCACATCTCTAAGCAATTTTGAATGGCATTTTTGGCCGTTTCTAACCCATTGTTGCAGATCTCTAAGCATTTTTAAGACTTTTTTGTCCTTTTCTATGCAGTTTGTGCATCTCTAACCATTTTGAAGCCATTTTTGGCCATTTCTAACCCTTTTTTGCTAATGTCTAAGCACTTTCAAGCCATTTTTAGCATTTCTAACCCATGTTTGCACATCTCGAAGCAATTTTGAATGGCATTTTTGGACGTTTCTAACCCATGTTTGCACATCTCTAAGCAATTTTGAATGGCATTTTTGGCCGTTTCTAACCCATTTTTGCAAATCCCTAAGCACTTTAAAGCCTTTTTTGGCTTTTTCTTTCCAGTTTGCACATCTCTACCCATTTTAAAGCCATTTTTGGCCATTTCTAACCCTTTTTTGCTAATGTCTAAGCACTTTAAAGCCATTTTGGCAATTTCTAACCAATTTTTGCAAATCCCAAAGCACTTTAAAGCCATATTTGGCATTTGTAACCCATGTTTGCACATCTCGAAGCAATTTTGAATGGCATTTTTGGCCGTTTCTAACCCATTGTTGCAGATCTCTAAGCATTTTTAAGACTTTTTTGTCCTTTTCTATGCAGTTTGCACATCTCTACCCATTTTAAAGCCATTTTTGGCCATTTCTAACCCTTTTTTGCTAATGTCTAAGCACTTTCAAGCCATTTTAGCTATTTCTAACCAATTTTTGCAAATCCCAAAGCACTTTAAAGCCATTTTTGGCATTTGTAACCCATGTTTGCACATCTCTAAGCAATTTTGAATGGCATTTTTGGCCGTTTCTAACCCATTTTTGCAAATCCCTAAGCACTTTAAAGCCATTTTCAGCATTTCTAACTCGTTATTGCACATCTCTATGCACTTTTAAGTCATTTTGGCCATTCCTAACCCATTTTTGCACATCTCTAAGCACTTTTAAACCATTTTTTGTCCATTTCTGACCCATGTTTGCACATCTCTAAGCAATTTTGAATGGCATTTTTGGCCGTTTCTAACCATTTTTGCAAATCCCTAAGCACTTTAAAGCCATTTTTGGCATTTCTAACCCGTTTTTGGAAATCTCTAAGCACTTTAAAGCCATGTTTGGCATTTCGAACCCATTTTTGCACATCTCTAAGCACTTTTAAACCATTTTTGGCCATTTCTAACCCATGCTTGCTCATCTCTAAGCAATTTTGAATGACATTTTTGGCCATTTCTAACCCATTTTTGCCGATCTCTACGAACTTTTAAGCCTTTTTTGGCCTTTTCTATCCCGTCTGCACATCTCTAACAATTTTGAAGCCATTTTTGGCCATTTCTAACTCATGTTTGCTCATCCCTAAGCAATTCTGAATTGCATTTTTCGCTGTTTCTATCCCATTTTTGCAGATCTCTACGAACTTTTATGCCCTTTTTGGCCTTTTCTATCCAGTTTGCACATCTCTAACCATTTTGAAGCCATTTTTTTGGCCATTTCTAACCCTTTTTTGCAAATCTCTAAGCACTTTAAAGCCATTTTTAGCATTTCTAACCCATTTTTGCAAATCTCTAAGCACTTTCAAGCCATTTTTAGCATTTCTAACCCATGTTTGCACATCTCTAAGCAATTTTGAATGGCATTTTTGGACGTTTCTAACCCTTGTTTGCACATCTCTAAGCAATTTTGAATGGCATTTTTGGCCGTTTCTAACCCATTTTTGCAAATCCCTAAGCACTTTAAAGCCTTTTTTGGCTTTTTCTTTCCAGTTTGCACATCTCTACCCATTTCAAAGCCATTTTTGGCCATTTCTAACCCTTTTTTGCTAATGTCTAAACACTTTAAAGGCATTTTGGCAATTTCTAACCAATTTTTGCAAATCCCAAAGCACATTAAAGCCATTTTTGGCATTTGTAACCCATGTTTGCACATCTCTAAGCAATTTTGAATGGCATTTTTGGCCGTTTCTAACCCATTGTTGCAGATCTCTAAGCATTTTTAAGACTTTTTTGTCCTTTTCTATGCAGTTTGTGCATCTCTAACCATTTTGAAGCCATTTTTGGCCATTTCTAACCCTTTTTTGCTAATGTCTAAGCACTTTCAAGCCATTTTAGCTATTTCTAACCAATTTTTGCAAATCCCAAAGCACTTTAAAGCCATTTTTGGCATTTGTAACCCATGTTTGCACATCTCTAAGCAATTTTGAATGGCATTTTTGGCCGTTTCTAACCCATTTTTGCAAATCCCTAAGCACTTTAAAGCCATTTTCAGCATTTCTAACTCGTTATTGCACATCTCTTTGCACTTTTAAGCCATTTTGGCCATTCCTAACCCATTTTTGCACATCTCTAAGCACTTTTAAACCATTTTTTTGTCCATTTCTAACCCATGTTCGCTCATCTCTAAGCAATTTTGAATGGCATTTTTGGCCGTTTCTAACCATTTTTGCAAATCCCTAAGCACTTTAAAGCCATTTTTGGCATTTCTAACCCGTTTTTGGAAATCTCTAAGCACTTTAAAGCCATTTTTAGCATTTCTAACCCATGTTTGCACATCTCTAAGCAATTTTGAATGGCATTTTTGGACGTTTCTAACCCATGTTTGCACATCTCTAAGCAATTTTGAATGGCATTTTTGGCCGTTTCTAACCCATTTTTGCAAATCCCTAAGCACTTTAAAGCCATTTTCAGCATTTCTAACTCGTTATTGCACATCTCTATGCACTTTTAAGCCATTTTGGCCATTCCTAACCCATTTTTGCACATCTCTAAGCACTTTTAAACCATTTTTTGTCCATTTCTGACCCATGTTTGCACATCTCTAAGCAATTTTGAATGGCATTTTTGGCCGTTTCTAACCATTTTTGCAAATCCCTAAGCACTTTAAAGCCATTTTTGGCATTTCTAACCCGTTTTTGGAAATCTCTAAGCACTTTAAAGCCATGTTTGGCATTTCGAACCCATTTTTGCACATCTCTAAGCACTTTTAAACCATTTTTGGCCATTTCTAACCCATGCTTGCTCATCTCTAAGCAATTTTGAATGACATTTTTGGCCATTTCTAACCCATTTTTGCCGATCTCTACGAACTTTTAAGCCTTTTTTGGCCTTTTCTATCCCGTCTGCACATCTCTAACAATTTTGAAGCCATTTTTGGCCATTTCTAACTCATGTTTGCTCATCCCTAAGCAATTCTGAATTGCATTTTTCGCTGTTTCTATCCCATTTTTGCAGATCTCTACGAACTTTTATGCCCTTTTTGGCCTTTTCTATCCAGTTTGCACATCTCTAACCATTTTGAAGCCATTTTTGGCCATTTCTAACCCTTTTTTGCAAATCTCTAAGCACTTTAAAGCCATTTTTAGCATTTCTAACCCATTTTTGCAAATCTCTAAGCACTTTCAAGCCATTTTTAGCATTTCTAACCCATGTTTGCACATCTCTAAGCAATTTTGAATGGCATTTTTGGACGTTTCTAACCCTTGTTTGCACATCTCTAAGCAATTTTGAATGGCATTTTTGGCCGTTTCTAACCCATTTTTGCAAATCCCTAAGCACTTTAAAGCCTTTTTTGGCTTTTTCTTTCCAGTTTGCACATCTCTACCCATTTCAAAGCCATTTTTGGCCATTTCTAACCCTTTTTTGCTAATGTCTAAACACTTTAAAGCCATTTTGGCAATTTCTAACCAATTTTTGCAAATCCCAAAGCACATTAAAGCCATTTTTGGCATTTGTAACCCATGTTTGCACATCTCTAAGCAATTTTGAATGGCATTTTTGGCCGTTTCTAACCCATTGTTGCAGATCTCTAAGCATTTTTAAGACTTTTTTGTCCTTTTCTATGCAGTTTGTGCATCTCTAACCATTTTGAAGCCATTTTTGGCCATTTCTAACCCTTTTTTGCTAATGTCTAAGCACTTTCAAGCCATTTTTAGCATTTCTAACCCATGTTTGCACATCTCGAAGCAATTTTGAATGGCATTTTTGGCCGTTTCTAACCCATTGTTGCAGATCTCTAAGCATTTTTAAGACTTTTTTGTCCTTTTCTATGCAGTTTGCACATCTCTACCCATTTTAAAGCCATTTTTGGCCATTTCTAACCCTTTTTTGCTAATGTCTAAGCACTTTCAAGCCATTTTAGCTATTTCTAACCAATTTTTGCAAATCCCAAAGCACTTTAAAGCCATTTTTGGCATTTGTAACCCATGTTTGCACATCTCTAAGCAATTTTGAATGGCATTTTTGGCCGTTTCTAACCCATTTTTGCAAATCCCTAAGCACTTTAAAGCCATTTTCAGCATTTCTAACTCGTTATTGCACATCTCTATGCACTTTTAAGCCATTTTGGCCATTCCTAACCCATTTTTGCACATCTCTAAGCACTTTTAAACCATTTTTTGTCCATTTCTGACCCATGTTTGCACATCTCTAAGCAATTTTGAATGGCATTTTTGGCCGTTTCTAACCATTTTTGCAAATCCCTAAGCACTTTAAAGCCATTTTTGGCATTTCTAACCCGTTTTTGGAAATCTCTAAGCACTTTAAAGCCATGTTTGGCATTTCGAACCCATTTTTGCACATCTCTAAGCACTTTTAAACCATTTTTGGCCATTTCTAACCCATGCTTGCTCATCTCTAAGCAATTTTGAATGACATTTTTGGCCATTTCTAACCCATTTTTGCCGATCTCTACGAACTTTTAAGCCTTTTTTGGCCTTTTCTATCCCGTCTGCACATCTCTAACAATTTTGAAGCCATTTTTGGCCATTTCTAACTCATGTTTGCTCATCCCTAAGCAATTCTGAATTGCATTTTTCGCTGTTTCTATCCCATTTTTGCAGATCTCTACGAACTTTTATGCCCTTTTTGGCCTTTTCTAGCCAGTTTGCACATCTCTAACCATTTTGAAGCCATTTTTGGCCATTTCTAACCCTTTTTTGCAAATCTCTAAGCACTTTAAAGCCGTTTTTAGCATTTCTAACCCATTTTTGCAAATCTCTAAGCACTTTCAAGCCATTTTTAGCATTTCTAACCCATGTTTGCACATCTCTAAGCAATTTTGAATGGCATTTTTGGACGTTTCTAACCCATGTTTGCACATCTCTAAGCAATTTTGAATGGCATTTTTGGCCGTTTCTAACCCATTTTTGCAAATCCCTAAGCACTTTAAAGCCTTTTTTGGCTTTTTCTTTCCAGTTTGCACATCTCTACCCATTTCAAAGCCATTTTTGGCCATTTCTAACCCTTTTTTGCTAATGTCTAAACACTTTAAAGCCATTTTGGCAATTTCTAACCAATTTTTGCAAATCCCAAAGCACATTAAAGCCATTTTTGGCATTTGTAACCCATGTTTGCACATCTCTAAGCAATTTTGAATGGCATTTTTGGCCGTTTCTAACCCATTGTTGCAGATCTCTAAGCATTTTTAAGACTTTTTTGTCCTTTTCTATGCAGTTTGTGCATCTCTAACCATTTTGAAGCCATTTTTGGCCATTTCTAACCCTTTTTTGCTAATGTCTAAGCACTTTCAAGCCATTTTTAGCATTTCTAACCCATGTTTGCACATCTCGAAGCAATTTTGAATGGCATTTTTGGCCGTTTCTAACCCATTTTTGCAAATCCCTAAGCACTTTAAAG
Source organism: Lathamus discolor (assembly GCF_037157495.1). Classification (NCBI taxonomy): domain Eukaryota; kingdom Metazoa; phylum Chordata; class Aves; order Psittaciformes; family Psittacidae; genus Lathamus; species Lathamus discolor. The sequence goes on from NC_088908.1 coordinate 30,623,520, forward strand.
CCATTTTCAGCATTTCTAACTCGTTATTGCACATCTCTATGCACTTTTAAGCCATTTTGGCCATTCCTAACCCATTTTTGCACATCTCTAAGCACTTTTAAACCATTTTTTGTCCATTTCTGACCCATGTTTGCACATCTCTAAGCAATTTTGAATGGCATTTTTGGCCGTTTCTAACCATTTTTGCAAATCCCTAAACACTTTAAAGCCATTTTTGGCATTTCTAACCCGTTTTTGGAAATCTCTAAGCACTTTAAAGCCATGTTTGGCATTTCGAACCCATTTTTGCACATCTCTAAGCACTTTTAAACCATTTTTGGCCATTTCTAACCCATGCTTGCTCATCTCTAAGCAATTTTGAATGACATTTTTGGCCATTTCTAACCCATTTTTGCCGATCTCTACGAACTTTTAAGCCTTTTTTGGCCTTTTCTATCCCGTCTGCACATCTCTAACAATTTTGAAGCCATTTTTGGCCATTTCTAACTCATGTTTGCTCATCCCTAAGCAATTCTGAATTGCATTTTTCGCTGTTTCTATCCCATTTTTGCAGATCTCTACGAACTTTTATGCCCTTTTTGGCCTTTTCTATCCAGTTTGCACATCTCTAACCATTTTGAAGCCATTTTTAGCATTTCTAACCCATTTTTGCAAATCTCTAAGCACTTTCAAGCCATTTTTAGCATTTCTAACCCATGTTTGCACATCTCTAAGCAATTTTGAATGGCATTTTTGGCCGTTTCTAACCCATTTTTGCAAATCCCTAAGCACTTTAAAGCCTTTTTTGGCTTTTTCTTTCCAGTTTGCACATCTCTACCCATTTCAAAGCCATTTTTGGCCATTTCTAACCCTTTTTTGCTAATGTCTAAACACTTTAAAGCCATTTTGGCAATTTCTAACCAATTTTTGCAAATCCCAAAGCACATTAAAGCCATTTTTGGCATTTGTAACCCATGTTTGCACATCTCTAAGCAATTTTGAATGGCATTTTTGGCCGTTTCTAACCCATTTTTGCAAATCCCTAAGCACTTTAAAGCCATTTTCAGCATTTCTAACTCGTTATTGCACATCTCTATGCACTTTTAAGCCATTTTGGCCATTCCTAACCCATTTTTGCACATCTCTAAGCACTTTTAAACCATTTTTTGTCCATTTCTGACCCATGTTTGCACATCTCTAAGCAATTTTGAATGGCATTTTTGGCCGTTTCTAACCATTTTTGCAAATCCCTAAGCACTTTAAAGCCATTTTTGGCATTTCTAACCCGTTTTTGGAAATCTCTAAGCACTTTAAAGCCATGTTTGGCATTTCGAACCCATTTTTGCACATCTCTAAGCACTTTTAAACCATTTTTGGCCATTTCTAACCCATGCTTGCTCATCTCTAAGCAATTTTGAATGACATTTTTGGCCATTTCTAACCCATTTTTGCCGATCTCTACGAACTTTTAAGCCTTTTTTGGCCTTTTCTATCCCGTCTGCACATCTCTAACAATTTTGAAGCCATTTTTGGCCATTTCTAACTCATGTTTGCTCATCCCTAAGCAATTCTGAATTGCATTTTTCGCTGTTTCTATCCCATTTTTGCAGATCTCTACGAACTTTTATGCCCTTTTTGGCCTTTTCTAGCCAGTTTGCACATCTCTAACCATTTTGAAGCCATTTTTGGCCATTTCTAACCCTTTTTTGCAAATCTCTAAGCACTTTAAAGCCGTTTTTAGCATTTCTAACCCATTTTTGCAAATCTCTAAGCACTTTCAAGCCATTTTTAGCATTTCTAACCCATGTTTGCACATCTCTAAGCAATTTTGAATGGCATTTTTGGACGTTTCTAACCCATGTTTGCACATCTCTAAGCAATTTTGAATGGCATTTTTGGCCGTTTCTAACCCATTTTTGCAAATCCCTAAGCACTTTAAAGCCTTTTTTGGCTTTTTCTTTCCAGTTTGCACATCTCTACCCATTTCAAAGCCATTTTTGGCCATTTCTAACCCTTTTTTGCTAATGTCTAAACACTTTAAAGCCATTTTGGCAATTTCTAACCAATTTTTGCAAATCCCAAAGCACATTAAAGCCATTTTTGGCATTTGTAACCCATGTTTGCACATCTCTAAGCAATTTTGAATGGCATTTTTGGCCGTTTCTAACCCATTGTTGCAGATCTCTAAGCATTTTTAAGACTTTTTTGTCCTTTTCTATGCAGTTTGTGCATCTCTAACCATTTTGAAGCCATTTTTGGCCATTTCTAACCCTTTTTTGCTAATGTCTAAGCACTTTCAAGCCATTTTTAGCATTTCTAACCCATGTTTGCACATCTCGAAGCAATTTTGAATGGCATTTTTGGCCGTTTCTAACCCATTTTTGCAAATCCCTAAGCACTTTAAAGCCATTTTCAGCATTTCTAACTCGTTATTGCACATCTCTATGCACTTTTAAGCCATTTTGGCCATTCCTAACCCATTTTTGCACATCTCTAAGCACTTTTAAACCATTTTTTGTCCATTTCTGACCCATGTTTGCACATCTCTAAGCAATTTTGAATGGCATTTTTGGCCGTTTCTAACCATTTTTGCAAATCCCTAAGCACTTTAAAGCCATTTTTGGCATTTCTAACCCGTTTTTGGAAATCTCTAAGCACTTTAAAGCCATGTTTGGCATTTCGAACCCATTTTTGCACATCTCTAAGCACTTTTAAACCATTTTTGGCCATTTCTAACCCATGCTTGCTCATCTCTAAGCAATTTTGAATGACATTTTTGGCCATTTCTAACCCATTTTTGCCGATCTCTACGAACTTTTAAGCCTTTTTTGGCCTTTTCTATCCCGTCTGCACATCTCTAACAATTTTGAAGCCATTTTTGGCCATTTCTAACTCATGTTTGCTCATCCCTAAGCAATTCTGAATTGCATTTTTCGCTGTTTCTATCCCATTTTTGCAGATCTCTACGAACTTTTATGCCCTTTTTGGCCTTTTCTATCCAGTTTGCACATCTCTAACCATTTTGAAGCCATTTTTAGCATTTCTAACCCATTTTTGCAAATCTCTAAGCACTTTCAAGCCATTTTTAGCATTTCTAACCCATGTTTGCACATCTCTAAGCAATTTTGAATGGCATTTTTGGCCGTTTCTAACCCATTTTTGCAAATCCCTAAGCACTTTAAAGCCTTTTTTGGCTTTTTCTTTCCAGTTTGCACATCTCTACCCATTTCAAAGCCATTTTTGGCCATTTCTAACCCTTTTTTGCTAATGTCTAAACACTTTAAAGCCATTTTGGCAATTTCTAACCAATTTTTGCAAATCCCAAAGCACATTAAAGCCATTTTTGGCATTTGTAACCCATGTTTGCACATCTCTAAGCAATTTTGAATGGCATTTTTGGCCGTTTCTAACCCATTGTTGCAGATCTCTAAGCATTTTTAAGACTTTTTTGTCCTTTTCTATGCAGTTTGTGCATCTCTAACCATTTTGAAGCCATTTTTGGCCATTTCTAACCCTTTTTTGCTAATGTCTAAGCACTTTCAAGCCATTTTTAGCATTTCTAACCCATGTTTGCACATCTCGAAGCAATTTTGAATGGCATTTTTGGCCGTTTCTAACCCATTGTTGCAGATCTCTAAGCATTTTTAAGACTTTTTTGTCCTTTTCTATGCAGTTTGTGCATCTCTAACCATTTTGAAGCCATTTTTGGCCATTTCTAACCCTTTTTTGCTAATGTCTAAGCACTTTCAAGCCATTTTTAGCATTTCTAACCCATGTTTGCACATCTCGAAGCAATTTTGAATGGCATTTTTGGCCGTTTCTAACCCATTGTTGCAGATCTCTAAGCATTTTTAAGACTTTTTTGTCCTTTTCTATGCAGTTTGCACATCTCTACCCATTTTAAAGCCATTTTTGGCCATTTCTAACCCTTTTTTGCTAATGTCTAAGCACTTTCAAGCCATTTTAGCTATTTCTAACCAATTTTTGCAAATCCCAAAGCACTTTAAAGCCATTTTTGGCATTTGTAACCCATGTTTGCACATCTCTAAGCAATTTTGAATGGCATTTTTGGCCGTTTCTAACCCATTTTTGCAAATCCCTAAGCACTTTAAAGCCATTTTCAGCATTTCTAACTCGTTATTGCACATCTCTATGCACTTTTAAGCCATTTTGGCCATTCCTAACCCATTTTTGCACATCTCTAAGCACTTTTAAACCATTTTTTGTCCATTTCTGACCCATGTTTGCACATCTCTAAGCAATTTTGAATGGCATTTTTGGCCGTTTCTAACCATTTTTGCAAATCCCTAAGCACTTTAAAGCCATTTTTGGCATTTCTAACCCGTTTTTGGAAATCTCTAAGCACTTTAAAGCCATGTTTGGCATTTCGAACCCATTTTTGCACATCTCTAAGCACTTTTAAACCATTTTTGGCCATTTCTAACCCATGCTTGCTCATCTCTAAGCAATTTTGAATGACATTTTTGGCCATTTCTAACCCATTTTTGCCGATCTCTACGAACTTTTAAGCCTTTTTTGGCCTTTTCTATCCCGTCTGCACATCTCTAACAATTTTGAAGCCATTTTTGGCCATTTCTAACTCATGTTTGCTCATCCCTAAGCAATTCTGAATTGCATTTTTCGCTGTTTCTATCCCATTTTTGCAGATCTCTACGAACTTTTATGCCCTTTTTGGCCTTTTCTAGCCAGTTTGCACATCTCTAACCATTTTGAAGCCATTTTTGGCCATTTCTAACCCTTTTTTGCAAATCTCTAAGCACTTTAAAGCCGTTTTTAGCATTTCTAACCCATTTTTGCAAATCTCTAAGCACTTTCAAGCCATTTTTAGCATTTCTAACCCATGTTTGCACATCTCTAAGCAATTTTGAATGGCATTTTTGGACGTTTCTAACCCATGTTTGCACATCTCTAAGCAATTTTGAATGGCATTTTTGGCCGTTTCTAACCCATTTTTGCAAATCCCTAAGCACTTTAAAGCCTTTTTTGGCTTTTTCTTTCCAGTTTGCACATCTCTACCCATTTCAAAGCCATTTTTGGCCATTTCTAACCCTTTTTTGCTAATGTCTAAACACTTTAAAGCCATTTTGGCAATTTCTAACCAATTTTTGCAAATCCCAAAGCACATTAAAGCCATTTTTGGCATTTGTAACCCATGTTTGCACATCTCTAAGCAATTTTGAATGGCATTTTTGGCCGTTTCTAACCCATTGTTGCAGATCTCTAAGCATTTTTAAGACTTTTTTGTCCTTTTCTATGCAGTTTGTGCATCTCTAACCATTTTGAAGCCATTTTTGGCCATTTCTAACCCTTTTTTGCTAATGTCTAAGCACTTTCAAGCCATTTTTAGCATTTCTAACCCATGTTTGCACATCTCGAAGCAATTTTGAATGGCATTTTTGGCCGTTTCTAACCCATTGTTGCAGATCTCTAAGCATTTTTAAGACTTTTTTGTCCTTTTCTATCCAGTTTGCACATCTCTACCCATTTTAAAGCCATTTTTGGCCATTTCTAACCCTTTTTTGCTAATGTCTAAGCACTTTCAAGCCATTTTAGCTATTTCTAACCAATTTTTGCAAATCCCAAAGCACTTTAAAGCCATTTTTGGCATTTGTAACCCATGTTTGCACATCTCTAAGCAATTTTGAATGGCATTTTTGGCCGTTTCTAACCCATTTTTGCAAATCCCTAAGCACTTTAAAGCCATTTTCAGCATTTCTAACTCGTTATTGCACATCTCTATGCACTTTTAAGCCATTTTGGCCATTCCTAACCCATTTTTGCACATCTCTAAGCACTTTTAAACCATTTTTTGTCCATTTCTGACCCATGTTTGCACATCTCTAAGCAATTTTGAATGGCATTTTTGGCCGTTTCTAACCATTTTTGCAAATCCCTAAGCACTTTAAAGCCATTTTTGGCATTTCTAACCCGTTTTTGGAAATCTCTAAGCACTTTAAAGCCATGTTTGGCATTTCGAACCCATTTTTGCACATCTCTAAGCACTTTTAAACCATTTTTGGCCATTTCTAACCCATGCTTGCTCATCTCTAAGCAATTTTGAATGACATTTTTGGCCATTTCTAACCCATTTTTGCCGATCTCTACGAACTTTTAAGCCTTTTTTGGCCTTTTCTATCCCGTCTGCACATCTCTAACAATTTTGAAGCCATTTTTGGCCATTTCTAACTCATGTTTGCTCATCCCTAAGCAATTCTGAATTGCATTTTTCGCTGTTTCTATCCCATTTTTGCAGATCTCTACGAACTTTTATGCCCTTTTTGGCCTTTTCTAGCCAGTTTGCACATCTCTAACCATTTTGAAGCCATTTTTGGCCATTTCTAACCCTTTTTTGCAAATCTCTAAGCACTTTAAAGCCGTTTTTAGCATTTCTAACCCATTTTTGCAAATCTCTAAGCACTTTCAAGCCATTTTTAGCATTTCTAACCCATGTTTGCACATCTCTAAGCAATTTTGAATGGCATTTTTGGACGTTTCTAACCCATGTTTGCACATCTCTAAGCAATTTTGAATGGCATTTTTGGCCGTTTCTAACCCATTTTTGCAAATCCCTAAGCACTTTAAAGCCTTTTTTGGCTTTTTCTTTCCAGTTTGCACATCTCTACCCATTTCAAAGCCATTTTTGGCCATTTCTAACCCTTTTTTGCTAATGTCTAAACACTTTAAAGCCATTTTGGCAATTTCTAACCAATTTTTGCAAATCCCAAAGCACATTAAAGCCATTTTTGGCATTTGTAACCCATGTTTGCACATCTCTAAGCAATTTTGAATGGCATTTTTGGCCGTTTCTAACCCATTGTTGCAGATCTCTAAGCATTTTTAAGACTTTTTTGTCCTTTTCTATGCAGTTTGTGCATCTCTAACCATTTTGAAGCCATTTTTGGCCATTTCTAACCCTTTTTTGCTAATGTCTAAGCACTTTCAAGCCATTTTTAGCATTTCTAACCCATGTTTGCACATCTCGAAGCAATTTTGAATGGCATTTTTGGCCGTTTCTAACCCATTTTTGCAAATCCCTAAGCACTTTAAAGCCATTTTCAGCATTTCTAACTCGTTATTGCACATCTCTATGCACTTTTAAGCCATTTTGGCCATTCCTAACCCATTTTTGCACATCTCTAAGCACTTTTAAACCATTTTTTGTCCATTTCTGACCCATGTTTGCACATCTCTAAGCAATTTTGAATGGCATTTTTGGCCGTTTCTAACCATTTTTGCAAATCCCTAAACACTTTAAAGCCATTTTTGGCATTTCTAACCCGTTTTTGGAAATCTCTAAGCACTTTAAAGCCATGTTTGGCATTTCGAACCCATTTTTGCACATCTCTAAGCACTTTTAAACCATTTTTGGCCATTTCTAACCCATGCTTGCTCATCTCTAAGCAATTTTGAATGACATTTTTGGCCATTTCTAACCCATTTTTGCCGATCTCTACGAACTTTTAAGCCTTTTTTGGCCTTTTCTATCCCGTCTGCACATCTCTAACAATTTTGAAGCCATTTTTGGCCATTTCTAACTCATGTTTGCTCATCCCTAAGCAATTCTGAATTGCATTTTTCGCTGTTTCTATCCCATTTTTGCAGATCTCTACGAACTTTTATGCCCTTTTTGGCCTTTTCTATCCAGTTTGCACATCTCTAACCATTTTGAAGCCATTTTTAGCATTTCTAACCCATTTTTGCAAATCTCTAAGCACTTTCAAGCCATTTTTAGCATTTCTAACCCATGTTTGCACATCTCTAAGCAATTTTGAATGGCATTTTTGGACGTTTCTAACCCTTGTTTGCACATCTCTAAGCAATTTTGAATGGCATTTTTGGCCGTTTCTAACCCATTTTTGCAAATCCCTAAGCACTTTAAAGCCTTTTTTGGCTTTTTCTTTCCAGTTTGCACATCTCTACCCATTTCAAAGCCATTTTTGGCCATTTCTAACCCTTTTTTGCTAATGTCTAAGCACTTTAAAGCCCTTTTGGCAATTTCTAACCAATTTTTGCAAATCTCAAAGCACTTTAAAGCCATTTTTGGCATTTGTAACCCATGTTTGCACATCTCTAAGCAATTTTGAATGGCATTTTTGGCCGTTTCTAACCCATTGTTGCAGATCTCTAAGCATTTTTAAGACTTTTTTGTCCTTTTCTATGCAGTTTGTGCATCTCTAACCATTTTGAAGCCATTTTTGGCCATTTCTAACCCTTTTTTGCTAATGTCTAAGCACTTTCAAGCCATTTTTAGCATTTCTAACCCATGTTTGCACATCTCGAAGCAATTTTGAATGGCATTTTTGGATGTTTCTAACCCATGCTTGCTCATCTCTAAGCAATTTTGAATGACATTTTTGGCCATTTCTAACCCATTTTTGCCGATCTCTACGAACTTTTAAGCCTTTTTTGGCCTTTTCTATCCCGTCTGCACATCTCTAACAATTTTGAAGCCATTGTTGGCCATTTCTAACTCATGTTTGCTCATCCCTAAGCAATTCTGAATTGCATTTTTCGCTGTTTCTAACCCATTTTTGCAGATCTCTACGAACTTTTATGCCTTTTTTGGCCTTTTCTATCCAGTTTGCACATCTCTAACCATTTTGAAGCCATTTTTGGCCATTTCTAACCCTTTTTTGCAAATCTCTAAGCACTTTAAAGCCATTTTTAGCATTTCTAACCCATTTTTGCAAATCTCTAAGCTCTTTCAAGCCATTTTAAGCATTTCTAACCCATGTTTGCACATCTCTAAGCAATTTTGAATGGCATTTTTGGACGTTTCTAACCCATTTTTGCAAATCTCTAAGCACTTTAAAGCCTTTTTTGGCTTTTTCTTTCCAGTTTGCACATCTCTACCCATTTTAAAGCCATTTTTGGCCATTTCTAACCCTTTTTTGCTAATGTCTAAGCACTTTCAAGCCATTTTTAGCATTTCTAACCCATGTTTGCACATCTCTAAGCAATTTTGAATGGCATTTTTGGCCGTTTCTAACCCATTTTTGCAAATCCCTAAGCACTTTAAAGCCATTTTCAGCATTTCTAACTCGTTATTGCACATCTCTATGCACTTTTAAGCCATTTTGGCCATTCCTAACCCATTTTTGCACATCTCTAAGCACTTTTAAACCATTTTTTGTCCATTTCTAACCCATGTTTGCACATCTCTAAGCAATTTTGAATGGCATTTTTGGCCGTTTCTAACCATTTTTGCAAATCCCTAAGCACTTTAAAGCCATTTTTGGCATTTCTAACCCGTTTTTGGAAATCTCTAAGCACTTTAAAGCCATGTTTGGCATTTCGAACCCATTTTTGCACATCTCTAAGCACTTTTAAACCATTTTTGGCCATTTCTAACCCATTTTTGCCGATCTCTACGAACTTTTAAGCCTTTTTTGGCCTTTTCTATCCCGTCTGCACATCTCTAACAATTTTGAAGCCAATTTTGGCCATTTCTAACTCATGTTTGCTCATCCCTAAGCAATTCTGAATTGCATTTTTCGCTGTTTCTATCCCATTTTTGCAGATCTCTACGAACTTTTATGCCCTTTTTGGCCTTTTCTATCCAGTTTGCACATCTCTAACCATTTTGAAGCCATTTTTAGCATTTCTAACCCATTTTTGCAAATCTCTAAGCACTTTCAAGCCATTTTTAGCATTTCTAACCCATGTTTGCACATCTCTAAGCAATTTTGAATGGCATTTTTGGACGTTTCTAACCCTTGTTTGCACATCTCTAAGCAATTTTGAATGGCATTTTTGGCCGTTTCTAACCCATTTTTGCAAATCCCTAAGCACTTTAAAGCCTTTTTTGGCTTTTTCTTTCCAGTTTGCACATCTCTACCCATTTCAAAGCCATTTTTGGCCATTTCTAACCCTTTTTTGCTAATGTCTAAGCACTTTAAAGCCATTTTGGCCATTTCTAACCAATTTTTGCAAATCCCAAAGCACTTTAAAGCCATTTTTGGCATTTGTAACCCATGTTTGCACATCTCTAAGCAATTTTGAATGGCATTTTTGGCCGTTTCTAACCCATTGTTCCAGATCTCTGAGCATTTTTAAGACTTTTTTGTCCTTTTCTATGCAGTTTGTGCATCTCTAACCATTTTGAAGCCATTTTTGGCCATTTCTAACCCTTTTTTGCTAATGTCTAAGCACTTTCAAGCCATTTTTAGCATTTCTAACCCATGTTTGCACATCTCGAAGCAATTTTGAATGGCATTTTTGGCCGTTTCTAACCCATTGTTGCAGATCTCTAAGCATTTTTAAGACTTTTTTGTCCTTTTCTATGCAGTTTGCACATCTCTACCCATTTTAAAGCCATTTTTGGCCATTTCTAACCCTTTTTTGCTAATGTCTAAGCACTTTCAAGCCATTTTAGCTATTTCTAACCAATTTTTGCAAATCCCAAAGCACTTTAAAGCCATTTTTGGCATTTGTAACCCATGTTTGCACATCTCTAAGCAATTTTGAATGGCATTTTTGGCCGTTTCTAACCCATTTTTGCAAATCCCTAAGCACTTTAAAGCCATTTTCAGCATTTCTAACTCGTTATTGCACATCTCTATGCACTTTTAAGCCATTTTGGCCATTCCTAACCCATTTTTGCACATCTCTAAGCACTTTTAAACCATTTTTTGTCCATTTCTGACCCATGTTTGCACATCTCTAAGCAATTTTGAATGGCATTTTTGGCCCTTTCTAACCATTTTTGCAAATCCCTAAGCACTTTAAAGCCATTTTTGGCATTTCTAACCCGTTTTTGGAAATCTCTAAGCACTTTAAAGCCATGTTTGGCATTTCGAACCCATTTTTGCACATCTCTAAGCACTTTTAAACCATTTTTGGCCATTTCTAACCCATGCTTGCTCATCTCTAAGCAATTTTGAATGACATTTTTGGCCATTTCTAACCCATTTTTGCCGATCTCTACGAACTTTTAAGCCTTTTTTGGCCTTTTCTATCCCGTCTGCACATCTCTAACAATTTTGAAGCCATTTTTGGCCATTTCTAACTCATGTTTGCTCATCCCTAAGCAATTCTGAATTGCATTTTTCGCTGTTTCTATCCCATTTTTGCAGATCTCTACGAACTTTTATGCCCTTTTTGGCCTTTTCTAGCCAGTTTGCACATCTCTAACCATTTTGAAGCCATTTTTGGCCATTTCTAACCCTTTTTTGCAAATCTCTAAGCACTTTAAAGCCGTTTTTAGCATTTCTAACCCATTTTTGCAAATCTCTAAGCACTTTCAAGCCATTTTTAGCATTTCTAACCCATGTTTGCACATCTCTAAGCAATTTTGAATGGCATTTTTGGACGTTTCTAACCCATGTTTGCACATCTCTAAGCAATTTTGAATGGCATTTTTGGCCGTTTCTAACCCATTTTTGCAAATCCCTAAGCACTTTAAAGCCTTTTTTGGCTTTTTCTTTCCAGTTTGCACATCTCTACCCATTTCAAAGCCATTTTTGGCCATTTCTAACCCTTTTTTGCTAATGTCTAAACACTTTAAAGCCATTTTGGCAATTTCTAACCAATTTTTGCAAATCCCAAAGCACATTAAAGCCATTTTTGGCATTTGTAACCCATGTTTGCACATCTCTAAGCAATTTTGAATGGCATTTTTGGCCGTTTCTAACCCATTGTTGCAGATCTCTAAGCATTTTTAAGACTTTTTTGTCCTTTTCTATGCAGTTTGTGCATCTCTAACCATTTTGAAGCCATTTTTGGCCATTTCTAACCCTTTTTTGCTAATGTCTAAGCACTTTCAAGCCATTTTTAGCATTTCTAACCCATGTTTGCACATCTCGAAGCAATTTTGAATGGCATTTTTGGCCGTTTCTAACCCATTGTTGCAGATCTCTAAGCATTTTTAAGACTTTTTTGTCCTTTTCTATGCAGTTTGCACATCTCTACCCATTTTAAAGCCATTTTTGGCCATTTCTAACCCTTTTTTGCTAATGTCTAAGCACTTTCAAGCCATTTTAGCTATTTCTAACCAATTTTTGCAAATCCCAAAGCACTTTAAAGCCATTTTTGGCATTTGTAACCCATGTTTGCACATCTCTAAGCAATTTTGAATGGCATTTTTGGCCGTTTCTAACCCATTTTTGCAAATCCCTAAGCACTTTAAAGCCATTTTCAGCATTTCTAACTCGTTATTGCACATCTCTATGCACTTTTAAGCCATTTTGGCCATTCCTAACCCATTTTTGCACATCTCTAAGCACTTTTAAACCATTTTTTGTCCATTTCTAACCCATGTTTGCACATCTCTAAGCAATTTTGAATGGCATTTTTGGCCGTTTCTAACCATTTTTGCAAATCCCTAAGCACTTTAAAGCCATTTTTGGCATTTCTAACCCGTTTTTGGAAATCTCTAAGCACTTTAAAGCCATGTTTGGCATTTCGAACCCATTTTTGCACATCTCTAAGCACTTTTAAACCATTTTTGGCCATTTCTAACCCATTTTTGCCGATCTCTACGAACTTTTAAGCCTTTTTTGGCCTTTTCTATCCCGTCTGCACATCTCTAACAATTTTGAAGCCATTTTTGGCCATTTCTAACTCATGTTTGCTCATCCCTAAGCAATTCTGAATTGCATTTTTCGCTGTTTCTATCCCATTTTTGCAGATCTCTACGAACTTTTATGCCTTTTTTGGCCTTTTCTATCCAGTTTGCACATCTCTAACCATTTTGAAGCCATTTTTAGCATTTCTAACCCATTTTTGCAAATCTCTAAGCACTTTCAAGCCATTTTTAGCATTTCTAACCCATGTTTGCACATCTCTAAGCAATTTTGAATGGCATTTTTGGACGTTTCCAACCCTTGTTTGCACATCTCTAAGCAATTTTGAATGGCATTTTTGGCCGTTTCTAACCCATTTTTGCAAATCCCTAAGCACTTTAAAGCCTTTTTTGGCTTTTTCTTTCCAGTTTGCACATCTCTACCCATTTCAAAGCCATTTTTGGCCATTTCTAACCCTTTTTTGCTAATGTCTAAGCACTTTAAAGCCATTTTGGCCATTTCTAACCAATTTTTGCAAATCCCAAAGCACTTTAAAGCCATTTTTGGCATTTGTAACCCATGTTTGCACATCTCTAAGCAATTTTGAATGGCATTTTTGGCCGTTTCTAACCCATTGTTGCAGATCTCTGAGCATTTTTAAGACTTTTTTGTCCTTTTCTATGCAGTTTGTGCATCTCTAACCATTTTGAAGCCATTTTTGGCCATTTCTAACCCTTTTTTGCTAATGTCTAAGCACTTTCAAGCCATTTTTAGCATTTCTAACCCATGTTTGCACATCTCGAAGCAATTTTGAATGGCATTTTTGGACGTTTCTAACCCATTGTTGCAGATCTCTAAGCATTTTTAAGACTTTTTTGTCCTTTTCTATGCAGTTTGCACATCTCTACCCATTTTAAAGCCATTTTTGGCCATTTCTAACCCTTTTTTGCTAATGTCTAAGCACTTTCAAGCCATTTTAGCTATTTCTAACCAATTTTTGCAAATCCCAAAGCACTTTAAAGCCATTTTTGGCATTTGTAACCCATGTTTGCACATCTCGAAGCAATTTTGAATGGCATTTTTGGACGTTTCTAACCCATTTTTGCAAATCCCTAAGCACTTTAAAGCCATTTTCAGCATTTCTAACTCGTTATTGCACATCTCTATGCACTTTTAAGCCATTTTGGCCATTCCTAACCCATTTTTGCACATCTCTAAGCACTTTTAAACCATTTTTTGTCCATTTCTGACCCATGTTTGCACATCTCTAAGCAATTTTGAATGGCATTTTTGGCCCTTTCTAACCATTTTTGCAAATCCCTAAGCACTTTAAAGCCATTTTTGGCATTTCTAACCCGTTTTTGGAAATCTCTAAGCACTTTAAAGCCATGTTTGGCATTTCGAACCCATTTTTGCACATCTCTAAGCACTTTTAAACCATTTTTGGCCATTTCTAACCCATGCTTGCTCATCTCTAAGCAATTTTGAATGACATTTTTGGCCATTTCTAACCCATTTTTGCCGATCTCTACGAACTTTTAAGCCTTTTTTGGACTTTTCTATCCCGTCTGCACATCTCTAACAATTTTGAAGCCATTTTTGGCCATTTCTAACTCATGTTTGCTCATCCCTAAGCAATTCTGAATTGCATTTTTCGCTGTTTCTATCCCATTTTTGCAGATCTCTACGAACTTTTATGCCCTTTTTGGCCTTTTCTATCCAGTTTGCACATCTCTAACCATTTTGAAGCCATTTTTGGCCATTTCTAACCCTTTTTTGCAAATCTCTAAGCACTTTAAAGCCATTTTTAGCATTTCTAACCCATTTTTGCAAATCTCTAAGCACTTTCAAGCCATTTTTAGCATTTCTAACCCATGTTTGCACATCTCTAAGCAATTTTGAATGGCATTTTTGGACGTTTCTAACCCATGTTTGCACATCTCTAAGCAATTTTGAATGGCATTTTTGGCCGTTTCTAACCCATTTTTGCAAATCCCTAAGCACTTTAAAGCCTTTTTTGGCTTTTTCTTTCCAGTTTGCACATCTCTACCCATTTCAAAGCCATTTTTGGCCATTTCTAACCCTTTTTTGCTAATGTCTAAACACTTTAAAGCCATTTTGGCAATTTCTAACCAATTTTTGCAAATCCCAAAGCACATTAAAGCCATTTTTGGCATTTGTAACCCATGTTTGCACATCTCTAAGCAATTTTGAATGGCATTTTTGGCCGTTTCTAACCCATTGTTGCAGATCTCTAAGCATTTTTAAGACTTTTTTGTCCTTTTCTATGCAGTTTGTGCATCTCTAACCATTTTGAAGCCATTTTTGGCCATTTCTAACCCTTTTTTGCTAATGTCTAAGCACTTTCAAGCCATTTTTAGCATTTCTAACCCATGTTTGCACATCTCGAAGCAATTTTGAATGGCATTTTTGGCCGTTTCTAACCCATTGTTGCAGATCTCTAAGCATTTTTAAGACTTTTTTGTCCTTTTCTATGCAGTTTGCACATCTCTACCCATTTTAAAGCCATTTTTGGCCATTTCTAACCCTTTTTTGCTAATGTCTAAGCACTTTCAAGCCATTTTAGCTATTTCTAACCAATTTTTGCAAATCCCAAAGCACTTTAAAGCCATTTTTGGCATTTGTAACCCATGTTTGCACATCTCTAAGCAATTTTGAATGGCATTTTTGGCCGTTTCTAACCCATTTTTGCAAATCCCTAAGCACTTTAAAGCCATTTTCAGCATTTCTAACTCGTTATTGCACATCTCTATGCACTTTTAAGCCATTTTGGCCATTCCTAACCCATTTTTGCACATCTCTAAGCACTTTTAAACCATTTTTTGTCCATTTCTGACCCATGTTTGCACATCTCTAAGCAATTTTGAATGGCATTTTTGGCCGTTTCTAACCATTTTTGCAAATCCCTAAACACTTTAAAGCCATTTTTGGCATTTCTAACCCGTTTTTGGAAATCTCTAAGCACTTTAAAGCCATGTTTGGCATTTCGAACCCATTTTTGCACATCTCTAAGCACTTTTAAACCATTTTTGGCCATTTCTAACCCATGCTTGCTCATCTCTAAGCAATTTTGAATGACATTTTTGGCCATTTCTAACCCATTTTTGCCGATCTCTACGAACTTTTAAGCCTTTTTTGGCCTTTTCTATCCCGTCTGCACATCTCTAACAATTTTGAAGCCATTTTTGGCCATTTCTAACTCATGTTTGCTCATCCCTAAGCAATTCTGAATTGCATTTTTCGCTGTTTCTATCCCATTTTTGCAGATCTCTACGAACTTTTATGCCCTTTTTGGCCTTTTCTATCCAGTTTGCACATCTCTAACCATTTTGAAGCCATTTTTAGCATTTCTAACCCATTTTTGCAAATCTCTAAGCACTTTCAAGCCATTTTTAGCATTTCTAACCCATGTTTGCACATCTCTAAGCAATTTTGAATGGCATTTTTGGACGTTTCTAACCCTTGTTTGCACATCTCTAAGCAATTTTGAATGGCATTTTTGGCCGTTTCTAACCCATTTTTGCAAATCCCTAAGCACTTTAAAGCCTTTTTTGGCTTTTTCTTTCCAGTTTGCACATCTCTACCCATTTCAAAGCCATTTTTGGCCATTTCTAACCCTTTTTTGCTAATGTCTAAGCACTTTAAAGCCCTTTTGGCAATTTCTAACCAATTTTTGCAAATCTCAAAGCACTTTAAAGCAATTTTTGGCATTTGTAACCCATGTTTGCACATCTCTAAGCAATTTTGAATGGCATTTTTGGCCGTTTCTAACCCATTGTTGCAGATCTCTAAGCATTTTTAAGACTTTTTTGTCCTTTTCTATGCAGTTTGTGCATCTCTAACCATTTTGAAGCCATTTTTGGCCATTTCTAACCCTTTTTTGCTAATGTCTAAGCACTTTCAAGCCATTTTTAGCATTTCTAACCCATGTTTGCACATCTCGAAGCAATTTTGAATGGCATTTTTGGATGTTTCTAACCCATGCTTGCTCATCTCTAAGCAATTTTGAATGACATTTTGGCCATTTCTAACCCATTTTGCCGATCTCTACGAACTTTTAAGCCTTTTTTGGCCTTTTCTATCCCGTCTGCACATCTCTAACAATTTTGAAGCCATTTTTGGCCATTTCTAACTCATGTTTGCTCATCCCTAAGCAATTCTGAATTGCATTTTTCGCTGTTTCTAACCCATTTTTGCAGATCTCTACGAACTTTTATGCCTTTTTTGGCCTTTTCTATCCAGTTTGCACATCTCTAACCATTTTGAAGCCATTTTTGGCCATTTCTAACCCTTTTTTGCAAATCTCTAAGCACTTTAAAGCCATTTTTAGCATTTCTAACCCATTTTTGCAAATCTCTAAGCTCTTTCAAGCCATTTTAAGCATTTCTAACCCATGTTTGCACATCTCTAAGCAATTTTGAATGGCATTTTTGGACGTTTCTAACCCATTTTTGCAAATCTCTAAGCACTTTAAAGCCTTTTTTGGCTTTTTCTTTCCAGTTTGCACATCTCTACCCATTTTAAAGCCATTTTTGGCCATTTCTAACCCTTTTTTGCTAATGTCCTAAGCACTTTCAAGCCATTTTTAGCATTTCTAACCCATGTTTGCACATCTCGAAGCAATTTGAATGGCATTTTTGGCCGTTTCTAACCCATTTTTGCAAATCCCTAAGCACTTTAAAGCCATTTTCAGCATTTCTAACTCGTTATTGCACATCTCTATGCACTTTTAAGCCATTTTGGCCATTCCTAACCCATTTTTGCACATCTCTAAGCACTTTTAAACATTTTTTGTCCATTTCTAACCCATGTTTGCACATCTCTAAGCAATTTTGAATGGCATTTTTGGCCGTTTCTAACCATTTTTGCAAATCCCTAAGCACTTTAAAGCCATTTTTGGCATTTCTAACCCGTTTTTGGAAATCTCTAAGCACTTTAAAGCCATGTTTGGCATTTCGAACCCATTTTTGCACATCTCTAAGCACTTTTAAACCATTTTTGGCCATTTCTAACCCATTTTTGCCGATCTCTACGAACTTTTAAGCCTTTTTTGGCCTTTTCTATCCCGTCTGCACATCTCTAACAATTTTGAAGCCATTTTTGGCCATTTCTAACTCATGTTTGCTCATCCCTAAGCAATTCTGAATTGCATTTTTCGCTGTTTCTATCCCATTTTTGCAGATCTCTACGAACTTTTATGCCTTTTTTGGCCTTTTCTATCCAGTTTGCACATCTCTAACCATTTTGAAGCCATTTTTAGCATTTCTAACCCATTTTTGCAAATCTCTAAGCACTTTCAAGCCATTTTTAGCATTTCTAACCCATGTTTGCACATCTCTAAGCAATTTTGAATGGCATTTTTGGACGTTTCTAACCCTTGTTTGCACATCTCTAAGCAATTTTGAATGGCATTTTTGGCCGTTTCTAACCCATTTTTGCAAATCCCTAAGCACTTTAAAGCCTTTTTTGGCTTTTTCTTTCCAGTTTGCACATCTCTACCCATTTCAAAGCCATTTTTGGCCATTTCTAACCCTTTTTTGCTAATGTCTAAGCACTTTAAAGCCATTTTGGCCATTTCTAACCAATTTTTGCAAATCCCAAAGCACTTTAAAGCCATTTTTGGCATTTGTAACCCATGTTTGCACATCTCTAAGCAATTTTGAATGGCATTTTTGGCCGTTTCTAACCCATTGTTGCAGATCTCTGAGCATTTTTAAGACTTTTTTGTCCTTTTCTATGCAGTTTGTGCATCTCTAACCATTTTGAAGCCATTTTTGGCCATTTCTAACCCTTTTTTGCTAATGTCTAAGCACTTTCAAGCCATTTTTAGCATTTCTAACCCATGTTTGCACATCTCGAAGCAATTTTGAATGGCATTTTTGGACGTTTCTAACCCATGTTTGCACATCTCTAAGCAATTTTGAATGGCATTTTTGGCCGTTTCTAACCCATTTTTGCAAATCCCTAAGCACCTTAAAGCCATTTTCAGCATTTCTAACTCGTTATTGCACATCTCTAAGCAATTTTGAATGGCATTTTGGCCGTTTCTAACCATTTTTGCAAATCCCTAAGCACTTTAAAGCCATTTTTGGCATTTCTAACCCGTTTTTGGAAATCTCTAAGCACTTTAAAGCCATGTTTGGCATTTCGAACCCATTTTTGCACATCTCTAAGCACTTTTAAACCATTTTTGGCCATTTCTAACCATGCTTGCTCATCTCTAAGCAATTTTGAATGACATTTTTGGCCATTTCTAACCCATTTTTGCCGATCTCTACGAACTTTTAAGCCTTTTTTGGCCTTTTCTATCCCATCTGCACATCTCTAACAATTTTGAAGCCATTTTTGGCCATTTCTAACTCATGTTTGCTCATCCCTAAGCAATTCTGAATTGCATTTTTCGCTGTTTCTAACCCATTTTTGCAGATCTCTACGAACTTTTATGCCTTTTTTGGCCTTTTCTATCCAGTTTGCACATCTCTAACCATTTTGAAGCCATTTTTGGCCATTTCTAACCCATTTTTGCAAATCTCTAAGCACTTTCAAGCCATTTTTAGCATTTCTAACCCATGTTTGCAAATATCTAAGCACTTTCAAGCCATTTTTAGCATTTCTAACCCTTGTTTGCACATCTCTAAGCAATTTGAATGGCATTTTTGGCCGTTTCTAACCCATTTTTGCAAATCCCTAAGCACTTTAAAGCCTTTTTGGCTTTTTCTTTCCAGTTTGCACATCTCTACCCATTTCAAAGCCATTTTTGGCCATTTCTAACCCTTTTTTGCTAATGTCTAAACACTTTAAAGCCATTTTGGCAATTTCTGACCAATTTTTGCAAATCCCAAAGCACTTTAAAGCCATTTTTGGCATTTGTAACCCATGTTTGCACATCTCTAAGCAATTTTGAATGGCATTTTTGGCCGTTTCTAACCCATTGTTGCAGATCTCTAAGCATTTTTAAGACTTTTTTGTCCTTTTCTATGCAGTTTGTGCATCTCTAACCATTTTGAAGCCATTTTTGGCCATTTCTAACCCTTTTTTGCTAATGTCTAAGCACTTTCAAGCCATTTTTAGCATTTCTAACCCATGTTTGCACATCTCGAAGCAATTTTGAATGGCATTTTTGGACGTTTCTAACCCATGTTTGCACATCTCTAAGCAATTTTGAATGGCATTTTTGGCCGTTTCTAACCCATTTTTGCAAATCCCTAAGCACTTTAAAGCCATTTTCAGCATTTCTAACTCGTTATTGCACATCTCTATGCACTTTTAAGCCATTTTGGCCATTCCTAACCCATTTTTGCACATCTCTAAGCACTTTCAAGCCATTTTTAGCATTTCTAACCCATGTTTGCACATCTCTAAGCAATTTTGAATGGCATTTTTGGACGTTTCTAACCCTTGTTTGCACATCTCTAAGCAATTTTGAATGGCATTTTTGGCCGTTTCTAACCCATTTTTGCAAATCCCTAAGCACTTTAAAGCCTTTTTTGGCTTTTTCTTTCCAGTTTGCACATCTCTACCCATTTCAAAGCCATTTTTGGCCATTTCTAACCCTTTTTTGCTAATGTCTAAACACTTTAAAGCCATTTTGGCAATTTCTAACCAATTTTTGCAAATCCCAAAGCACATTAAAGCCATTTTTGGCATTTGTAACCCATGTTTGCACATCTCTAAGCAATTTTGAATGGCATTTTTGGCCGTTTCTAACCCATTGTTGCAGATCTCTAAGCATTTTTAAGACTTTTTTGTCCTTTTCTATGCAGTTTGTGCATCTCTAACCATTTTGAAGCCATTTTTGGCCATTTCTAACCCTTTTTTGCTAATGTCTAAGCACTTTCAAGCCATTTTTAGCATTTCTAACCCATGTTTGCACATCTCTAAGCAATTTTGAATGGCATTTTTGGCCGTTTCTAACCCATTGTTGCAGATCTCTAAGCATTTTTAAGACTTTTTTGTCCTTTTCTATGCAGTTTGCACACCTCTACCCATTTTAAAGCCATTTTTGGCCATTTCTAACCCTTTTTTGCTAATGTCTAAGCACTTTCAAGCCATTTTAGCTATTTCTAACCAATTTTTGCAAATCCCAAAGCACTTTAAAGCCATTTTTGGCATTTGTAACCCATGTTTGCACATCTCTAAGCAATTTTGAATGGCATTTTTGGCCGTTTCTAACCCATTTTTGCAAATCCCTAAGCACTTTAAAGCCATTTTCAGCATTTCTAACTCGTTATTGCACATCTCTATGCACTTTTAAGCCATTTTGGCCATTCCTAACCCATTTTTGCACATCTCTAAGCACTTTTAAACCATTTTTTGTCCATTTCTGACCCATGTTTGCACATCTCTAAGCAATTTTGAATGGCATTTTTGGCCGTTTCTAACCATTTTTGCAAATCCCTAAGCACTTTAAAGCCATTTTTGGCATTTCTAACCCGTTTTTGGAAATCTCTAAGCACTTTAAAGCCATGTTTGGCATTTCGAACCCATTTTTGCACATCTCTAAGCACTTTTAAACCATTTTTGGCCATTTCTAACCTATGCTTGCTCATCTCTAAGCAATTTTGAATGACATTTTTGGCCATTTCTAACCCATTTTTGCCGATCTCTACGAACTTTTAAGCCTTTTTTGGCCTTTTCTATCCCGTCTGCACATCTCTAACAATTTTGAAGCCATTTTTGGCCATTTCTAACTCATGTTTGCTCATCCCTAAGCAATTCTGAATTGCATTTTTCGCTGTTTCTATCCCATTTTTGCAGATCTCTACGAACTTTTATGCCTTTTTTGGCCTTTTCTATCCAGTTTGCACATCTCTAACCATTTTGAAGCCATTTTTAGCATTTCTAACCCATTTTTGCAAATCTCTAAGCACTTTCAAGCCATTTTTAGCATTTCTAACCCATGTTTGCACATCTCTAAGCAATTTTGAATGGCATTTTTGGACGTTTCTAACCCTTGTTTGCACATCTCTAAGCAATTTTGAATGGCATTTTTGGCCGTTTCTAACCCATTTTTGCAAATCCCTAAGCACTTTAAAGCCTTTTTTGGCTTTTTCTTTCCAGTTTGCACATCTCTACCCATTTCAAAGCCATTTTTGGCCATTTCTAACCCTTTTTTGCTAATGTCTAAGCACTTTAAAGCCATTTTGGCCATTTCTAACCAATTTTTGCAAATCCCAAAGCACTTTAAAGCCATTTTTGGCATTTGTAACCCATGTTTGCACATCTCTAAGCAATTTTGAATGGCATTTTTGGCCGTTTCTAACCCATTGTTGCAGATCTCTGAGCATTTTTAAGACTTTTTTGTCCTTTTCTATGCAGTTTGTGCATCTCTAACCATTTTGAAGCCATTTTTGGCCATTTCTAACCCTTTTTTGCTAATGTCTAAGCACTTTCAAGCCATTTTTAGCATTTCTAACCCATGTTTGCACATCTCGAAGCAATTTTGAATGGCATTTTTGGACGTTTCTAACCCATGTTTGCACATCTCTAAGCAATTTTGAATGGCATTTTTGGCCGTTTCTAACCCATTTTTGCAAATCCCTAAGCACCTTAAAGCCATTTTCAGCATTTCTAACTCGTTATTGCACATCTCTAAGCAATTTTGAATGGCATTTTTGGCCGTTTCTAACCATTTTTGCAAATCCCTAAGCACTTTAAAGCCATTTTTGGCATTTCTAACCCGTTTTTGGAAATCTCTAAGCACTTTAAAGCCATGTTTGGCATTTCGAACCCATTTTTGCACATCTCTAAGCACTTTTAAACCATTTTTGGCCATTTCTAACCCATGCTTGCTCATCTCTAAGCAATTTTGAATGACATTTTTGGCCATTTCTAACCCATTTTTGCCGATCTCTACGAACTTTTAAGCCTTTTTTGGCCTTTTCTATCCCATCTGCACATCTCTAACAATTTTGAAGCCATTTTTGGCCATTTCTAACTCATGTTTGCTCATCCCTAAGCAATTCTGAATTGCATTTTTCGCTGTTTCTAACCCATTTTTGCAGATCTCTACGAACTTTTATGCCTTTTTTGGCCTTTTCTATCCAGTTTGCACATCTCTAACCATTTTGAAGCCATTTTTGGCCATTTCTAACCCTTTTTTGCAAATCTCTAAGCACTTTAAAGCCATTTTTAGCATTTCTAACCCATGTTTGCAAATATCTAAGCACTTTCAAGCCATTTTTAGCATTTCTAACCCTTGTTTGCACATCTCTAAGCAATTTTGAATGGCATTTTTGGCCGTTTCTAACCCATTTTTGCAAATCCCTAAGCACTTTAAAGCCTTTTTTGGCTTTTTCTTTCCAGTTTGCACATCTCTACCCATTTCAAAGCCATTTTTGGCCATTTCTAACCCTTTTTTGCTAATGTCTAAACACTTTAAAGCCATTTTGGCAATTTCTGACCAATTTTTGCAAATCCCAAAGCACTTTAAAGCCATTTTTGGCATTTGTAACCCATGTTTGCACATCTCTAAGCAATTTTGAATGGCATTTTTGGCCGTTTCTAACCCATTGTTGCAGATCTCTAAGCATTTTTAAGACTTTTTTGTCCTTTTCTATGCAGTTTGTGCATCTCTAACCATTTTGAAGCCATTTTTGGCCATTTCTAACCCTTTTTTGCTAATGTCTAAGCACTTTCAAGCCATTTTTAGCATTTCTAACCCATGTTTGCACATCTCGAAGCAATTTTGAATGGCATTTTTGGACGTTTCTAACCCATGTTTGCACATCTCTAAGCAATTTTGAATGGCATTTTTGGCCGTTTCTAACCCATTTTTGCAAATCCCTAAGCACTTTAAAGCCATTTTCAGCATTTCTAACTCGTTATTGCACATCTCTATGCACTTTTAAGCCATTTTGGCCATTCCTAACCCATTTTTGCACATCTCTAAGCACTTTCAAGCCATTTTTAGCATTTCTAACCCATGTTTGCACATCTCTAAGCAATTTTGAATGGCATTTTTGGACGTTTCTAACCCTTGTTTGCACATCTCTAAGCAATTTTGAATGGCATTTTTGGCCGTTTCTAACCCATTTTTGCAAATCCCTAAGCACTTTAAAGCCTTTTTTGGCTTTTTCTTTCCAGTTTGCACATCTCTACCCATTTCAAAGCCATTTTTGGCCATTTCTAACCCTTTTTTGCTAATGTCTAAACACTTTAAAGCCATTTTGGCAATTTCTAACCAATTTTTGCAAATCCCAAAGCACATTAAAGCCATTTTTGGCATTTGTAACCCATGTTTGCACATCTCTAAGCAATTTTGAATGGCATTTTTGGCCGTTTCTAACCCATTGTTGCAGATCTCTAAGCATTTTTAAGACTTTTTTGTCCTTTTCTATGCAGTTTGTGCATCTCTAACCATTTTGAAGCCATTTTTGGCCATTTCTAACCCTTTTTTGCTAATGTCTAAGCACTTTCAAGCCATTTTTAGCATTTCTAACCCATGTTTGCACATCTCTAAGCAATTTTGAATGGCATTTTTGGCCGTTTCTAACCCATTGTTGCAGATCTCTAAGCATTTTTAAGACTTTTTTGTCCTTTTCTATGCAGTTTGCACACCTCTACCCATTTTAAAGCCATTTTTGGCCATTTCTAACCTTTTTTGCTAATGTCTAAGCACTTTCAAGCCATTTTAGCTATTTCTAACCAATTTTTGCAAATCCCAAAGCACTTTAAAGCCATTTTTGGCATTTGTAACCCATGTTTGCACATCTCTAAGCAATTTTGAATGGCATTTTTGGCCGTTTCTAACCCATTTTTGCAAATCCCTAAGCACTTTAAAGCCATTTTCAGCATTTCTAACTCGTTATTGCACATCTCTATGCACTTTTAAGCCATTTTGGCCATTCCTAACCCATTTTTGCACATCTCTAAGCACTTTTAAACCATTTTTTGTCCATTTCTGACCCATGTTTGCACATCTCTAAGCAATTTTGAATGGCATTTTTGGCCGTTTCTAACCATTTTTGCAAATCCCTAAGCACTTTAAAGCCATTTTTGGCATTTCTAACCCGTTTTTGGAAATCTCTAAGCACTTTAAAGCCATGTTTGGCATTTCGAACCCATTTTTGCACATCTCTAAGCACTTTTAAACCATTTTTGGCCATTTCTAACCTATGCTTGCTCATCTCTAAGCAATTTTGAATGACATTTTTGGCCATTTCTAACCCATTTTTGCCGATCTCTACGAACTTTTAAGCCTTTTTTGGCCTTTTCTATCCCGTCTGCACATCTCTAACAATTTTGAAGCCATTTTTGGCCATTTCTAACTCATGTTTGCTCATCCCTAAGCAATTCTGAATTGCATTTTTCGCTGTTTCTATCCCATTTTTGCAGATCTCTACGAACTTTTATGCCCTTTTTGGCCTTTTCTATCCAGTTTGCACATCTCTAACCATTTTGAAGCCATTTTTAGCATTTCTAACCCATTTTTGCAAATCTCTAAGCACTTTCAAGCCATTTTTAGCATTTCTAACCCATGTTTGCACATCTCTAAGCAATTTTGAATGGCATTTTTGGACGTTTCTAACCCTTGTTTGCACATCTCTAAGCAATTTTGAATGGCATTTTTGGCCGTTTCTAACCCATTTTTGCAAATCCCTAAGCACTTTAAAGCCTTTTTTGGCTTTTTCTTTCCAGTTTGCACATCTCTACCCATTTCAAAGCCATTTTTGGCCATTTCTAACCCTTTTTTGCTAATGTCTAAGCACTTTAAAGCCCTTTTGGCAATTTCTAACCAATTTTTGCAAATCTCAAAGCACTTTAAAGCCATTTTTGGCATTTGTAACCCATGTTTGCACATCTCTAAGCAATTTTGAATGGCATTTTTGGCCGTTTCTAACCCATTGTTGCAGATCTCTAAGCATTTTTAAGACTTTTTTGTCCTTTTCTATGCAGTTTGTGCATCTCTAACCATTTTGAAGCCATTTTTGGCCATTTCTAACCCTTTTTTGCTAATGTCTAAGCACTTTCAAGCCATTTTTAGCATTTCTAACCCATGTTTTGCACATCTCGAAGCAATTTTGAATGGCATTTTTGGCCGTTTCTAACCCATGCTTGCTCATCTCTAAGCAATTTGAATGACATTTTTGGCCATTTCTAACCCATTTTTGCCGATCTCTACGAACTTTTAAGCCTTTTTTGGCCTTTTCTATCCCGTCTGCACATCTCTAACAATTTTGAAGCCATTTTTTGGCCATTTCTAACTCATGTTTGCTCATCCCTAAGCAATTCTGAATTGCATTTTTCGCTGTTTCTAACCCATTTTTGCAGATCTCTACGAACTTTTATGCCTTTTTTGGCCTTTTCTATCCAGTTTGCACATCTCTAACCATTTTGAAGCCATTTTTGGCCATTTCTAACCCTTTTTTGCAAATCTCTAAGCACTTTAAAGCCATTTTAAGCATTTCTAACCCATGTTTGCACATCTCTAAGCAATTTTGAATGGCATTTTTGGACGTTTCTAACCCATTTTTGCAAATCCCTAAGCACTTTAAAGCCTTTTTTGGCTTTTTCTTTCCAGTTTGCACATCTCTACCCATTTTAAAGCCATTTTTGGCCATTTCTAACCCTTTTTTGCTAATGTCTAAGCACTTTCAAGCCATTTTTAGCATTTCTAACCCATGTTTGCACATCTCGAAGCAATTTTGAATGGCTTTTTTGGCCGTTTCTAACCCATTTTTGCAAATCCCTAAGCACTTTAAAGCCATTTTCAGCATTTCTAACTCGTTATTGCACATCTCTATGCACTTTTAAGCCATTTTGGCCATTCCTAACCCATTTTTGCACATCTCTAAGCACTTTTAAACCATTTTTTGTCCATTTCTAACCCATGTTTGCACATCTCTAAGCAATTTTGAATGGCATTTTTGGCCGTTTCTAACCATTTTTGCAAATCCCTAAGCACTTTAAAGCCATTTTTGGCATTTCTAACCCGTTTTTGGAAATCTCTAAGCACTTTAAAGCCATGTTTGGCATTTCGAACCCATTTTTGCACATCTCTAAGCACTTTTAAACCATTTTTGGCCATTTCTAACCCATGCTTGCTCATCTCTAAGCAATTTTGAATGACATTTTGGCCATTTCTAACCCATTTTTGCCGATCTCTACGAACTTTTAAGCCTTTTTTGGCCTTTTCTATCCCGTCTGCACATCTCTAACAATTTTGAAGCCATTTTTGGCCATTTCTAACTCATGTTTGCTCATCCCTAAGCAATTCTGAATTGCATTTTTCGCTGTTTCTATCCCATTTTTGCAGATCTCTACGAACTTTTATGCCCTTTTTGGCCTTTTCTATCCAGTTTGCACATCTCTAACCATTTTGAAGCCATTTTTAGCATTTCTAACCCATTTTTGCAAATCTCTAAGCACTTTCAAGCCATTTTTAGCATTTCTAACCCATGTTTGCACATCTCTAAGCAATTTTGAATGGCATTTTTGGACGTTTCTAACCCTTGTTTGCACATCTCTAAGCAATTTTGAATGGCATTTTTGGCCGTTTCTAACCCATTTTTGCAAATCCCTAAGCACTTTAAAGCCTTTTTTGGCTTTTTCTTTCCAGTTTGCACATCTCTACCCATTTCAAAGCCATTTTTGGCCATTTCTAACCCTTTTTTGCTAATGTCTAAGCACTTTAAAGCCATTTTGGCCATTTCTAACCAATTTTTGCAAATCCCAAAGCACTTTAAAGCCATTTTTGGCATTTGTAACCCATGTTTGCACATCTCTAAGCAATTTTGAATGGCATTTTTGGCCGTTTCTAACCCATTGTTGCAGATCTCTAAGCATTTTTAGACTTTTTTGTCCTTTTCTATGCAGTTTGTGCATCTCTAACCATTTTGAAGCCATTTTTGGCCATTTCTAACCCTTTTTTGCTAATGTCTAAGCACTTTCAAGCCATTTTTAGCATTTCTAACCCATGTTTGCACATCTCGAAGCAATTTTGAATGGCATTTTTGGACGTTTCTAACCCATGTTTGCACATCTCTAAGCAATTTTGAATGGCATTTTTGGCCGTTTCTAACCCATTTTTGCAAATCCCTAAGCACTTTAAAGCCATTTTCAGCATTTCTAACTCGTTATTGCACATCTCTAAGCAATTTTGAATGGCATTTTTGGCCGTTTCTAACCATTTTTGCAAATCCCTAAGCACTTTAAAGCCATTTTTATCATTTCTAACCCGTTTTTGGAAATCTCTAAGCACTTTAAAGCCATGTTTGGCATTTCGAACCCATTTTTGCACATCTCTAAGCACTTTTAAACCATTTTTGGCCATTTCTAACCCATGCTTGCTCATCTCTAAGCAATTTTGAATGACATTTTTGGCCATTTCTAACCCATTTTTGCCGATCTCTACGAACTTTTAAGCCTTTTTTGGCCTTTTCTATCCCATCTGCACATCTCTAACAATTTTGAAGCCATTTTTGGCCATTTCTAACTCATGTTTGCTCATCCCTAAGCAATTCTGAATTGCATTTTTCGCTGTTTCTAACCCATTTTTGCAGATCTCTACGAACTTTTATGCCTTTTTTGGCCTTTTCTATCCAGTTTGCACATCTCTAACCATTTTGAAGCCATTTTTGGCCATTTCTAACCCTTTTTTGCAAATCTCTAAGCACTTTAAAGCCATTTTTAGCATTTCTAACCCATGTTTGCAAATCTCTAAGCACTTTCAAGCCATTTTTAGCATTTCTAACCCTTGTTTGCACATCTCTAAGCAATTTTGAATGGCATTTTTGGCCGTTTCTAACCCATTTTTGCAAATCCCTAAGCACTTTAAAGCCTTTTTTGGCTTTTTCTTTCCAGTTTGCACATCTCTACCCATTTCAAAGCCATTTTTGGCCATTTCTAACCCTTTTTTGCTAATGTCTAAGCACTTTAAAGCCATTTTGGCCATTTCTAACCAATTTTTGCAAATCCCAAAGCACTTTAAAGCCATTTTTGGCATTTGTAACCCATGTTTGCACATCTCTAAGCAATTTTGAATGGCATTTTTGGCCGTTT
Source organism: Lathamus discolor (assembly GCF_037157495.1). Lineage (NCBI taxonomy): Eukaryota > Metazoa > Chordata > Aves > Psittaciformes > Psittacidae > Lathamus > Lathamus discolor. The sequence goes on from NC_088908.1 coordinate 30,652,046, forward strand.
CTAACCCATTGTTGCAGATCTCTAAGCATTTTTAAGACTTTTTTGTCCTTTTCTATGCAGTTTGTGCATCTCTAACCATTTTGAAGCCATTTTTGGCCATTTCTAACCCTTTTTTGCTAATGTCTAAGCACTTTCAAGCCATTTTTAGCATTTCTAACCCATGTTTGCACATCTCGAAGCAATTTTGAATGGCATTTTTGGACGTTTCTAACCCATGTTTGCACATCTCTAAGCAATTTTGAATGGCATTTTTGGCCGTTTCTAACCCATTTTTGCAAATCCCTAAGCACTTTAAAGCCATTTTCAGCATTTCTAACTCGTTATTGCACATCTCTATGCACTTTTAAGCCATTTTGGCCATTCCTAACCCATTTTTGCACATCTCTAAGCACTTTTAAACCATTTTTTGTCCATTTCTAACCCATGTTTGCACATCTCTAAGCAATTTTGAATGGCATTTTTGGCCGTTTCTAACCATTTTTGCAAATCCCTAAGCACTTTAAAGCCATTTTTGGCATTTCTAACCCGTTTTTGGAAATCTCTAAGCACTTTAAAGCCATGTTTGGCATTTCGAACCCATTTTTGCACATCTCTAAGCACTTTTAAACCATTTTTGGCCATTTCTAACCCATGCTTGCTCATCTCTAAGCAATTTTGAATGACATTTTTGGCCATTTCTAACCCATTTTTGCCGATCTCTACGAACTTTTAAGCTTTTTTGGCCTTTTCTATCCCGTCTGCACATCTCTAACAATTTTGAAGCCATTTTTTGGCCATTTCTAACTCATGTTTGCTCATCCCTAAGCAATTCTGAATTGCATTTTTCGCTGTTTCTATCCCATTTTTGCAGATCTCTACGAACTTTTATGCCTTTTTTTGGCCTTTTCTATCCAGTTTGCACATCTCTAACCATTTTGAAGCCATTTTTGGCCATTTCTAACCCTTTTTTGCAAATCCCTAAGCACTTTAAAGCCATTTTTAGCATTTCTAACCATTTTTGCAAATCTCTAAGCACTTTCAAGCCATTTTTAGCATTTCTAACCCATGTTTGCACATCTCTAAGCAATTTTGAATGGCATTTTTGGACGTTTCTAACCCTTGTTTGCACATCTCTAAGCAATTTTGAATGGCATTTTTGGCCGTTTCTAACCCATTTTTGCAAATCCCTAAGCACTTTAAAGCCTTTTTTGGCTTTTTCTTTCCAGTTTGCACATCTCTACCCATTTCAAAGCCATTTTTGGCCATTTCTAACCCTTTTTTGCTAATGTCTAAGCACTTTAAAGCCATTTTGGCCATTTCTAACCAATTTTTGCAAATCCCAAAGCACTTTAAAGCCATTTTTGGCATTTGTAACCCATGTTTGCACATCTCTAAGCAATTTTGAATGGCATTTTTGGCCGTTTCTAACCCATTGTTGCAGATCTCTAAGCATTTTTAAGACTTTTTGTCCTTTTCTATGCAGTTTGTGCATCTCTAACCATTTTGAAGCCATTTTTGGCCATTTCTAACCCTTTTTTGCTAATGTCTAAGCACTTTCAAGCCATTTTTAGCATTTCTAACCCATGTTTGCACATCTCGAAGCAATTTTGAATGGCATTTTTGGACGTTTCTAACCCATGTTTGCACATCTCTAAGCAATTTTGAATGGCATTTTTGGCCGTTTCTAACCCATTTTGCAAATCCCTAAGCACCTTAAAGCCATTTTCAGCATTTCTAACTCGTTATTGCACATCTCTAAGCAATTTTGAATGGCATTTTTGGCCGTTTCTAACCATTTTTGCAAATCCCTAAGCACTTTAAAGCCATTTTTGGCATTTCTAACCCGTTTTTGGAAATCTCTAAGCACTTTAAAGCCATGTTTGGCATTTCGAACCCATTTTTGCACATCTCTAAGCACTTTTAAACCATTTTTGGCCATTTCTAACCCATGCTTGCTCATCTCTAAGCAATTTTGAATGACATTTTTGGCCATTTCTAACCCATTTTTGCCGATCTCTACGAACTTTTAAGCCTTTTTTGGCCTTTTCTATCCCATCTGCACATCTCTAACAATTTTTGAAGCCATTTTTGGCCATTTCTAACTCATGTTTGCTCATCCCTAAGCAATTCTGAATTGCATTTTTCGCTGTTTCTATCCCATTTTTGCAGATCTCTACGAACTTTTATGCCTTTTTTGGCCTTTTCTATCCAGTTTGCACATCTCTAACCATTTTGAAGCCATTTTTGGCCATTTCTAACCTTTTTTGCAAATCTCTAAGCACTTTAAAGCCATTTTTAGCATTTCTAACCCATGTTTGCAAATCTCTAAGCACTTTCAAGCCATTTTTAGCATTTCTAACCCTTGTTTGCACATCTCTAAGCAATTTTGAATGGCATTTTTGGCCGTTTCTAACCCATTTTTGCAAATCCCTAAGCACTTTAAAGCCTTTCTTGGCTTTTTCTTTCCAGTTTGCACATCTCTACCCATTTCAAAGCCATTTTTGGCCATTTCTAACCCTTTTTTGCTAATGTCTAAGCACTTTAAAGCCATTTTGGCCATTTCTAACCAATTTTTGCAAATCCCAAAGCACTTTAAAGCCATTTTTGGCATTTGTAACCCATGTTTGCACATCTCTAAGCAATTTTGAATGGCATTTTTGGCCGTTTCTAACCCATTGTTGCAGATCTCTAAGCATTTTTAAGACTTTTTTGTCCTTTTCTATGCAGTTTGTGCATCTCTAACCATTTTGAAGCATTTTTGGCCATTTCTAACCCTTTTTTGCTAATGTCTAAGCACTTTCAAGCCATTTTTAGCATTTCTAACCATGTTTGCACATCTCGAAGCAATTTTGAATGGCATTTTTGGACGTTTCTAACCCATGTTTGCACATCTCTAAGCAATTTTGAATGGCATTTTTGGCCGTTTCTAACCATTTTTGCAAATCCCTAAGCACTTTAAAGCCATTTTCAGCATTTCTAACTCGTTATTGCACATCTCTAAGCAATTTTGAATGGCATTTTTGGCCGTTTCTAACCATTTTTGCAAATCCCTAAGCACTTTAAAGCCATTTTTGGCATTTCTAACCCGTTTTTGGAAATCTCTAAGCACTTTAAAGCCATGTTTGGCATTTCGAACCCATTTTTGCACATCTCTAAGCACTTTTAAACCATTTTTGGCCATTTCTAACCCATGCTTGCTCATCTCTAAGCAATTTTGAATGACATTTTTGGCCATTTCTAACCCATTTTTGCCGATCTCTACGAACTTTTAAGCCTTTTTTGGCCTTTTCTATCCCATCTGCACATCTCTAACAATTTTGAAGCCATTTTTGGCCATTTCTAACTCATGTTTGCTCATCCCTAAGCAATTCTGATTGCATTTTTCGCTGTTTCTAACCCATTTTTGCAGATCTCTACGAACTTTTATGCCTTTTTTGGCCTTTTCTATCCAGTTTGCACATCTCTAACCATTTTGAAGCCATTTTTGGCCATTTCTAACCCTTTTTTGCAAATCTCTAAGCACTTTAAAGCCATTTTTAGCATTTCTAACCCATGTTTGCAAATCTCTAAGCACTTTCAAGCCATTTTTAGCATTTCTAACCCTTGTTTGCACATCTCTAAGCAATTTGAATGCATTTTTGGCCGTTTCTAACCATTTTTGCAAATCCTAAGCACTTTAAAGCCTTTTTTGGCTTTTTCTTTCCAGTTTGCACATCTCTACCCATTTCAAAGCATTTTTGGCCATTTCTAACCCTTTTTTGCTAATGGTCTAAGCACTTTAAGCCATTTTGGCCATTTCTAACCAATTTTTGCAAATCCCACAAAGCACTTTAAAGCCATTTTTGGCATTTGTAACACATGTTTGCACATCTCTAAGCAATTTTGAATGCATTTTTGGCCGTTCTAACCCATTGTTGCAGATCTCTAAGCATTTTTAAGACTTTTTTGTCCTTTTCTATGCAGTTTGTGCATCTCTAACATTTTGAAGCCATTTTTGGCCATTTCTAACCCTTTTTTGCTAATGTCTAAGCACTTTCAAGCCATTTTTAGCATTTCTAACCCATGTTTGCACATCTCGAAGCAATTTTGAATGGCATTTTTGGACGTTTCTAACCATGTTTGCACATCTCTAAGCAATTTTGAATGGCATTTTTGGCCGTTTCTAACCCATTTTTGCAAATCCCTAAGCACTTTAAAGCCATTTTCAGCATTTCTAACTCGTTATTGCACATCTCTAAGCA